>NC_071506.1:122703172-123006203 GCF_027887155.1 Malaclemys terrapin pileata | reverse complement strand
AGAATTTAATACTACAGACAAATCTATTGAAAAATAATGACAATATTAGTAGGATAACCTATTTGACCAGTTAGACAAGAAATTTTAGATAATGGTTCTTTTCCTCCTTTTTCAAAGTCTTTGTGTTCTTTGGTACATATGTAAAAGTGTCCCTTGTTCTCAGCTGGAGTTTGCGAACAAGACCTTTTTAGTGTGGCTGGTCAATTTTGGAATTGCTCACTATGAATACCCGAATTTCTCTAATGCCTAAGCTGGTACAGCACCTAGCACACCTATATGCTACAGCAATACAAATAAATAATTGAGTTTTCTACAGAGGTTATGTACTACCAGCACAGAGTACCTAGTCTCTAAACCATAGAAGCCTAATAGCTTTAGTTCAAAGTACTTGGAGTAGAAATTACACAGAATCACCTAGAGCAGTTTGTAATCTCAAAAAAAAAAAAAAAAAAAAGCTTTAGTTCAAAGGGATTACAAAGTCTGCAGCACTTTCAGCCTTGCTTTTCAATACAAGAGGTTAGATCCTTGCTCTGTTTTTTTTTTTTGTCCTGTGTTTTTTTTTTTTTTTTTCCCCATTGAGAACTTGGGCTGTACCCACTCTCAATCAGCCTCTACAAGCCTCCAAATGTAGGAAGCCACAAAGGTCACAGGCTGTTTTGATGGGAGCTTGAAAGTGCTATGGAATATTTAACTTTTAGCCAGCTCCACTTCCCACTGGTGGAGTCATGGGCTTTGCTCAGCTCAGTTGCCATGTATGGCAAATAGATTAATCAGGGAACTGTCCCCATCCCTGATGTCCTTCAACCAGGAAGGATTTTTTTAAAAGAGGCCCGAAATCCAACACTGATATTAGCCTGACTTAGAGCTCCATTGTGGAAGTCAATAGAGTCCATCATGTTAAAGATTTGCTCCCATTGTCTCATCAAGAATATAAATTCAAGGGACCAAAATGATGACCAGAGGATGGTTGTAATGCCTAAACTGCTTGCAGACTCTCGTTGAAATGATACTCTAAAAAAAAAAAAAAAAAAAAAAAAAGTAGAACATGGTGGGAAGATGTGTCATAATGATCGGGGCTGTAAATAGCCGCGGGAGCCCTGTGGAAGCAGCGGGGCTCCTGCGACCATTTAAAGGGCGGCAGAAGCAGCTGGAGCCCCGGGTCCTTTAAATAGTCCCTGGAGCCCCCTGCTACTCCTCGGCTCTGGGGACTATTTAAAGGGCCCGTGGCTCTCCTGCTTGTACCGCCCCAGCCCTGTAAATAGCCGCGGGAGCCCTGGGGAAACGGCAGGGCTCCTGTGGCTATTTAAAGGGCCAGGAAGGTAGAAGCAGCGAGAGCCCCGGGCCCTTTAAATAGCCCCCACAGCCCTACCCCAGGGCTCCAGCAGTGGGGCTCTGGTGACAATTTAAAGGGCCTGGGGCTCCAGCCAATGCTGGGAGCCCCAGGCCCTTTAAATTGCCCCCTGGGGAAGCTGGGCCGCCCTGATACGGCAAACCGACTCTTGCCAGTATGCCGTACCAGGTGTACCAGCTTACTTTCACCTCTGGGTACAGCGCAGCCCCTTGCCCTCTGCTCGCTGGCTGGCTGTGGTTTTGCCTCAGTTACTTACTCCTTGGCAGACCCAGCCCACTGCCAGACGCAGCAGCACCTCCTGGCTCTCTGCAAGCAGCAGTTCGCAAGGGACGGTTGCTGGGATCACTGCTGGTCGGTTACAGGCTACAGCTGCATTGTTTGTGACACATTCATACACATACATACAGTATTACTGACATTTACTGTCCTTGCGCAAGCAAGCGGCCACCCATTCCAGCAGCTGGGGGCATTCTCCAGGCGCGCAGCCTGGGACTCTGGAGTCGGGAGGGTGCTGGCGCCCTTTTGAAGGGTGAGGGGGCGGGGGAGACAGTGTTTCTGAGGCTAACACCTTGGAAACTTCTGTAACAGTAAAGGTCTGGGTGGGCACCCAGCTTTCGGGTGGCTGGGTGTTGGTTAATGGTGTCCTGCCTCCAGAGGGCTGTTAGTCCTACAGTGAAAAGCTATCTGTTTTGAGAGATCTATCCATACTGTACATATACATTTAGAACATACATGGATCAGCAAGATAGATCTAGATCTGTCAAGCAAGACAAGAAGATTTTGTTTTCACAAGAAGACATTCACGTGGCTGTTCCAAACGTTAGCTTTTCAGTGCTATACCACCACATGGTAACCAGGCGGGCTTGCTTCTTATTGGTCAAGTCTTGTCAGATGTACAATTAACAGTAGGAGGACAGTAAGTGTGTGTGGGGGGGAAATGCCACCTAAGAAGATACATGTTCAACATACCCTAATGGGTATGTTTAAATGTAAAAGTGAGGAAATGGGGGATTGTCAGTCAAAAAACAGCAACAGATGAAGAAGCTGAAACTAGTTATCCACAGGGAAAAGCGCTGACACTTTTATACCTTTTGTCATGTGGTGAGCCATAGGCACCACAAACAGAAGAGACAAATGAAACTGCTGAACTGCCAGGTAAGAAAACTGATACTTTACCAACATACCCTGCGGTGTGGTCAAAAATACAATTTGAGGAGTTCAAAAAAAAAAACTACTGACTTTTTGCTCCGGGCAGTATACCTGGGTACACAGTGTGTCATGACGTTTCTGATTTGAAGCTGCATTCTGCAAGAGGGGTTAACATTTCTCCAAACTGGGCCTTTTGTGAAATATCCTCGTATGGAAAGAATAAAGAGACAGAGCTGTTCTCTCTTGCACAAAAAAAACAAAAAAACAAAACAAAACAAAAAAAACATAAGAAATCTGCAGCTCACATGGATGCTGAAAAAATTCAAGCCATGGCTAAAAAAGAAACTCTTCTTAATCTGAATGCTAAAAATGAAGAAGCAACATTTGAAACTACTGCTCATGTATTCCGAACAACCTACTACATTGCCAAAACAAATCGACCACTCAGTGACCACGAGAGACTCATTGACCTACAGCAAATCAACGGAATTGAAATGGGGCGTTTATGTCTCCACAAACTGTTCTACTATGCAACAATCAATCATATAGCCACTGCAATGAAAAAGAATTGTCAACAAAATCGAGAATAAGTCAAAAATTACAGTACTTGTCGATGAATCGACTACTCTCGCCTGAAACTCGACTCTCATCATTTTTTGAAAGCCAGTAGCAGGGCTGCCCAGAGGATTCAGGGGGCCTGGGGCAAAGCAGGGGAGCTGCGACGCTTGTACTCACCCGGCGGCAGTCCAGGTCTTCGGCGACATTTTGGTGGCGGGAGGTCCTTCAGTGCTGCCGAAGATGTGGAGCGACTGAAGGGCTCCCCGCCGCCGAAATGCCACCGAAGACCTGGACTGCCGCCGGGTTGAGTTACCTCTGAGACCAATGGTAGTCTAGAACTCTTGGCATAGATATTTGCCTTGCTGTGGCTAAAAGCCCATGCTGTCACACAGGGGTAATTCATAAATGACTGACAGCTTAAAAATTGGATAGCAATAGGTCATGAATCCTAGTGACGATTCAACCTGATAAGAGATTCTGAACAAAAAAAGATCTCAGCCATGCTTGTAGCTGTTCCCATCACTTCACACTGACTCTCTTCAGAGTGACACACACAGTGACAATCCTGGAATCTTACTATTATATAGACTATTGCACAGTAAAACTAATAGGGCAAAACTTAGTGCACAAGATTTCTTCTTACATACATTTCTAATACAGTTGGTTCAGCAATAAGGTTACATTTTGTCTAGTTTTAATTGGTTACAATGAATTTAGCTTTAAACAAATTCTTAAAGGCAAAAGCTTGGGCAATTCAGTAGAAAAAGTGAGCTCTTTTACCTCATTAAATAATGCTTTTCTTTCTCACTGCTAGGTAATTGATTTTAAATGAGCTGCCCAGTCCCAGCAATTCATCAGCCTACCATACTTTCTTCACAAACCAAATGTCTAACAGTAATCAAGAAGTCATTTTTAAATAAGAAATGGGCACATATTTCTTCAAGGAGTTTACTTATTCTATACCTCTTTACCTTAAATGGTTCATTTGTCATGAGCTTCCCATTCTTTTGCTATTAACAAAGGAAATGTGTTGATCTCTCATGTTCTTGGGTGGATTGTACCATACTGCAACTCACACAATGACCTAAATTTCCCTGCCATGGCAGAGTATGCTATGGTTAATGCACTTGACTAGAACACAGAAAATCAGATTTGATTCCCATCTCTACCACAGACTTCCTGTGTGACCTTGTATAAGCCATTTAATCATCCATGACTCAAGTATTGTCAGGAAGTCTAATACTTCCTCTCTCCTACCCTTTATCTGTCTTGGCTATTTAGATGATAAGCTCTTTGGAGCAGTGACAGTGTGCACAGCATCTAACACCATAGGGCACTGGTCTCAATCGGGGCGTCTAGCTCATCTATCATACTACCTGAATCCTGGCAGGTAGGGAGGCCTGCAGAATGCCACCATTACTTGTGTTCTTTATCATGCCTCCAGATAAGCGAAATGGAGTGTGAACTCAATCCATGCTTCCACAACAGTGGAAATAGTAAGAAAATGAGGGGAGAAATGTATTGCATCTCTTTCCATGAAATAGGAAGCACAGCATCTATGCCACAGCAAGTTTGTCCCAATTTCCACTTACTTGTGCCAACGTCCCAGGATTCTGAAACTATCTCCCCCTGGGACAGTTATATATAATTCTGCCTTCAGTAAGGAATTTGACCATGGGATTTTTTTGTTTCAATTCACAACAAATATAATCAGCTCCCTGAAAAACTGTAAATATGAAATACCACATATGTGAAGGCGACAAAATATCTGAGCAGTTCTGCTCTTCATATTCTCTGGAGCTGTTAAATGTCTGAAAACAAAATTCTCCCCATAACATATAGCTTTGCATTTTTAGCTTTCTGGATTCATAACACCCTCAACCCTCCTGCAGGCATTCTTATCCTCTCTAAATATTTCATTCACCTTTTCATTCTGGGGATAGGCTGTTTTTGACTGCCAACTGAAAGCATGCTAAATACCATGCAGTTTAAAATCTGCTGCTTCTCTCTTTTGATGTACCTTAATTATAGGGTTAAGTACAATTCTTCTTCAAGTTTATAGAGCAAAAGTGCATACTGACTGACAACTCTACTCCCACTCAATTTGTGAAGAAGGCCAAATTGCATTTTTAATTATGCTCAGTGGATGAGAGCTACAACATGGAAATGTACTACTTTGATAAAGAAAACATAATTGAACTACAGAGGGAAATTATCTTCTGATGCTGCAGTGAGAATTAGTGGTTAACCAATCTCTCTTTTGAGGTAAGGGCTCAGCAGGGATACCAGTCCATTTCAATCAATGCTAAATGGTTACCTAAAAACATAAGAGAAAGTAGTTAGCTACTAGCTATATACAAAATCAAGCTCCTTATAAAATAGACTACCAGCCAGAGCACAAAGAAAAGGTCAAGTGTGAACAAACAACTCTGGTAGAAAAGAATTAATGTCAGTCTCCAACTCAGAAGCATATGGAGAACATAATGAAAAAAACATAAAAGTCAAGGCTTAATTCCAATGGTTGCACAAAAGAGTATAATTAGAAACTCAGGACATTTCACATTGGGCCAATTTCATAAATTAGGGAAAGGCAGGTTATGGTACCATCACTGCTTGACTTCTCCAGGGATTTTAGTATAAGGGAGTCAAACTTTGAACATAGGTAAGCTTTTCAAAAGCTATTTAGTGATTTAAGAGCCTAGGTCCCTTTGAAAGTCAAATGGGAATTAGAATCCTAGGGGCCATATCTTAAAAGTGAGCATGGCAGAATTCAGGTTTTTTTAATTTTGACAGATCTGTTTTTACACAATTGCACAAAATTATAAGTTTTAAGCATTTATTTTCTATTCTGTAGAGTTGTGGAAAATTTGTGAGGTCTGACAATTTAATGACAATGGGTATTGTGATTTTAATAAATAAGTGTGTTAACCATTCAGAGACAAATTGTCAATGTTGCATCAAAACATACAAAGTAAATATCCTTTAATTAAACTCTTAAGTTCTCAAACAGCACCTTTCTTTCTTGGCCTCTCTGTACATTTCAATTATTATTGATGGAAA
Organism: Malaclemys terrapin pileata; assembly: GCF_027887155.1. Taxonomy (NCBI): domain Eukaryota; kingdom Metazoa; phylum Chordata; order Testudines; family Emydidae; genus Malaclemys; species Malaclemys terrapin. The sequence goes on along the minus strand of NC_071506.1, from coordinate 123,000,085 downwards.
TATTTGTGTGTGGATGGACAAATCTAATCCTTCCAAACCTATTTAAAAGATAATTAGAACAGTGCCTAATTCCCACTGAAATCAAAGGAAGTTAGGCACCCAGGTACCCATCTGCATCTTTAGGCATCTAATACCTTTAAAAATATGGCCCTTAGCAGACGGTGATTTTTGAAAATTTTACCCTATTGCTCCATAAAAGTCCTTCTATGAGATGGCTTTGTGAGCTGCTGAATCAGCACATTTCCCAGATGCCCTTTGGAAAAATCTAGTCCCAGATGCAGCCATCTGGAAGAGTGTTGGATCTGTTACGTGTGTGTGTGCGCGCACACACACACACACAGTATTAGCATAGCAGATCCCTCCACAGTTCACCACTAAATCTGTAATGCCCATATACTCAAAATGCTCAGTCTTCCTAACCAGTTTTAGCTCATAACACTTCTAATAAAACTATACAAAGCACAAGATCCCATTGCTATAGAATATCACTTTACCAGCCTTCAGTTATCGGTTGATTACATACCTAAGAGTATTGCACATATGTGATAAATGAAGGGATGGGGTAGCTTCCTGTTAGGGATAGCCAGTTAGCTACACAATCCTTCTTAGTAGCTGTTCTCTACTTGCCTTACCTGTAAAGGGTTAAAAAGTCTCACTGTGATGCATAGGTAAAAGGAAGGGAGTGGGCACCTGACCAAAAGAGCCAATGGGAAGACTAGAACTTTTTAAAACTGAGAAAAAACTTCCCCTTCATTTGTGATTGTTCTGCTGGGGAGAGGGGAACAGATCGGCGACATTGTAAGAAGCTTTGGGCCAGGTATGAAAAATCATCTGTATCATACGTAGAAACTAATAATTTGAAACCCCAGATATGTAAGTAGATCAGGAAATGTCTAGAAAGATGTGATTAGGTTTATCTCTTTATGGCTTGTGGATTCCTCTGTGCTAACCCCAGGTGCTTTTGTTTTGCTTGTAGCCTTTAAGCTGGACCTCAAGAAAGCTATTCTTGATACTTAATTTGCTCTTTTTAAATCTAGCAATAGCCTGAGTTTTCAGATGTATTTTCTTTCTTTTTTAAAAAAAGTACCTTTTTTTAAGAACAGGATTGGAATTCTGTGTTTTAAGAGGTTTATACACATGTGGTTTTTTTTTTTTTTATTTTTTTTTTTTTTTATTATTAGCTGGTGGTAATAGCTGATTTCCTTTGTTTTTCTTTCTCAGCTTTTCCCTGTGTGTGTGTGTGTGAGAGAGGGCTTGATGGTACCCCACAGGAAGGAATTCCCAAGTGTGCCTTTCTGGTTTTTCAAAGGGGTCTTGCACTTGGGTGGTGGCAGCATCTACCCATCCAAGGTCAGAGAAAAGCTGTAAGCTTGTGAGTTTAATACAACCCTAGAGTGACCACTACTAATTTTTAAAATCCTCGTGGGCCGCCACCTTCTGTACTCAAAGTGCCAGAGTGAGGATTTAGCCTTGACAACATATATTAACTAATTTTCACAACACATCTTGTAGATGTGAAGTTCTATTTAAGGCCTAAATGTTAATATATTATCTTTGCATTGTCTTTTGCTTTGTCACCAAATTCTGAATCTATTGAAATCAGTGGTAAACTCCCATTAACTTTAGTAGGACTAGTATTTAGTGCATATAGTACTGGGTGTTAACTTCCATAGGAAAAAAAGGAATCTTACCAGCTGATCACATTTGGGGGGGGGGGGGGGGGAGGGAGGGTGATCTGTGGGAGTTATGAAAGCATGAAATTTGCCAGAGACATAAGGCATGATCTAACAAAGATTTTCAGATATAGGCCCATAGCCAACTTATGCCATATTGGCTATGGCAGCCATTGTAAACTCTGAGCAAAGTTTTTCTATTGATTGTGGTATTAAACCATTCCAGTGTTGTATTTTTTGTACACTTAATCCTATTGTCTTAAGTGTCCTAAAAACTAAAGCTGTGAATTGTGATGACTTGACAGCATACAAAAATATTAAGTGACATGCTCTGTAGTGTCACCAGGGAATATTTACTTAAAATATTAATGATAGGAAAATAACACCCTAAGGACATCAAGTTACATTTTTATTTCCTAACAATAAAAAATATTTCCTCCCCAGCCCAGATTTATCTATGCATAACAGGATATTGCTATGTCTCAAAGAATGAAAAGGCAGCTTACATAAACATGCAACCTAAAATGAATTAAACATGAAAGTTTTTCTGTGTTCAGTAAAAAGTGAAAAATAAACATACTACTGATGGTATATTAATTTTCACTGTAGAAGACGTCCATGAAGCTTCAACCATCAATACTGATAATCAAGTCTGCAAATGTGCACTTCAGCCACAAGGCCTGGGTTTGCTCAAAAAACTAAGTGCAGGGGATTGTAGCAGGGTGCTGGTGCAAAAGCACCTAATTAGCCCCTGCCCAGTCAGCTCCAATCAGGGGAAGCAGATTGGGGCTGATGGAAAAGGCCTGATGACAGCCTGAGAATTGGCAACAGCTGCTGGCCTGACAAGCCAAGGGCTACAAAGGCTGGGAGCAGGGCTGCCCAGAGGGGGGGCAATTGGGGTAGTTTGCCCGGGCCCCTCAGGGCCTCCCCCGAGGAATGTCGGAGGCTCCCCCCACCTTCCCACATCCCCCGGCGCCTCAGCGCGCCGCGTCCAGGAGCGGCCTGGGACAGAGCTAAAGCGGCATGGCTCCCCTGGGGCCTGATCTCCTCCCACTCGGAGCCGCGTAATAAGGGGATGGGGCCTGAGCGCCTCCCGCTCAGAGCCGTGTGGTAATGGGGTGGGGCGGCGAGCTGCGGCTGAGTGGCGGGAACTCAAGTCCCGTGGAGCCACGCTGCTTTAGCTCTGTCCAGGCCTGCTTCTGGATGTGGCGCGCTGAGGCTCCGGGAGACGGGGGGGGAGGCAGGAGGAAGCAGCATAGTAAGCCCCTCTGAGCCGGACCCTCCCCTGACCCACCGCTCTGAGCCCAGCCCCCCTGACCTCCAACTCTGAGCCCAGCCCCTCTGAGCCAGACACCCCCCTTACCTCCCCCTAGGGTGACCAGATGACCGAAGTGAAAAATCGGGACGCGAGGAGGTGGGGGGGGGCGGAGCAAAAAACAACAAGCCCCTCCCCCCGTGTGCGCCTGGACTCCCCCCCCCCCCCCCCCCCCCCCAGCACCAGAGCCTGGGTGCGCTCAGGCCACGTCCCCCAGCCCCCTCCCTCAGCCCGCTCTTGGCCAACTGCCACTCGTCCCCTCCCACTCCGCTCGGAACGTACCAACGCTGCAGATGGGGCAGGGGAGCCGATGGCCAAACACACGCCTCCCCTCACACCCTGCACTGGGGCTGAACCGGCACATGTGGGAGAACCCGCCCGACAGGACGCCGGGGTACTGGCCCTTTAAAGGGATGGAGAAACGTCTGGTTCACGGCCGGATTGCGGTGCCCACAAGTGTGGCCCAATGGCCCTGCCCGAGGGCCGGCCCCGAGAGTACTGCTTCCACCCCAGCCTCCCCATGGGTCTCCTGTCCCTGCAGCATCATCACCCCATCCCGTACGGGCTACCCAGAGCGGCATCGGACCCCTCCCACCGTCCTCCCTCCCAGAGCCTGCCTGGCACAGTCCACTCCCCCTCCCACCCCCCCCGCAGTGCTAGCCTCAGGATCCAGCTGGCAGGTCCCATCCGGGGACCCCAGCACCCCGCACCCACTTACTGCTGCACTCTGGGTCGGTGCAGCGCTTGCACTCGGCGAAGGACCGGTCCAGGTGCTTGGTGGCCAAGCAGAGGGGCCACTGTGCGGGCAGGAGCAGAGGAACTAGGGCGAGGAGCAGGAGGGAGAAGCGGTGCCGTGCTGCAGCCATGTTCGCAGGGCTGGCAACGGGGGGCAGGAGGGAGCATCCCTCTGGCTCCTGTTTGCGTAGCTCGCGCGCGGTGGCAGAGGCGGGGGGGCTCGCTGCTGGTGCCTACAAGCCCCGCCCCTGCCTCTGTGCGTGCCTGGGGAGTGGGGCTGCAGCACTCTGCAGGCACCTGCTGGCTGGCAGGAACTCAGCTGCGCTGCCCCAGGGCCCGGAAGAAGAGGTGAACAGTGCTGGCTTGCCGCGGTCCCCCCGATATCGCGACAAAATGCGTCCCGACCAATGTAAGGTCGGGACGCGGGACAAATCCCCTAAAATCAGGATTGTCCCAATAAAATCGGGATGTCTGATCACCCTACCTCCCCCAGCCCTGACCTCCATCTCTGAGCCCAGCCCCTCTGAGCTGGACACCACTTTGACCCCATCCCCCCACAGCCCTGACCCCCAGCTCTGAGCCCAGCCCCTCTGAGCCGGGCACCCCCTTGAGCCCCAGCTCTGAGCCCAGGCCCTGTGAACCGGGCACCCCCCGACCCAGAGCCCAGCTCCCCACCCAGCCCTGGGCAACAAGAGCGCCACCCCAAGGCAGTGACAGCCCATTGGCACCAACCATCGTCCAGCAACAGCCCATTATGTAATTCCAAATGTATACATACCATTAGAGCATTTAATGTTTTTAAATAATGTATTTTGGGTATTTTCAAATTATTAAAAATTAATTTTTGAATGTATTTCACTGGTTAGTATCATGTATTTGGAAATGTAAAATGTAAAAATATAGTATTGCCCCTTTTTTTTTTAATGGAAGGGGCCCCTGAAATTGCTTTCCCCAGGCCCCCTGAATCCTCTGGGCGGCCCTGGCTGGGAGGGAGCCAGAAGGCAAGGAGGAGTTAGTCAGGGAGGGAACTGGAGACTTCATAGCTGAAGGCTGACTCTGCCTGTAAAGGGGGAGCTTAATCCTGTAAAGCTGTACATAAATGGACAGTGGTGGTGGGAAGAAGTTAAGTAAATAAAGACACGTATGTTGCACAACCCTCTGAGCCTTATTGGGGGCAGCAAGTGGACCCCAGGAAGAAGGGCATGTTGTGGACCCTGTTACACGATTTAGTAGCCAAAGAGGCCAAATATCATGCAAGATGTTTGACGATTCTTTGCAATAAAGTCAGGGATAAGAAAACTGAGGAAAACAACGCAGAGATGATGTTAACATGGGATTGCCTTAGCTGAACTGGTAGCATACACTTAAGATGAGACTGGAGATGTGACTCCAGTCTTTAAATTAGAAAATGTCTATACAGCTGGGGTTGACAATTGCTAGATGCATTCCCAACCTTGAACTAGAATCCCCTTTCATACATTTCAGATCTCCAAGCACACACAGAATGACACAAATTGACCAGAATATTGGACATGACCTCCGAGAGGCATGTGAGGAAGACTGTGAGGAAGAAGCACTTCATCTGTTCCAACCAGCCAAAATGGGACATGTTTCAAATGAGAACAGCTTAAAGAATCTGTGTTTGAGTCACTATTGGCACTGATGTCCATGATATTGGAGGGTCTAAACATTAAAACCCAGTTTCTATTAATCCAGCTGCCCTTACTTTGGTCATAACTATTGCAGTACATCAGCAACATCTCTCACCGTGAAGGAACAGGAAGTTTATACCACGACAAAGCTAGAAAAGTGCCTTGACCAATCTATGTTGGTTGGGCACTTCATGCACAGACGTGAAAAAATGAGCCAGTACGTACAGTAACACCTCATTTAACATTGTAGTTATGTTCCTAAAAAATGCCATTTAAGCAAAATGATGTACAGCAAATCCAATTTCCTCATAAGAATTAATGTAAATGGGGGGGGGTTAAGTTCCAGGGACTTTTTTTCACCAAACAAGACATTTTTTTTATGCATGTACAATATAAATTTTTTAAACAAGTTAATACTGTACACAGCAATGATAATTGTGAAGCTTGGTTGAGGTGGTGAAGTAAGAGGGTGGGATATTTCCCAGGGAATCCCTTGCTGCTAAATGATGAACTAGCACTTGGCTGAGCCCTCAAGAGTTAACACATTGTTAATGTAGCCTCACACTCTACAAGGCAGCATGAATGGCGGGAGGAGACACAATAGACACATGGCAGTGGCTGCAAACATTCCCTGAGGAAACTGAACATGATGATGAACCCACGCTATCCCCCTGGAGTGCACCACTCCCTCCACTTTCCAAAGTGCCAGGGATGTATGTAAGTGTGTGTGAGACCGAAACACACCGTGTGTGTGTGAGAGAGCCACGTGCATTGCCCCTTTAAGTATGCTGACTCCACTCAATGCCTTTTTAAGTAGATCAAGTTGAGACAGCAGTTGCTGCCAGCAAGCTCCCTCCAGCCTGAGTCCTGTTGTGTCACCTGCCCTGCTCCGTGGAGATGGGATACAGGAGGGAGATACCCTGACATCAAGCACAGCAAGCAGGAGGTTGCTGAGAGCAGCTCCAAGGCAGAGGGCAGGAGCAGTGCATGGCAGTGGGGGGAGGGACACCTGAACATAGGGGAGCTGATAGGGGGGCTGCCAGTCCATCCTGGTTCCAAGCCCCACGAGCTCGCTGCAACAGGCTGCTCTTCCTACAAGCAGTGGACAAAGCAAACGGCTGCCAAACAACGTTATAAGGGAGCATTGCCCAAATTTAAACGAGCATGTTCTCTAATAGATCAGCGACGTAACAATGAAACAACATTAACCGGGATGATGTTAAGTGAGGAGTTACTGTATCTTCTTTAAAGTTGGGTTGTCCATCTCTACCATCATTGCAAACAGTGCATGCCAATGCTTTTGAGGATGAGAATGTGCTTTCTCCTTTTAAAACTAGAAGATAATGAATGGATGGAAGCCCTTGTTCAGGTCCAAATAGCTTCCCAAGAAGCGGCTGATTCCTTCCAAGTGTCCCATGTACTAGGCATGCCCAGCAAGTAACAGCCAGCAGTCTGTACATTTTTCTCCAAAATTCATACACAATGTATACCTAAGTTCTCATGGAAGATGAGGCCTCAATGGGGGATGATAAATGATGTGAGGAAAGAACTAGAAAACCCAATGATCTACTTCTGTCATGACATTTCATTTGAAGCTTCTTGTATTGGCCTACGTACTGTCAATCCAGCAGGTGAAATTTGCTCTCTACGTTGCATACTTTGCAAAGCTGTCACCCTGTTTCTTTGCATTAGGTCATACTAATTATGCTTTTTGGGTGCCTGTTCACTTGTGGGATATGGTAAGTCTTCAGATAGTGCATCCAGACACAGCTAGAGAGCCCCTACAGGGAAACTTCACAGTTGGCAAGACACTGTGTTTTCTCTGTAATTGCACTTGACCAAGATCATGAGCAAAATAATGCCATAATCAAATGGGATGGTGGAACTGTTGGTCTAACTTAAACTCCAGAAGCTCTTCAGTGTAAGGTGATAGTGGGACCAGAAGTGTCCCAGTTGATAGGAGAATTTGAAGCCACAGCAGACAAACGAACCACCCAAAAAGGGGCTAACACAAAGCACCATGAGCAGGCTTCTACTCATGGTGAAAAGGGTCCCTGATTCTTTTGCAGAACGTGTCAAGGCACTTGTTGAGGTCAGATGTGGGCAACCTCCTTTTCAAAGAGAATGTTGACGTAGTTAAAAGGGACTTCAAAGACATTGTAAACCCTGCTGCGATTGTTGGTTTTAAGGAGATTGAGAAGATTGAGCAGCAGCAATACACCACATTTGTAACAGATTGCAAGACAAAACCAAGGCATTAACAGAGCCTATCAAGCATAGTAAACTCCCATTGTTCAGCAGACCACCTGTAAGAGAGATTTCCAAGACCAACTTGCAGCTCCCTCTTCTCAAAGCTTGCTAAACATGGGATGGCAACTTTTTCTTTCAACATGAGAATCAGGCATGCTCTCCTTCATTGTTCCAGATTGGAAAACTACACCTTGCCAAGAAATCCGGCCTTATGGCTATTCTGGATGGCTATGCTCAACTGAAAGAGAGAGCTCCAGCAACTGATGCCATAATTTTTTATGGGACAGTTCTTATAAACATGTTGAAATCTGTTGCTAGCAATGCACTTGACTATGCCATTGAAAGCTTTTAAATTTTATAGCTCAAGACACAGCTGCAGTATTGTAGAAGGATAGATGTAGTGTGGGATGTTTACATTGCCAGGAGTTTCAAGGCCCAGACCAGAAGCAACAGAAGACAAGGAGTCAAGAGGAGCTCCAAGGCTTATATCCCTCTATCGCTAAACTGGGGAAGGGGAGGGCATGCAGACTCTGGGCGGTGCTTATCTTAGGCAGCTCCTGGAAGCAGCGGCATGTTTCCCATCCAGCTCCTACACAGAGGCATGGGCAGGTGGATCTGTTTGCTGCCTGTCCACAGGCATCTCCCCCACAGCTCCCATTGGCTGTGGTTCCCAGCCAATGGGAGCTTCGGGGGTGGCACTTGGTGCAGGGGAAGCGTGCGGAGCCCCCTGGCTGCCTATACGCATAGGAGACAGGGGGGGACATGCCGGCTGCTTCCCAGTAATCACACAGTGCGGAGGCCAGCAGGGAGCCTGCCATCTCCGCTGCGCGGTGCCGCTGACCGGAGCCGTCATGATCCTTTTTTAACTGGGTGTTCAGGTAGGGTGACCAGGTGTCTGGTTTTCTAACTTGATATATACCCACTGATGAGCTGCCAAAATCTTAGGAACCGGTTCCCTACTGGTTCTTTGGCGGCACTTCGGTGGCGAGTCCTTCACTCGCTCCGGGTCTTCGGTGGCATGTTGGCGGTGGGTCTCTCAGTGCCGCTGAAGACCCAGAGCGAGTGAAGGACCCGCCACCGAAGTGCCACTGAAGAACCGGTAGGGAACCACCCGGTGAGTACAAGCCCCACGTGCCTCCCAAAACAGCCTATTTCCCCCCCCCCCATTCAACCCCGGACTGCCCCCCTCAGAACCCGCAACCCATCAACCCCCCCTCCGCTCCTTGTCTCCTGACCCCCCCCCCCCCAAAAACCACCCACCTAACTTGCCCCGCTCCCTGTCCCCTGACTGCCCCAACCCCATCCACCACCACCCCGACGGACCCCCAGGACTCCCACGCCTATCCAATCCCCCCGTTCCCCATCCCTTGGCAGAGCTGCCCAGGAGTGGTCCAGAACACTGGCGCCGGCGGCACGGCACGCTGAGGCTCTGCGAGACGGGGGGAAGGCGAGGGAGGGGCCGGGGGAGCCTCCCCAGCCGGAAGCTCAGGCGGACTGGATGTGGCCCGTGGGCTGGTGTAACAACATAAAAACCTCCCTCTCCCAATTGCCCACCCCTTTAACAACCGGTTCTAAACCAACTTCTAAATTTAACAACCGGTTCTCGCGAACCGGCTCCAGCTCATCACTGTATATACCTTCTCATTAAATAGCTTCTTCCCTTGGCCTAAGCAAATCAAAGGCTTCACCAGTATTTCATGCCTCTTACTGGTTGCAGCACTGTCTGCCTTTGCTGGAAGAGGAAAGAAGTCCTCATGGGAGAGGCGGAAGGCATTTTGAAGAAGTGACCCCTGCTTTCATGGATTTGTCTGCTGCACCACAAGCCCTTGTTCAGTCATTTATCCTCTGTTGGGGTGCTTCGTTGTGGTACTGTATGGCAGGAAAAGTAGTACAAACGGTGCTGATGAGCCTTGCAAGCAGCTCTTCACACAGGAGGGCAGAGCTATGGAATTCCTCTGTAACAGAGTGCTTGGTGGGGGAACCTGACCACACCCAGTTATCTACAGTGGTCACAACCCAGACCCCACTTCCCCACTATTTATGGGGGTAAGGAGGATGGAATATGGCCTTCATGGGCCTCCTTAAGTTTCTTTGGCTGGGGGATCAAATGAAAGTCAGACCCCCACATCATCTAAGATGGACCCAGCAAAAGTGTGTGTGTTGGGAGGTTGAGTCTATAGTGCTGCCAACAACTCAGACCCAGTGCAATGGGCTTGGAGAAATCCCTCTGGCTGGGTCTCTGAGACAGGCTCAGCCTGGTTGTCTTACCGTGGGAGTCTGCTGTACTTTCATCAGGGTCAGGTGAAGGTTTCATGACTAGGAGTTCCCTCCACATCTTCAAGAGTCACTCCTCCAATCTGCTTAGGGCAATCCTGCTTCTCCATCCCCATGCTGACTGCAGCCTCCTGCCTATCATATATAATTGACAGGGCTGCAGAGGTGGGGCTAGCCATGCTGCCAGGGCCTCACTGGCCCCTTCTTTATCCATGTGGGGACTATACACCCTCCCACTGACCAAAGTTGATCTGGTTCAATACAGGTGAGCTGCATACCAACTAGGACACTGCTGGTGTCATGCCTTCAATGGATAGCGGACAACCTTCCTGAAAGGAAGTGATTTGCGTGAACTGCTAAGAAGTGGCTGCGAATCGAGGTGCCAGGCAATCACAAGTGTGTCAAGAAAGAACTGAGTTGTACTGCTCGATACCATTGGGGTGGGAAATGTGATGTTTCAATATATGGACTGTGAAAGACTTCTTGGTTTCTTAATTTGTTTTAGGCTGTATGTTTATGAAAGCTGCCTTTTCAATCTTTTTCAGACACTGCAATATCCTGTTACCCATAGATCAACCTGAAATATTGTGATTAGCAAAAAAAAAAAATGTTCATGAACAGAAACCTGTAAACTTATTGTGGTGGTCTTCTATATAATGAATATTTTAGTAAATATTCCCTGGTGACGCATGACAAACCATTAATTCCTAATGTTTTGTATAATTTCAAGCCATCACAATCCATTGCTTTAGTTTTTAAGACATCAATGACAATAGGAATATAATGTACAAAAATACCTCCACCTCCTGGGATGGTTTAATACCATAAATAATATATGGAGATATATCTATCTCAGAACTGGAAGGGACCTTGCAAGGTCATTGAGTCCAGCCCCCTGCCTTCACTAGCAAGACTAAGTAGTGATTTTTGCCCCAGATCCCTAAGTGGCCTCCTCAAGGATTAAACTCACAACCCTGGGTTTATCAGGCCAATGCTCAAACCACTGAGCTATTCTTCCCCCCCTGCCCCTTAGTACCGCATACAATTAGTATCAGGAAAACGTCAGTAGAAAAGATTCATTTTAGAATATAAATGGCTGCTACAGACAACCTGGCATGAGTTGGCAATGGCCCTATATCTGAATCTTTATTAATGTCTTGCCTTGAGACTCTGGGAAATGTTATGCTTTCATCATAAAACCCACAATTCATTCACAAATCTGATTAGCTATTCAGAGTGTTGCTTGCTTGTTTTACAAATATAAACTGAAGCTTGGATCACAACAAAGAAACAATTACTCATACTAATATCTTTACCTACAAGAGAAGAGCTTGGTAGAGATAAATCAGTCATGAAGCAAGCATGAATTAAAAAAAACCAAACAAACCTGGAACTGTGAGCTGGCAAAACTCTAAAAAGATTAATCTTTCTCTCCCTTCCCATAGCCAATGTTGTGGAAAGAACAATAACAGTAAATATCAGTCAGTGAGTTATGAGATGCTCTGCAACTCTAATTATGCATATCCCATTCTTTGCATTGCTCTCCTTTCTAGCCTGCTGTTTAAATCAGCCTGTTCTGAATCCTTCATTAACATCATGTTAGAGCCCAGTGGCTCATTTAGCAAATATTAAACCATATTTTCTTCAGAACTAGACTTGTTCAGCAGTTGCACTGGACTAGGGTATTTCATTTAACCATTTAACAAAGCAATTAAAAATGTTGAGTTAACTGGAGCTGGAAAAGTTCATAGACCTTCTGACTGCCCTAAAACATTTTCAGCCTCCCTTCAAAGCTGCTGCTAGCATCAGGCTTCAGGAGGAAACTGATATGAAGCTACAGTTTATGCCAGGTATACACTAGAAAGTGTTTGACAACATAGTTTATATCCATTGGAGAGCACAATAAACTATACTGGCAAGAGTACTTTTATGTAGGGTATAACTGCATTTACAGCAGGGAGCTTCTGCCCAGACACAAACATTGCAAACAAACAGACAAAAAAATCACCACCTAAACTGACATTTGCTATACTGGCAAAGGTTTCTAGGGTAGACCTGACCATAAGCAAGGTCTCTATTGGGGCATTTTCCAATTCTACACTATTTTGGGGGATGCTACTGGGAATAGTAGTACTGAAACACAGCAGAGCAATTGCAGGGAGGCAGGTCAAGCACAGACTGCTAATGTTCCTGTCAGTCCCATAACTGAATAGCTCCCCATCGTAAACAACTGCATCCCTCCACTGCAGCATGGTAGCTCTCTTGATCTGTCTGAAGCCATTTGTGACTTTTCTAAAGTGAGCTTTGTATAGCATTTGTGGCTCTTAATAGTTGAGCAGAAAAATCTTCAGTCCAAGTTCACATGCTTGTCATGTTTAAGTCAGGAACTTTTATTGTTGAAGAAACCGGGCCTGGTCTTGCAAGATGCTGAGTGGTTTCAACATCTACTAGCACAATGGGAGTTGAGGGCACTCAGTACATAGAAATAGAAATAATAGCAATGTAGGGGCAAAAGGGACCTCAAGAAGTCATCTAGTTCATCCACACCACACTAAGGCAGGTTTAAGTATACCTAGACCAGCCATGAAAGGTGTTTGCCTCATCTGTTCTTAAAAACCTCCAATGACTGGCATTCCACAACCTCCCTACGTTACCTATTCCAGAGTTTAAAGTTTTTTCCCTTGTATCTAATTTAAATCACCCTAGCTGCAGATTAAGTCCATTTCTTTCAGGAATCTCTGCTTCTCACAAGAGAAGGCTTATAAAACATGAAATGAGACAATTAAGAATGGCAGTGTGTATTTCTCCTACTAGTAAATTTTTCTCCTTTCTCTACTCCTCCTTCCCTCCATATAAAGGGGAGTACATGAGTCCTAATCTTTGGGATTTGAATGTGGGATTTACCACATTTGCAGGAAGGGCTTTTGCCATTCTTTTTGTCTGCTCAGACTTCTGTACGGTTGGTGTGTATATAACAGCTACAACACCCCTCATGTTGCTGGGAGTTGCAGGTGCTCAACACGTCTGAAAGTCTGGTCTAAAGTGTCTCAAATTGGGAACCTAAAAATTGAATCACCCACAATCACAATCCACATTTTTCAAAAAAGTAACCAAAGTTAACAATGCATTACTGAGAGGTAAGTATTACAATTAGAACAGCTCAAAACATTGACACCATATTTTTCTGTTTCTGTTATCCTCCTTTTACAGATGAAGAAATGATAGATTCTTTAAGAGGGAACCATGATGAGGAGAACTTCCTTTGAGTATAATCCCAGTCAATCCTAAAGCTTTCATTCTGGTGCAGGCTTTTGACCTAAACAGATTTACAGGATAAGTTATCCTATCAGCCATCTGTTCTGGTAACTTCGAGGTGCCAGGTCAGTAGACTGGACACTGTTGTTATATACTAGCATCCATAGGAGACAATAGTACCGAAGAGAGAGTTCCTGATTGTTTATTTTTTGTTTGTTTTTTTTGTTCTGCTCTGGCTGCCCTGTAGGGGGCGGCGGCATGGAGGATTGGAGCACCCTGCAGGGCAGTCCTCTTCCTTCCCTCCCCGCCGACTGGAGCGGAGCCCTCATGGCAGGTGGCAGGAGGCGGCGCAGCGGGAGGGGCCACGTGGCAGCGCCCCTGCTGTAGCCCTGGCCGCCCCCTTCTCTCTCTCTCTCTCCCGCCCGCTCCCTCTTCCGCCCCCTACTCCTCCCCCCCCAGCCGGTCCCCCTGCACCCGCGCTCCGGCTGCGCCGTAGGTTTTTTTTTTTTTTTTTTTTTCCTTGGGACGGCCAAAAAGCCAGAGCCGGCCTTGAGTGATAGTGGTAGTGACATTGATGACCGTAATGATTTATTTGTTAGTGTTTACTAGTATTGGAATTGGATGGATTTTTCAGAGCCAAATGCCAAAGTTTTGGAGTTAGAAAGTGATGGCGGACTGAGTTATTCAAGCATATACACTTTATTTTGCTGGTTGGGCAATTGGTTGGGCGGGGGAGGGTATTGTGGTAGTGCCTTGGACCACCAGTCATGGACATGGTCCCCATTGTGCTAGGCACTATAAAACAAAACAAAAGGGTGGTCCCTACCTCGAGGAACTTGTAGTCTAAGAGACAACAGATGGGTACTACAAACAGACAAGGGGAGCATATGGTAACAAATGAAACAAAACTGGTCAGCACAGGAGTGTTTTGTAGTCTTGAGTGTTTTGTAGTCTTTTTGTTAAAGGAGAATTTTAAGGAGGGATTTGAAGGAGGACAACGAGTGGGTTTTGGGGACGTTTATCGAGAGCTCCTCCTCTGTTCGAGGGGCAGCCTGGGAGAAAGCACAAAAGTGGTTGTTTGGAAAAGTAACAAGTGCACCATGAAGGCTCAACATCATTGGGAAAGCTGAGGATATCCCACTTCAGTTTCTGTTTCTTGTGCCATTTATCGTAATATAAATCTAAGTTTGTTCTTTCTATATAATGTGGGAGAGGGTGGAGAGTCCAATAACCTTTAGACTATGTGGATAAACTTGTGGCTGCCTGTCTAAACCAAATCTTCTGAAGTTCTGTCTTCAGTAGAAAGAATACAAACATGGATAATACAGCAAAAGAATGAGAGGATTGGGAAAGAGGGGGTGAAAAAATATATGGCGATAACAGGATATGAAGGGTCACTTTTCAGTGCATATTGTTTAAATGGGCTTATCTGCCAGACACTTAGTACAAGCTAAATTACATTGAGTTCCCGCCACTACTTGTCCTCAACCACTTCTCCCTGCCCCCTCCCACTCACTCTAAGTGGCTGGGAATGAGATGGACTATAAGTTTCTGGGGGGTTTTTTTCCTCTCTTTCTTTTTTTTCCTGAGTGGGCCAATGTCTCAGTGACGGCTCTATCTCTCTAACACCCATCTGCTAAAAACCTGAGTTACTGCTGGAATATGAAAAACCCTGTGTGAGTATCATTTGTGTACCACTTATTAAACTTTGAGATAACTTATATTCATAAATCAATTTGGCTGATATAGAAATGTAATTTTAGAGTATCATTGTGCTAATAGGATTAGTCTGAATGGGGGACTCCGTCAGCCTTGCATAGTTCACTAGCCCTAAATATTTACGAAAGCAACAAAGTCTATTAGAGTAATTTTAAATTAAAAACCTCAACAGGGAATGCATTCCTCTTTGTACTAGTGATGAGAATTTGTGATGCGAGAATGGACTTTGAGATACAACCAATAATTTATTACTCTGCCATTTAAGATAAGGCATTTCTTGTCTATTCCATTAGGAGCAGGCAGTCAGCAGAAATTAGCATTTAATAATCTTTTAAATTGTTGCTCTCACCTGGAGGACAACTTTCCCTAACTGAAAAAACTTGTTTATAAACTCTCTGCCAAATTAAAAAAAAAAAAAATCCCAAATCTCTACAGTTTTAATTTTAGAGAACATTCTGGTTTCTCATTCTGTCACTTCATGATTGAGAGCTGAGGGGATCTCTGCTCTTCGGGGACTCTATTACGGAATAGAGAACTCTTCTGCCTTCTACTTACATATTCCAAGGTTCTAGCAAGGGACAAGGTGTTCTTTCCCTGAATCAGAGCTGCTTTGGGAGGGGATTGGTACTATTTTAAGCCAAGGGAAGCTGAATGTGTGTTTAAAAGAAATAAAATATATTAAAAAAACATGTTTGCTAGGGCCTAATGCTAATTACTTCCCTGTAGGCCTTAGGACAGGGAGGTTGTAGGGCTTTTGAAGAGCCACTGCTAACAAAACACTGCTATCCTCTGCTTGCTGCAGCACACTTCATGTCAAATGCATTTCTGATATATTAATTCAGCTGTGGCAATGCCATCTTTATCACAGCAGGAGCACTCTGAGGATAATTTCTAATATCTCTGCAAATGAAAGGGTTCTTACAGAAGTTAACTCAATAGAAGCATCTCAGCTAGTGCAGGACTTACTTCCCAAATAATTATTCAGGGAAATGTGTGGAGGTGGTATTAAAACACGGAGAGCTTATATTTAACAGTTTATTTTTTATCCAAATGTTATATAAGTCTAACCCAGCAGCAACCAGAGCCTGTAGCCCAGGACCTTGCCTTCCAAAATGGAGGATGCCCTTTGATCCTTGCATAATTATAGCTGCCCTGTACAATACATAAGAGGGAATTGTTACCTCTGCATGCTATCAAATGCTAGCTTAATGAACAGCTACAGTTTAAAACCTATTTGATTTCTAAGGTCCGGTCTAGGAGGCTTTTTCACTAGAAACTTCCCACCACTTCTACCAGGTGTTGAGCACCAGTAGTGGCAAAGGGTGGTAGCAATAACATAGACAAATGGAAACTGCTTTTAAGAAGCAAGTCTATTTATCATATTTTGAAGTATGCCTTTGCACACAGTTTTGTACTTCAAAATACCTCCATCTCTCCAGTGACCAAAGGATCATTTTTGAGTCAGTTTTAGCATCTTAAACCTTTTGGGTAACTCTAATTTTAGGTTTTATTACTTCAGGTTTTCCTCAAATATTATGTATTAAGGGCCAGATCCGCAGTTGGTACGAACTATTGTAGCTCTAGTAACTTTAGTGGAACTATCCTGATTGACACTAGCTAAGGATCTGGTCTTTAAGAGCTCATCATTATGAACCTACTTGTAAAAAGGAGAAAACCAGAGATGATAAAAATCATGGAATGCTTACTGGATGCTGATGTAAGAAGCTGGTTACTTTTAATTTGGATGCTGCTATAGCAACACAGTCAATACTGCATTGAAAGAGAGCTCTAATAAGTTGTCCCCCCACACACACACAGTTAGACGCTGGCTAACCATCAGAAAGCAATATCTTTTCTGTAAACTGTTGAGAAAAATAGCCTACTTCTTGTTTACTATCCCAGGAGTTAAGATTGTTTTGGAGAAGCTAAAGGAAGCAAAACAAATTATATCTTGATATAAGGCAACTCAAAACGAGTGTCAATGTACTACCCAGAGAGATGAAAATTAGGATGTAGTTTAAAAGGATGAGCGTATGTCTTCATGTTAGCTATCTGAATCAGATTTCAGAGAAAGAATGAGATTGAAAAATGCCAGGAGATAATACTGTAAAAACTTGCATCCATGGTTATATCAATTGTGCACAAAAAAGACAGATTTCTGGTCATTTTAAAATATTTTCATTTATATGGTGCTTTATGGCCCTGGGAGTAGCTCTGTGAGTTATTTGTGTATTGGTGATTTTATTTTTTCAGTGCTCCTAGGTTTTTGGTGAAGCAACTTGAAGATAGACTGAAGACTACTAGTGATGAAAATATTAGTTTGTTTTCCCAGCTGAGAAAAGAGAATGACTGTAGTTCTAGTATATTGGTAACTAAAATGCAATCTCAAATTCAGTCAAAGATGTCTACTATTTGGGATGGTGGACATTTATTTTTGTTTTCAACTCTTGCTATTTGTTGAAGAAATATTTTACTTTGGCTTGAAATTCTCTCTGAAACGTGGCCACAGAATCAACATTAGAACTATAAAGGAGTCAAAATGCTGGGTGGGAGAGGTGGTGGGAAATGAAATATAATTTGAGCAGGTTAGGGAGGACTATTCTGTTATAATATTCAAATTAAAAAGTAGAGAGCAGAAACTCAGATTACCATAAAACTATAGTTTCTGGAGAGATTTCCTCCAGAATGTCTCTAGTACCACTACTTCACTGCCATGAACAGAATCCTATTACAAAGTAAATTGTATGTTGCTTCTGTACTCCATCAACCCCAACCTCTGCAGGAGCAGAGTTAGGCAAGTAGATTACTATATACACATGAATTTTCTCAATCTGACCCTAGATTAACATATTGGTCACAGATACTTAAGGTGTGAACATTTTCAAGAATAGACTGATGGAAAAACCAATATATTTTCAAAGAAACATCCTCAGATCTACAAAACAAGAAGGAACAATATTTTTATTCAATACAATAACTATAGCCACAAGGAAATACATCATTTTACTATTGCTCAAGATAAAAATAAAAGAAAAGAAAATGTGGATTTTAGCCCACTCAAAATCCCCCACCAGATAGAGACCAGAATAACTGATTAAATACTCCTAAATTCATTTTAGGAGTATGCTGGACTGTAGCTAATGAGCTATCTGTAAAACTTAAGATACTATATGTACACAAACATGTTTTATGTGCATATATGCATAAATATGAAAAATGTCACTCTTCCATCTAAATTGAATCAGTAACAAATGCATAATAATCCTACATCAAATACCCATATACATACCTATATATAAATATTCTACAATTTTTTGCAAACTTCAGTATTACACAAAGTATTGTTGTATCAAATATCCAAAAAATCTTATTGACTTCAGTAGGATTTAGATCAGACCCAAAGATCTAACCTACATAGAGTACCGCACATAAAGCATACATGTGTATTTACCTGTGTTCTGATTTATAGATATCCTTAGAAAAATGAACATAAACTACCAATCTGCCCTTTAAAAATAAACATTTTTAATTGAAATGGCTAAATTTCAAGAAAAAATAAAGTTAAGATTATAGCAAATTCACTAACAAGTTTTAAAAGTACATGAGACAATATCCATAATACCACATTTAAATAGCTTAATATCCATGAAAACAAGAGAGAAATACACAGAAAATGTTTTAAGTAAAAATCCTTTTATATGCGATGACTTTCTCAATCAGCTTTTGTAGTACAGATGGGTCTTGCCTCCACGTACATTCAATCCTTGGCAGCTCTCCTGATTCTGCCAATCATGGTGCCAATTGCGATTCTGAAGTTTTGTTTAACGAGGAGCACAACTGTGAACTAAGAGCTGGTCTGAGAATATAAACTTATTTCAGGTTTGACGGAGAATGTAAGTGCTGGGAAAAATCACAACTCTATCAAATTATTATCTGTAGTTTGTGTTTTTCAGCTGTTCTTTGCTGC
This sequence comes from Malaclemys terrapin pileata, assembly GCF_027887155.1. Classification (NCBI taxonomy): domain Eukaryota; kingdom Metazoa; phylum Chordata; order Testudines; family Emydidae; genus Malaclemys; species Malaclemys terrapin. The sequence continues at coordinate 122,981,245 of NC_071506.1, read as the reverse complement.
CTGCTGTTTTCCAGTGGATGGCAAAGGCATTACCACTTTTCCCTTTGTTTAGAGTCACTGATGGAGATTTTTTTTTTTCTTGCTGTTCTGTCATGTCACTTTTGATTAAAAGTGTTGCTTGATTATTATTTTTTTTAGTGATCCTAGGTGTTTTTGTGGTTTTTTTTTTTTTTAAACAACTTGAAGATAGACTGAAGGCTAACTGATGAAAATGTTTCCAGTTTCAACCCTAAGATGTTTGAGATCAAGTCAGAACAACTTTGCCCAGTTCGAGAGCTGGATTGCAGCTGGCCACAGTGTGGGTGACAAGGGTTGGGAAAGCTCAAGGAGCCTCACTCTGTGGACCTTGGCACCTCCATGTAGAGGCCAATCAGAAGTGCAAAGGCTATGCATGGCCAGTGCTCACAAAAATGAAGAAGGGTGGGCAGGAAGTGGTTCCTGAGAGTCGGGGATGGGAGTATTGAGAGGAAACTTGTACAGCTACTGCCAGTGCTGTAGCTGTGGATAACCACAAGACTGCCTGCTTCAGGGCTGTCAGACCATCACCTCTCTCAAGCACTTGACTAAACACACTCAACAAAAGAATGTTGCAAATTTTGTCAGTTTCCATAAATGCTACGTTTGCTGGAGATGTGCCTGAGGAAAGTGCAATATTAAAAATAAAAGACTAAGGGCTTTGGAGGGGAGAAAACGGAATTGTTGCCACAGTACACATTAAAAATTCTAAGAACCATCGTAATCCAGTGTGCTGGATACATCATTTATTGCAGGGGTAGGCAACCTATGGCACGCGTGCCAAAGGCGGCAAGTGAGCTGATTTTCAGTGGCACTAACACTGCCCGGTCCTGGCCACCTGTCCGGGGGGCTCTGCATTTTAATTTAATTTTAAATGAAGCTTCTTAAACATTTTAAAAACCTTATTTACTTTACATACAACAATAGTGTAGTTATATATTATAGATTTATAGAAAGAGACCGTCTAAAAACGTTAAAATGTATTACTGGCACAGGAAACCTTAAATTAGAGTGAATAAATGAAGACTCGGCACAGCACTTCTAAAAGGTTGCCGACCCCTGATTTATTGCTTGCAGGTGTTAGTGCCACAGACCCTTAAAAGAACACCAAGCTCTTCCAGAGACGCAAATTAGTAGCACAGTCACGTAAAGAAGAAACAAGCCCTCAAGCTGGGAACAGCCAGTTTGTTTTGGACAAATTGCCAAATAATAAGCTTTACTGATTTTGTGTGTGTGTGCGCCTCTCTTTCCCTTGGAGCTATAACTTCATTAGTTAGCATGTTGAAATATAAGCTTTATGCCTGCAGGCTGTCCCTTTGTCACCTCTTAGAATCATTTATTGAGGGGAGAGATTGGAACTATAAAAATTGGGCAATTGACCATATGAGACAGGTTGCATTGGTGAGAAACCGAGGATGCACCAGGCAGATACCTCACCATTTTGGAAGACAAGAGAATTTTAGAAGAGAAAAGGAAAATTAAATTATTGAAAGGAAAAAAAGTGATCTGCAGATGACTCAGGAAACGAGCTGCTGGGCCTTTCAGTTCTGTGACTGATTTTAATCTGGAGCACTGCAGTATTGATTGCAAATAATTATCCTCTGACAGCTCTTTGGGGTCTTGGTGACACAAATTGGTCATCTCAGTCCAACACCTAATGGAAAAGTATCCACGTCATAAAACATAAATGCAATGAATGAAAATAAAAAGCTGAGAATACTTTAGAAAATCTGAAGAATCGATTATTCTCAGTGACTAAGAAAAATGTTCAATAAACATGTGTTTACTAGTCCTTTTAGGAGATTACGTATTTCCCTCAGTAAGTGAAATATTGAATTCTGTAGATCTGAAGTAGTCTCAGCTTTTTATTTTTATGGTGTGCTTTGGTCTGTGTGACAGACCCCTGTCCACAGGATTTGGACTGAGACCACCAAAGTATAGTAGAGGGACTAACAAACAACTTTTGGGGGCTGACAGTTTCTTTCAGTGTAGTTGTGTATTGGATTAGAAGCAGCAGTTTGGAGGTGAAAAGCCCAGTAACTCATTATCAGGGTTTTTTTTTTCCAGCCACCTAGCCCCACCTTTTTACTAAAAATTAATTACTATTTGCTTATCAAAAATTTCCTTATCTGAAAAGCCAGCAGTCTTTAAAACATCTCTTTGATGGCTTGTCACTATGATAAATATGACTGACTAGTTTTAGCATTAGTGCAATGGCTCTTTACAATGTCTGTATTTCCTACTAACTTGTGGCCAATTCATTTTTTTTCTGGGGCATTTTTACTGCACATTTAGTCTCTGTGGACTACCCAAGCCCACTGTATTTTAGGGAGGAATTCACCCAGGGTACTACTGGTTCCTGCTTGCCCTTGGGGTTTCCAATAGGGGATAACAGCTGAAATCTCTGCCAAATAGCCATAAAAGACCTGTTAACTGAGGCTGGTGAGGGGACTTGCTGAATCAGGATATCTCCTTAGCCACTCCCCCTCCTTGGATTTAGCTGTTAATATAATCTATTTTAGAGTGGATGTGGGCACCCTGCAGGCCCCGTTGATGGAAAAGAGGGAACTTAGCTCCACTGAAGCATGCCTTTCCTGCTATCCTTGCCAGGCTTTCTCCCAGGAGCGGCCTTCCCACTAGCATCTGTGACAAATTCTACAAGTGCAGCTCCTGAAGTGAATTTGGCCCTGTGACTTCATTTACACTCTGCCTGACAGTGTATTTATATGCTTCTTGGGTGACCTGAGCAAGAATAGCATGAATAATATGATACACCAGGTTGACCTAGACCAGAGGTTCCCAAACTTATTTGGCCTACCGCCCCCTTTTCAGAAAAAAAATTACTCAGCGCCCCCCTGGAAATCTACCTTCTTTAAGCGAACAGACAGAAAGATGCAGTGACAAATTTGCGTTCTTTTATGTATCTATATTTCTACCTACGTCCTACAATATAGTAAAGAAAGATGTGTTATTAGAATATCACCCATGACATCAGGTATACAGTGGTTTTTACGTAAGACGGCAAAAGACAACCAAACTAAAATACTAATGAAACCAATAAACTGGGTTTTGTTCTCTGCTCAGCATTAGATATATGTATTTGATATTAAACTGTCAAATATCAAACTAAATTTATCAAGAAATAATTAATTTAAAAATAATCAATATGCAATTAAAAATCAGTTAATAGTTTTAATTTAGTTTGCCCTTATTTAAATAATTGTTCCTTATTAACACACACCTTATTTACCAATTAACACAGATGATTCGATAGATATAAATAAATGTTAATAGTTAACCGTTTTTTTACGATTTCCTTCTCCTGTTTTCGTTAATATTGTAATAAAAATATGACAAATATATTGACTGTACACTTCAAATAGTATTGTACCGACACAAGCCTGCTACAATTTTATTATTAGTAAGCACTAGAGACACAGAAACGTACGGTAGATATGTAAGAAAATGTATAAAAATACTCACGTGTAAATTGCTGTTTTATTGAAACAACAATAATACAATTTGCTTTGTATGTGATCCGTAATCTGTAAAGATCGAAGGTATCGAATATGAATAAAAAATTTTAAATACTTATTGAACTATTGTTAACTGCTTTTTACACAATTCAGAAACAATCTAAATTAGATTTCATGCATGTCGCCTATTTATAGTATCATATTGTAAACAAGTCATTACACGCACATATTCCTGCCGATGCATGCTGGACTTCCCGACAATGCGTGACACGCTCGCCTGCCAACACTTGCTTGTTAAGAGCTGTTGGCAGACTTGACACCTGATCGGTTATAATTTGTGAATTTATTTGGAAAATAAAGTAATCACTGCAACTTTAATTCTATGTTACACAACAGATGAAACATGTACGAAAGGTTTTTCAAAATTTTCTTATATTCTCTTCTTTCTTTATGCTTCCACCGCCCCCTTATTTTTACTCAACGCCCCCCAATCGCACCTGAGGCTACTACTGCCCCCCTGGATCGTTCCAGCACCCCCCAGGGGGCAGTATCGCCCACTTTGGGAACCTCTGACCTAGACCAATTAACAGTGCGATTCAAACTTGTAGACAATTTTGTGTTCTGTAGACCGGTCAGTAAATGCTCCTGGCCATTTTTACAAAACAAGCAAGAGAAGGAAATAAGACATGTGTGTTTTGAAATGACACCAGAGAAGCTGACATCCTTTGTGTGATTGGGTAATAAACACCTTCATATCTGACAGAAATAAAGCGACAAAGGGATGATATAATCAACACCTACTCTGAACATATTCTTTCAAAGATGAGATTATAAAAAGTGACTTAGGCTGGACACTCACACTTCTCTAGTGAGATGGGTACATGCCTTCCTCTTTGAACAGGGAAAGATGGACTAACTCTGGCTAATGAAGCCACAAGATAAAGTGATTGATTCTGTAGCTTAAATTTAGAGTTGTGACGGATAAAGGTTTAAATTTAAGAAGAGGGCAAAGCAGCTCTCGGGTTATCCAGCTAAATTACCTTGTACTTCCTAGTTCTGGACTTGTGTTGCAATTTGAAAGAATAAGCCAAATCTATGTACTTTTATAGGTTTCACTAAAAAGAATACGCAAGCCGATATTAAGGTTCAATAAACGTTACTAAGGCTAAAATTACAACTCAATTTCAGTTGTAACCATCAGATCTTAATTTAATGAAGTTGATAGATTAGGGGGTTGATGACAATGTTGCCTTTGATTATCAATTTATCAAATCATCCAATTAATACAGGAGATAATCAAGGCATGAGGTAGACCCCCCCAAAAAAGAATTGCTTTTCATTTATCCTGCAACAAGATACTAAAGGAGGTGGTTGTTTTCGCTTTAATCAAAACCCACTCAACTGTCTCAACAGTGAAAACAGCTTATCTGACATGTCCATTTTATTTTTAGCCCCTGAGAGAGATCACCTGGAGTCGTGAATTCCACTTAGCTAGTCTTAGGGAAGAACAGAGACCAAATGGGTTTTTTAACTCAACCTCAGTGCTACTCCACACTTCCTCCTCACTGTTGTTATAGTAGCTAATATTCTCCTCTTCTTCTTCCGCCACACACTGAGCACAAGAGGTTTACCTAGTGATTTCAGAACAGAAGTAGTTATTGAACAATTCTTACTGCTAACGTTATAACCTTTCCAAATAACACTCTTCCTTAATTGAAGAGGCACTAGCCAACTCTGCCTGAGACCTTTCTGGTCTACTGCAGTTGCACTTCTGGTGGTCTGGTGAACAAATAAGGACATACAATTTCCAGCTTGAGGTTCAGCAGTTAGACTAGCTGCTTTATTTCAGCTCTCAAGTCCATAGGTTTGCTTCCCTGACCTCTTTTCCAAGTCATGCAGCCTGTATAACATTCACTCTCACTTTCCGTCTCCCACTTTGGGTGTGAGGGTCTTACTTGCTTTTACCACTCCCCCTCCCCACTTCCTGGAGGCAAGCCTGCCTTCCCACATTTGCTCAGTATTCCCAGATCCCAGGGCACAAAGGCTACCTGGCAACTTATTGGAACCTTTCTTTCAGCCTTTCACGGCAGAACCTCTGGTCAACCATGCTTTCTGAAGTATGGTGATGTAACCCCTGTGAGGGAGTTTATCTGGATCAACCAACAATACTATTCTGTGTCTCATACAAGGGGTAATTTTTCCAGGTTTAATTGCTTCCAGTAAGGCCTTTGGTCTGGATACTTGTCACGTCGAGGAAGGAATGCAAATCCACCACATCCCTTCATATGGTGTCTTGGGCATGTCATCCTTATGAAATATAACTTTGTGAATGTTAGCTACAGGGCTAGACCTTTCTGGATAATGCGTAACCAATTCACAACACAACCTCTTGAAATTATTGCTCATTTCAGAGAGAAGCAAGTCAAGCAGCTTCTAGGATTGTATGTCATTGCAGACTTCAAAAACTTCACTATAGCTGCTTCTGATATATTTCTGACAAATGTTAGATAATTTTTAACTGCAGTGATATGTTCATTAACTCATGAATGGGAGTCAAATTGCTCAATTTGCCCAGCCTCCTCTAAGAGCCCACTCATATCTGGGTTCTCAACCTCAATCCCCCTTTGGGAAAATCAGTCACATTCATTACATAAATCTCTGGGGTATCCTAAAATCCTGGTACAACACAATTTGTTTCTAACAAGCACCTGAAATTCTTTCTCCTGCCTTTAATTCACATAATTGATCCTCTGTCTCCTTACACTTTGTGTCTTCCCTACCCAAAATCTCACATGTCTCATCTAAGGCTTGGCTTGCGTTTCAGTAGAGCATACCTATCAGACTTATCTTTACACCACCCCTGGTGCCACATGAAATACACAATGAGATCCCTAGTCCAAGTTAGAGAACTTCATGTTCTGTTGAACAATTTGAATGAGTTTCCTGTAACAGATCAGAGTCCTAATCTTCCTGCGCTGAGGGATCAGACTCCAGTACCTCACTGCTCAAATACTCCAATGAGAACCTAGGGCAAGAATATAGCTGGTTGATCCCTAAGTGAGATGAATTTGGTGTGTGTGTCAAAATAAGTGTGGATTTATATCTCACTAGGTGGAATGGTAATTCAAGGAAAATCAACACTTACAGTTCACGCTGTCTCAGCATGGGCTCAATCAATCCCTGGGCAATTTCTGTGTCTCAGCTTCTCATGAGGGGTGAAGGGAAGCAGTTTGCTTTTTCTCAGGAGCAACGATTTCTTAAGGGCTTGTCTACAATACGGGAACTACAGCAGGGTAGCTATGGTGCCACAGTTATGGCTCTGTAACCCCATCATGCAGAGGCAGATTATAGCTTTGGAAGGGTTGTTTTCCATCCCTGTCTGAACTCCATGTTCCCATGTGGCAGTAGCCAGCTTAATGGAAGTGTTCTTCCATTGACCTAACAACAGCGATTAAATCACCTTAACTATGGCACTCAGGATGGTGAATTTTTCAGATCCCTTGGATGACATAGCTGTATATGTCTAAATTTTTGGTGCAGATCATGCCCCACGTTGAGTCACACACAAAAACATAGCAGTGTGAAACAATTAAAGTTTATGCCAAAATTATCATTAGGAATATACCTTTTTTAAAAAATAAAGATGTTCCACAGTCAAAGTCAAACAGGTCACAGGCTTCTGTGAATTTTTGTTTATTGCCCGTGACCTGTCAATGACTTTTACTAAAAATAACCGTGAAAAATCTTAACCTTAGTCATAGTTTATCTAACCTGTGTGTACCCAAATGTGACCCAGAGTGTCCTAAATCATGACTGACTGCTGCCCTCTGGACAGTTATCCATAGCTTGGGTATGCAATTATACTAGCTTATTAGTCATCCCAATTGCTAATAGGCCAGACCTGCTCTGTGTGTGGGTTGGTCCTGGGAATGTCTTGAGTGTTTTGTTTTGCTTTCATTGCTGGTGAATTCCTTCTCCGAGCAATTTTAAACCTCTCTTAGGAAACATGTCATTAAAAGCAGAACTTGGAATTGGATATATTCATTTTATATAAAAATGTGGCAATATTTGTTTTACAGGGTCCTGATTCAGGTTCCATTGATTACAAATAGAAACAGGATTGTGTCCTACATACATACTGTGGGGACGCCTGGCAAGCTGTCAATATTAATTAGTTTATGATAAATTTTTGACCTATTCTAGTAAGTCTAACTTTGGAAATTTTGATTGACCTTTTAAAATGGAAGAGATGAAAATATTAAATGTCATTTCAAGGAGTACAGGATTAGCATTCAAAATGACCTTGACAAATTGGAAAATTAGTCTAAAATCAATAAGATGAAATTCAGTATAGATGAGTGCAAACTACTATACTTGAGAAGAAAAAAATCAAATCCACATTTTATAGCTGTGCAATACCTGGCTAACAGTAGCACTGAGGAAAAAGGATCTGGAGGGTTATAGTGATATCAGAGAAATTCCCCAGACTAGAGTTTAGCAAGTCAAAAGTTCAGCTGGAGAAAAAAAAATGTATAGGCAAAAAGCCAAACAGACGCATCACAACTCTGATAAACAACTAGGTGATAAGCACACGCAGTAAGGGTCTAATAGCTAACAGTATAAAAGTAGGTTTCAGAGTAGCAGCCGTGTTAGTCTGTATCAGCAAATAGAACAGGAGTACTTGTGGCACCTTAGAGACTAACAAATTTATTTGAGCATCAGCTTTCGTGGGCTACAGCCCACTTCTTCGGATCGGAGCAGAGAAAGTCAGTCAGGAGAGTAGCGGACAAGGAGGTCAGAAGCTGCCAAAGAAGGAAAAGACAGAGGAGCAGAGATGGATAGCTGACTGAAGCTGATGGTGGTGGAGAAAGCAGCAGCAGGCAGTGGCAGCCATAAACAATGCAGCGGAGTCCACAGATAGAATAAGCTTGCTCGGTTTTAATTATAGTTTATTATAGGATTAGTGTTAGTATGTGTGGGCTTGAAGTGTGTGTGAATTGTATTTTATCTGTGTAAAATTTAAAGTGTAAGTTTAAAAACTGCACTCAGCAATTTATTGTAGACTGGCCATCTCCAATAGAATATCTCTTAGAATAATTTAAACTGTATGTTATTGCAGTTTGGATATTCTCTAACTTGCAATAAGGGATTAGTGTCTGATTTTAAATTTTAGACTAGATTGTAGTAGGGATTATAAATTACATTAATTAAAAAGATACTTTTAGGAAAAGAATACTACATGTGTCAAAAGAAGAACAGGAGTACTTGTGGCACCTTAGAGACTAACAAATTTATTAGAGCATAAGCTTTTGTGGACTACAGCCCACTTCTTCAGATGCATACATGTGTCAATCATTTTATCAGATGGTTATATCCGTGTCCTTTAAGTGTTTCCCCTGGAGACCCTTACCTTGGGAAGAACAGGTTAAGGGGGTGATGGGCAGGTTTTTCTAGGGGTGCCCCAAAATCCATTTTCAGGGCAACAGTAGTGGATAACACATTGAATATGAGTCAACAATGTGATGCAGTTGAGCAAAAGGTACATTTCATTGTGGGGTATTAACAGGAGTGTTATATGTCAGATAGAAGAGGTAATTGTCCCATTCTGCTTAGCATTGGTGAGGCTTCAACTGGAGTAAACCACAGTTTAGGAAAGATGTGGACAAATTGGAGACAGAAGTTAGGAACAAAAGGTTTAGAAAACCTGATCTATGAGGAAAGGTTAAAAATATGGGCATGTTTAGATTTTTTAAAAGACTGGGGGGGCGGGGTCTGATAACAGTATTCAGCTATATTAAAAGGGTATATTATATCTGTTATAAAGAGGATGGTGATCAACTGTTCTCAATGACCACTGGATGGAGGACAAGAAGTAATCCATCTTAATCTGCAGCAAGTGAGGGTTAGGTTAGATACTAGGAAAAACTCTTTAAACTAAACTAACAACTAAAGGGTTGTTAAGCACTTGAATCAGTTCTAAGGGAGCTATCATTGGAGGTTTTTAAGGAAAGGTTAGACAAATACCTGTGAGGGATGGTCTAGGTTTATTTGGTCCTGCCTTGGAACAAGGGGCTGGACTAGGTGAGTTCTCAAAGTCCCTTCCAGTCCTACATTTCCATGATTCAGAACTCAGTATTTGACTTGCCCAATTCCTGTTAATGTTATTGGAAGCTGGACCACTAGAGCCATGTGCATCAAGCCCTCATTAAACCATCAGCACTGCAAAAACAGAAAAGAACAATTTCTGTGAGGCATAGTCTCCTCTCTCCATATTGGTGTAAGTACCATTAATGTTCATCCAAATGCACTAATCTACCTCTTTTCTCATTTTTGCTTTCTCCCTGGACATGTGCTTTATATTTTCAGTGTTACCAAGGATTGACCCTGACCTATCTTTTTTTCTTCCCATATCTTCTTTCTCTATGACTCTGCCTATCACTGCCTGCAGAATAATGCCAGAATCTGACTGTGCTTCTTTGTTCCTGTCAAGGCTGCTTCCCCACTCTGAACTTTAGGGTACAAATGTGGGGGCCTGCATGAAAACTTCTAAGCTTAACTACCAGCTTAGATCTAGTCCGCTGCCACCATTCCCAAGTGGATTCCCTTCCCTGGGAAGCCTTGAGAAACTCTTCACCAATTCCCTGGTGAATACAGATCCAACCCCCTTGGATCTTAAAACAAGGAGAAATTAACCATCCCCCCTCCTTCCTTCCACCAACTCCTGGTGAATACAGATCCAACCCCCTTGGATCTAAAAACAAGGAGAAATTAACCATCCCCCCTCCTTCCTTCCACCAACTCCTGGTGAATACAGATCCAACCCCCTTGGATCTAAAAACAAGGAGAAATTAACCATCCCCCCTCCTTCCTTCCACCAACTCCTGGTGAATACAGATCCAACCCCCTTGGATCTAAAAACAAGGAAAAAATCAATCAGGTTCTTAAAAAGAAGACTTTTAATTAAAGAAAAAAGGTAAAAATCATCTCTGTAAAATCAGTATGGAAAATAACTTTACAGGGTAATCAAACTTAAAGAGCTCAGAGGACCCCCCTCTAGCCTCAGGTTCAAAGTACAGCAAACAGAGATAAACACTCTAGTAAAAGGTACATTTACAAGTTGAGAAAACAAAGTCAAACTAACACGCCTTGCCTGGCTGTTTACTTACAAGTTTGAAATATGAGAGACTTGTTTAGAAAGATGTGGAGAACCTGGATTGATGTCTGGTCCCTCTCAGTCCCAAGAGCGAACCACTCCCAAACAAAGAGCACAAACACAAGCCTTCCCCCCCTCAAGATTTGAAAGTATCTTGTCCCCTTATTGGTCCTTTGGGTCAGATGCCAGCCAGGTTACCTGAGCTTCTTAACCCTTTACAGGGAAAAGGATTTTGGAGTCTCTGGCCAGGAGGGATTTTATAGTACTGTACACAGGACAGCTGTTACCCTTCCCTTTATAGTTATGACAGTTCTGTATTCCAAAAATATAACATGGAAAGAGGTCTCCAGTTTGTTAATTAAAATATTCGGAGCTCTTTATCAAGTGGCATTAGGTTCCACAGATGAGGTATATGGAAAAGAAAAGTAGTCTTGTTCTGCATACTGTAAAATGTGTCAGACATTATGGAGTTAACAAATGAAGAACATAGATGACCCACTTGTGATGGAAAGGCCCATCCTGAGCTAGCAAGAGTTAAAGAACTGACTTGGGGTCAGTCAGCCATTCCTGCTGCACCTGTGTTGGATGTGGTCTTAAAAGGGGGGATGTCCAGCTGCTGAGGCTGGGAAAGAGAAGATGGCAGGTAGGCAGCTCCTGCCAGGGGCGAGCAGCTTGCTGGAAAGCAGGGAGATGTCTGGGGACTGTGGCTGGTTAGAGTAAGTTGCTAAAATAAAGGATTTGAGCCAGGAAGATGGTAACTGAACCTGAACTATCATTCTGAGAGGTGCGGAACTAGAACTTAATAGTTGTCAGTTGCACACAGGAACAGGGATTGGAGGTAGAGCCTGGCCTGGCAGAAGATTCCTTTTATTTTGTGACATTTAAGATTGTTTTCTGAAGGATTTCTTTCCCTTGGAAGGGGTTGGATGCTTTGAGGTCACCTGGCTACAAAGTGAGGCTGATAGTATGGCCAGATAGGATGTAGGGGGAGGCAAACTGAACTAAAGCATCCACAAGACCATATTGTGCCACAAAGGGGTGTGCTTCAGGGATGTGCCCCATCACTCAATCCATAGAGCTTTTCAAAAGTTCGGTGAGATCTTAAAATTAACATATGTTGACCTAAGAGTCAATGTAAAAACTCAGAAACAGGAGTACTGTACTTTGCTGCCAGACAAATTTGAAGAGAAGCATAGTTCCTGAACTCAGAATGAGCTGCAACAGAGGTTCATGTATCACCAAGTCCTGTGAATACATTTGCCTATTAGTGTCAGTTGTGGTAGGGGGTTTCATTTGTCCTCTAGAAGCTGTAGAGAGGCACTAAACACCATAGAGGACTCATGCCTCCCCATATTGGGGGGCACAATCTAACAGGGAGGACACATGACCTCCCAGCCAGGCACTCTCAGGCAGAAGTGGCTCCATCCTGCTCCCTGCCCAGCTGCCAGGGAGAGTGGCTTAATGTGCCAGGGGGAGGGGTACAGAGAGAAGGACAGAGGTCCTCTCCCTCCCCACTCCTGGCAGGTCAATCTGAAGGGGGGGGCAGTTGACACCCCCCACACACACACTCCCCTACACATTGCCTGTGCTAAAGCCATCAAATACTAGCAATTTTGGGAATAGGTTCAAACTAGAGACCTAGTATAGAGAGATGAAACTTTCTATATCATTTTCAGTCCCCCTCTGGCAAAGATTTTGTGATTGTGAATGAAAGAATCTGACATTCTTAATCAATCCCTGCCCAGGATGTCCTTCAAATAACACATGGAATGAAGCTGTGTGGGAGAAAGGGAAAGCTGAAACACTCTGGCTGCACTTATTACCAAGGCCACTGAGATGGCATCTACTAAATCTAAGGTGTTTACCTATATTTTTCAGTATGAAAAACACCATCTAAATTATGGAGGCTAAGTCAGAAAATGTATACATACTGACTTGTGATTTGTAGTAAATCTAGACAAATACAGTTTGCTCTTGCTCTGACTGAAGTTGCTAGCAAAACTTCGACTGAAGGAGTATTGTGTTCTTACTTCTTAATGAAGAATTTCCAGCCAGTTATAGTAAAGATTTCAATATATGTTTGAAAAAAAGGAGATTAGACAGTGATTTTCATTCTTATTTTTAAAAGTCTTTTTAAAAATTAAGAATCCAATTCTACTCAGCAGCCTAAACTCAGATAAGCACTTCTAAAATCATCCAAACTAGACATCCATCAAGTTCATTTTGTCTGCTTTGTCCATGGAGAGCATGTTAGATGAACTCCCATCTTATAATACCTAGCATTTTGAAAGCGCTTCATATGTTCGCAAAGCACTCTACAACAGATGTAAACTAATAATACTCACAATACCCTTGTAAGATCAACGGGTAGGCATTATTATCTCCACTTTAGAGGGGGAAATTGAGCCACAAAAGCAAAGTGGGGTGCTTATGGCCATGTAGTGAGTCAGTGGCAGAGCTGAGATTAAATCTCAGGACCTCCTTACTCCAGTTTGTCCAGACCACACAGCCTTATGAGGACAGTGAGGTGAATGGTCTAATTAGGATGTTTTATTAAAAAGAAGGTGCATTATAAACTAAATATTTGTTTCTATTCCTCTGATTAGAACTTTTCAGATAAGATTGAATAATTGATGTGATAGACTGTACACTTATGTTCACCACTTGTACAAAATTTATTACAGTTTTGTAAAAGTATTTCTTGAGAGGTATCATATGAAAATCCATAATTTGCTGATCATTTATTGCCTTGGTAAATGTGTGGCAACACTGTATGTAAAGTTATAAGATTCTACTGTGTGATGTTACCAAGGCATCTTCCAAATCTGGGGAAGCAGTCCAAACCAGTTTCTCAGATACAAAAGGCAAATGGATGCCTCAGCCAGGTGTCAGCAAAATCAATTGGATAATCACCTGGGTATGTGACTATTCTTTGGCAGAAAGAGGGGTGTGAGTGAGAATTTTACATCTTGGCAAACAGACTTGCTGTTGCTTGAACCTTAGCTAGAGATGATCCTCGAAGAAGGGAAATGCTATAAGACAGGAGAACAGAGGACACGTATCATCCCCTCTGTTCCCTCATCTCTACTCATGGGATCAACAATATTTGAAAGACAAAGGAAGCATCACTGAGCTAGGGGAGTAGTCCTGGCTGAAGGATCCAGACAGACTGCTTTAAGCATAGGGTGAGAGAAATCTTTGGTTTGAATTCATTTAGGTTGATAAAATGCAAACTAATACCTAACTTATCTTTTATTCCTTTTTAAATAAATCTGACCTATGCCTTGTAATCACTCAAAATCTATTTATCTTTCTCTAGTTAATAAACTTGTTTTGTTTTTTTATCTAAACCAGTGTATGTTTGGATTGAAGTGTTCAGGAAACTTCATTTGATATAACAAGATTTGTGCACCTGGGCAGCAGGTACAAGAGGCCAGGAGAGGCTAAACAGAGGCCTTCCCAAACAGCCAGCCCGCCAACTTCAGAGCACACCACCACTGAAAGGGCACCCTGACCGTGGCCCAACACATGCTCCACCCCGAGGCCCCACTCCCACTCATCCTCTTCCTCGAGTCCCTGACCTCCCTCCCGCTCTTCCTGTCCCCATTCTGCTCATATGGGGGCCTCATGGGAGGAGGTGAAGAGGTGCACATGAGCAGTGAGCAGCTGGCTGGCTGGGGGGGCGCCGCTGGAGGAGGGGATGAAGAGATGTTAGTGGCTAGCTGGCCAGCGGGCGTAGCCTGGGGGAGGAGGTGAAGCAGCAAAGTGGTGAGTGGCTGGCCAGTGGGTGAGGAGGTCTTGGGGGTGAAGAGACACGTACAAGTGGTGAGCAGCTGGCTGGCAGATGGGGGAGAATCTTGGGGGAAGAGGCTGAATAGGGTGGGGGAAGGGGCAGGTGGAGGTGTGGGCCTTGGGGCGGGGCCATGGTTTGGGTGTACCCAGCTTCCCCAAATGGAGAAGTCACATGCTGCCCATGTTTGTGCATATCATTTTCTATTGATGAAATGACGAACTTTCCATGTACTGTCCATAAGGATACTGGGCATTTCTGGGTGGAAGTCTGGAACTGGGAATTTGCTGGTATCACTCTGTAATATAATTCAGCAGTGGCTATCTGAAACACTCTTGCAGTAAAGCTGGGAGTAATTTACATGCTGGAGGTTGTGTGAGAGCAGACCAGGAGTGGTTGCTCTCACAGCAAAGCAGAGTAAAAGACACCCCAGCCTGGAGAATTGAGGGGACACAGCTTTCCAGCAGTCCAGATTGTACCCTGGGGAATGTCACAATTGATTTAAGGAAAATGCCAAAAACTAATCAGATAATTTGCTTGCAATGAATAATTTGACTGGTTCCAGATACTCATTCATCCCCTTGGGCCTCGATAGTCCTTAATTATTCCATTTTATTCATCCACTTTAACAGAGAATGGGATTTCTGGGGGGTTTTCAGCTCTGCAAATGTGAGCAAGAAACAAGAATAAAATAGCACATTTAAAGACACACCACTTTGTCAGGGAAAGGGACGCATAAAAAGTTAATATTCCTTTAAGCCTCCTCTATAAAGTTACAAGCCTGTGCTATCAGATGAGGGATAACTTACTGGAAAGAATTTAAACTCTTAGTAGGAATCATTAGTTGCTTTGTAGAGGCAAGCAAGTTCTCTTTTCCCCATTAGGAGGCACAAAATCTTTTTTTCAGAGCATAGATAATGTAGGTAATGGGACTAACACACAAAGGATGCTACAATAAGAAGGAAATTGTTTAGTCTATCTCTTTTCATAAGATGCTCTTGATGCATAAAGGCTGATTACATGAAAAGTTAACTGAAATTATCAAGATATGAGTGGGGAGGAAAGGAAATAGTGGTCTCAGAAACTAATTAGTATGGAGGACATACTTAGTACAATTATCGAATGAACAGTTTTTGAGACTGTTTTTGAAAATAAAACCTGGTCAACCCAAAGGAAAATCAAGCCAAAAGGATTAATGGCTGGTTTCCTGTGGAAAATGAATGGTGGCTACCTCTCCATGAGATCAAATCACAAACTGAAATATTGCTGTTGTTTCAGTTAGCAGAAGGTGTCCTGCTGGGATTGCTGATCTCTGTACTCTAATGCTTGATGCAAGGAACAAAACAGATTAGCAACTATCTCCACAGGACTGATACATCTCTTATGTCTTATAGCTGTGCCTCACAGCTCCATTACTAGGTTTCTGGCAACTTTTGTTTACTGCATTCCCTGCCATCATCAACTTCAAGTTGGTATGCAAGTTTTCCTCTCCAGAAATAGAGGAGTTTTTGGTTTCACGTTTAAAATAATCTGTTAGAATATATGATAATATGAAAGATTTTTTTTTTGAACACCAACATTCAGGCATTATGTAACATGGAAAAATAGTCCACTGTTTAAAAGTGATGAAATAAAATCAGGGAACTAGGTGGGTAACCACAAAAGTTTGGGATCAGACTGGGTCTCCTGAACTTCCCCTTCGCCCCGAACACCAAAAAGGAAGCTTGCCCTCAGGTTGTCATGCAACTCAAATACTGTTTGGTTAATGTGCTACTATCATATTTTCATTAACCCAAGGAATCAGTGACTCTCTTCAGTTAAGATTCAAAGCTAAAACGAATTGAATTTTCCTTTTTTGTCAACAGTATTAATTTCATTCTCTCTTCTTGGAGATCAACAAGACAACTATGTGTGAGGTTATATTGCCATAGTTTTCACAAGTACCATCAACATGGACAAAACATTTGGGTGTGGCCAAATGGTGTTTAAATGGGTAAAAATAACAGGCCTAAATTTTAGAATTTTCAAATTTTAGAAATTTAATTTTAATTTTTGGGTGCCCAGCTTGAGATCCTTAAAGGGAGCTGTTTTTTCAAAGGATGCATGCTCTACACTTCTGAAAGTCAGGCTTCTTCCAGATGTATCAAGTTGGGCACCCAAAAATGAAGTCAATCAAAATCATTAGTTACTTTTGAAAGTGTTGGTCACCTGTTCTTAGCACTAATCTCTCCAAAATATGCCTGTCCAGTTCTCACCACTGTGTACATTATGTAGTCAACTACGCTTCTCCAAAGTTGTTGTAAACTGCTATTGTTTACAACAATACACTTGGTTCCTACAAACAATTAATTTTATAGTTCAAATTGCACAAAAAGTGCATCAAGAGAGAAGGTTTCCAAACAGTCAAAGAATGACAGACAAGTTTATTCCCTCTTCCATTTGTGCTGTTCGGTATCATGTTGTTCTAACTCAGGGACTATTCTGGACTGGCCAAATAAGAAAACAAAGGCATCTATTACAACAATAGCTCAGTATTTATCTGTTATAGAAACTGTGGTGTGTATACAACAAATGCAGTAAAGAACTCTTTACCTGGAGAGAAATTAGTTTGCACTTGGGTTAAATGTTAAAGCATTTTTAAAACCTGAATCTAATATTTGAGATAAAGTACTATAAATGAAGAAAGGAGCTGTAGAACACCGTTCGGCCAAAGGAAATTAAAGGAGCTATGGACTCAGCATTAAACCCTGATCCTGAGATGGGATATGTGCAAGTGAGACTTTGTGCCTATATAGATTCTCACTGAAGTCCTAGGGATTCCATAAGTACTTAAGGGAACCCTTATGCAGATCCTGTTGCAGGTATGTGGCCTTAGTGTTCATGTTCCCAGTTCTTTCAAGGTTCATAACTTTGAACATCCATGATCTGGTGGAACTTGAATGAAGGGAATTTAATCAAATATTGGACCATGGGGGGGAAAACAGACTTTGAAAAAGTACAAAATAAATTAAAACTGGCTAGAACTCAAGGTTTGAGAAATCCACTGTGGAAAAGGGAGAAGTAATTAAGATGTAGTTGATGAGGCTACAAACCAAAATGCCTTCCAGCAAAATAAACGGGCAAAGAAAGCAATGTGATTAAAATAGAAAGTTAAAAGCCAAAATAAGAGGCCAACTGCAGTCTCTGAAATGGTGTACAGGAACATGCCATCAGAGACTCCTAAAGCCTTAGTTCCCTGCATGTGGAATTACCTCAACTTTCAGCACAAAGGATGCATTGTCTTTCAGTGCAGTATTATTAATTATTAGTATTACAGTAGCCTTTGTCATTCAAACTGATATTGGGGTCTCATTGTTCCAGGCACTGTACATACATCTGCCCCAAAACATTTATAATCTAAATAGACTAAAGGTAGGAAAAGAATGTATTAATATCCTCATTTAGATAAGGGAAACTGAGGCATAGAGAGAGTAAATGATTTGTCTAAGGTCACAGAGATGAAGCCTATCATAGCTAGGAACTGAACCCACTGAACTGAGACCCAGTCTAGTGGCAAAACCATGAACACTTCCTCTCCAATCTTTGCTATTAGGTTATCTTTTCCACCTTCACGTCAGTAATACTTGACTATAGGATTTGCCATACAAGATAAATTTTACTCATATTCTGCAGCTTACTATTTGAAATCACTCCTTCTGTCATCACAGGCCACATGGGTCTGTTTCCTGATTAGATAAATGTAACTCTTACAATGAGGTTTCTGGTGCAAATACTCATGGAAAATCAATTTAAAATTTGCTTTCTGTGAGTGGAAGCATTCATGATTGCAATGCTCAATTCCAAAAATCTGGAAGGAGAAAGTGAATATAAATGGGACACTGACATTACCCAACCAAATTTGTTTAAAAATTCAAATGATTTTCCCATCCTGGTTATTTACATAACACTATTAAAAACAAAAACAAAAATTAAAACAAACACCTACTCCTATGTTTAAGGAACAAGCAGATAGATAATAGGAAAAGAATAGCCAAGAGCAGTGTTTCCCAAATTAGGGCTGCCGCTTGTGTAGGGAAAGCCCCTGGTGGGCCAGGCCAGTTTGTTTACCTGCTGTGTCCGCAGGTCCTTCCGATTGCGGCTCCCACTGGCCACGGTTCACTGCTCCAGGCCAATGGGCGCTGCTGGAAGTGGCGTCCAGTATATCCCTCGGCCTGCGCCGCTTCCCGCAGCCCCCATTGGCCTGGAGCAGTGAACCGTGGCCAGTGGGAGCCGCGATCGGAGGGACCTGCGGACGCAGCAGGTAAACAAACCGGCCTGGCCCGCCAGAGGCTTTCCCTACGCAAGCGGTGCCCCAAGTTTGGGAAACACTGGCCAAGAGCATTAAGGAAGAGGATAACTACACACAAAACTAAAGGATGTACTGCCGTTGGTAATGGTGGTGAATATAATCAGTAGAGTCCCTTAGTATTAGGGATGAACGTTTGCCAAAATACAGGTTATCCACTTGTCCCAAATCATCTTCTTATCCTTGAGGGCAGTGGTTCTTATTGGAGGTATGTAGAGATCTTCCAGAGGATACGTCAACTCATCTAGATATTTGCCTATTTTTACAACAGGCTACATAAAAGCTCTAGTGAAGTCAGTACAAACTAAAATTTCATACAGACAATGACTTGTTTATACTGCTCTATATACTGTACACAGAAATGTCAGTACAATATTTATATTCCAATTGAGTTATTTTATAATTGTATGGTAAAAATGAGAAAGGAAGCAATTTTTCAGTAATAATGTGCTAGTGACACTTTTGTATTTTTATGTCCGATTTTGTAAGCAAGTATTTTTACAGTGAGGTGAAACTAGGGACATGCAAGACAAATCAGACTCCTTCAAGGGGTACAATAGTCTGGAGGTTGAGAGCCACTGCTTTAGGGTATGTCTACACTGCATTTGGACACCAGTGGCTCGCCCATGCCATCTGACTTGGGCTAAGGTGCTTGGGCAAAGACAAGGGGCTGTTTAATTGCAGTGTAGACATTCTGGCTCAGGCTGCAGCCCAAGCTCTGGGACCCTCCCACCTTGCAGGGTCCTAGAGCCAGAGGTGAAAGTAAGTCGGTACGCTCCGGTACAGCATACCGGCAAGAGCCGGTTTGCCATACCGGGGTGGCCCAGCTTCCCCAGGGGGAAATTTAAAGAGCCTGGGGCTCCCAGCAGGGGCTGGAGCCCCAGGCCCTTTAAATTGCCACCAGAGCCTCACTGCTGGAGCCCTGGGGGCTATTTAAAAAGTCCGGGGCTCCCGCTGCTTCTACCGCCCCAGCCCTTTAAATAGCTGCTGGAGCCCCACCGCCACTACTCCAGGGCTCCGGCGGCTATTTAAAGGGCCGGGGCGGTAGAAGCAGGGGAGCCCCGGGCCCTTTAAATAGCCGCCGGGGCTCCAGGGGCTATTTAAAAGGCCTAGGGCTCCAGCTGCCTCTGCCGCCCCAGTCCTTTAAATAGCCGCGGGAGCCCCGCCGCTTCCCCAGGGCTCCCGTGGCTATTTACAGGGCCGGGGCGGAAGAAGCAGGGGAGCCATGGGCCCTTTAAGTAGCCCCCAGAGCCCCGGGCTGCTGCTGCTACCCCAGTGGGGGGGGGGGCACTTACCTTACAGGGTGGGCTGGGGCTGGCTTGACTCCCTCAGCCACGCCCCTTCCGCCCTAGGCCTCATCCCTTCCGGGGGCTAGAGCTGGCCCCAGCATACTGGTAAGTCACTGGACTTACTTTCACCCCTGCCTAGAGCCCAGGCTCCGGCCCAAGCCCAAATGTCTACACTGCAATTAAATAGTTCCTTAGCCTGAGCCCTATGAGCCCAAGTCAGTGGGCATGGACAACCATGGGTTTTTAATGGCAGTGTAGACTTACCCTTACATACCTGCATTTATGCAGACTTATTGTGCACCAGTTAAACTGAAATTAGCATCTTAGTATGGCTAGAAGAGACCCTTGAGCGAATCACAGATTTTAAATGGAGATGTGAAACAATTTGGTTGTCATGTCCATCCCACTATTAGTTCAGTGTTGTTTCTTGAGTTCATTCCTGGGTATTTTTGTCCTGTCAATTTTTAACTGACTTACTTGATGGGGCTTCCACCATTTTCCTATGGGAGTATTATCACAGAAACTAATAAGCATGCTTGGAGCTGCTTTCAGAATTCCCTCAGAACTGCCTACACTACTTATATCAGGCTGTAGGCTGAGCACACCAGTTCTTCAAGATAGCCTTAGGCTGATTTTGTGGTCTAAACTTGGCTCTCTAGCTAGATCACTGCAAAGCCAAAAATGTAACACCAGCATGAAGTAGCTTAAATAGACTACAGTTGTTGGGCATGGTCCAAAACTATTGACTTTCACAGACTTTGAATCAAACCCTGAAGTTGCAGGTCCCAAGATGGTTCAGACCCATTAGAATTCAAAACAATGATTAGTACTATGTATTCCCACATTTTCAATTCACTAAACTATCAGATTTTCTTATGTGCTTAATTATGTCAGATGTAATTAAGATCTCTAGGTTACATAAGATAAACCCCAGAGACTATGTTCTGAAGCTATATTGGTATAAATGATTAATGATTCACATTAAAAAAAAACACATACACAAACGAAGATGTTTTTCCCTGTAATCAGTGAGTTTATTGCTGAGAGACTCATTACTTATATTGAACAGGCAGTTATACATTAAAATGGAATAATTCATACACTGAACATTAAACATGTGTAATGAAGCTTTCAAAAGTTTTTGCCTAACTAAATAGGATTGTAAGAACACAATAGATAGAAGCTTATTGTAGAGGATGAAAGGCTATGGCATGTTACAAAGCAAAATGATGCTTCTAATCATCTTTGAGTAATGATAATACATTTCAATACACACCATTGGGTAATTAAGGCAACATCTCATGCTCTGTGAAATCTTCTCTTTGACCTGTTGTTGGTTTTGTAAATGCCACATAATCTCCAAATGTCAGTCATCCTTTTAGAATAAGGCCTATTATCTCATCCAGTTTTTCCTTCTATGATTTAACTTTCATCTACCTGCTGTGGAAAATATTTTACCTTCCTTTGGAATCTATTCTTTTCTCTCCCACTTGGTTTTTTTTCTTTATTCATTGATTGGAAGGGACATTTTTCTTTAAAATATTAATCTCTGCTGTGCACTGGGTGGGGGGAGGGAGGAGGGATAGTAAATTTCAAATTGCTTGAGAAAACATAGCTATAGCTTTGAAGATTCAGCTTTCTTTGAAAGACATATAGTTTAATTTAATCTGAACATCTCTCTCCGCTGGAGATGATGGGAATTGGTTTTGGTGTATTTATTGGTTTTGATTTTTGTAGTTTTGGTTTCAAACTTTTATCTGCAATGGAAAGTTAGATTGTGTGTTTGTAACAAATATGTCAACCCCCATGTAACACATAGGATTTTAAACACCACCCTCCTTGTCTACTATCAGCTGGTTGTATTAGATTCTAAGGTTAACTGTGAATAGTTGACTTGAATATATACATGACAGTCCTATCTATGCTGAGTACTATATCAAACCTAACCTTGTGCTAGTTTACCACAGTACAAGCATTCAGTTCTTTGCAAAATTTTACATAACAACAAATGACAGAAAGATCCAATACTAATCAGGTACATTAAATAATCTGACTCATCTCAGTTCTACCCCCAAATCCAACCAATCAGCTGATCTGCAATGCAAATACCCATTTGCCTGGAGGAAACAAATACAAATATTAAAATATATTATAAAGTATGCCATGAGAAAATTTTTCCCACCTAAAAAAAATCATCCAATGACATAAGAAACTAACCTTTGGCAGCTCAATATGTAGAAGGCCCTGCTACCCCAGTTGTTGCATAATTATCATTTGCACTCTGAGCACATGGGATACTGATGGGTTTGCACATCCATTCTGTAAAGGAAACAAAGCCTACTATAAAAAGGGAGAGCTCAGAGAAGGAAGGAAAGTAGGAAGGCCTGGAATAGTGACTGGGAAACACTCTGCATCAGGCTGTCACCAGAAACACAGCCCAAGGGGACTAAAGCAGACTGCTAGGCCTAATTAGAGACCAGGACCAAGAACTGCCCTGACCTGGTGCGAACAAAAGAAAGCCAGTCAGGGAGCAGTAGAGACACTCTGAAAGACCACATCAAGGACTACTGACAGAGGCATTGCATGATAATAAAAGGAAAAGGCTTGAAAATACTTATGGTATTAGCTTTGGGATGAAAGGTAGCAATGGAGAAAAAGGATTCTTTAACTGTGCAAAGAACCCAGGAGCCTTTGAGAAGAATCTAAATCATGGACCCATAGGTCATAGAACTGATTCTAATTTAGGTTTGTTTGGTGTAAGAACTCTTCCAATACTCAAAAGGGTTAGAATGCAGCTGTTTCTGAAAGAAGCTGAAAGAGGTTCAGAGATTTATGTGAGAGAAGACGGTATATCATCTCACTGCACTTCTTGACTCCTTTTCCCCTTTACACTGGGTCAGAGGTGCCCATGATTCTTCACCACACCTTCCGGTCCATGGCTTGGGTCTGTGAGTTCCAGTCCTTTTCTCCTCACATTTTTCTTGACAGAAAATCTTTCCATCATATCCTTGGTCTTCCACATCCTTTCTTGCTGTCTTCTTCCTTCCATTCTTTCTTTGCTGGTCATTCTTCTCCTGTTCTTATCACTTTTCCAGCCCACTTCAACTGTGCACAATCTGGCCTATCTTCCTCCTAATTTATTCCATGCACACGCTGCCTACCTTCCACATATCTTCCATTCTCCTCTGTGTATTTTCTACTAGTAGTATCTTTTTTTTCTTCCATCTCTGTAAGACCCACTGTTTCCAAACCATAGAGCAGGAAGGGATAAATACATTCAGCATACACTTTCCCTTTCAGTTTGTTACTTAATTGCCAGTCCGACAATACTCCTCCCAACTTTTCCACTGCCGCACATACACATTGGGTTTTTCTTCAGTTCTCCCAATCACTTTCCATTGGCATTAAGTGTACTTCTGATGTACACAAATTCTTTCCTCTGATTCAGTTTCTCTCTTGAAAATTCAACTAACAGCTCTTCTGACACTTTCCCTACTTGCATAACTTCAGTTTTATTTGTTTATCTTCAAATCATAATCTTTAAACACAGATTCCCACTCTGAAACCATATTTCCCAAATCCACTTTATCAGCCAAAAAGACCAGATCATCAACATACATTAGTTTTCTCTGTGGCTCCACAGTCTTGGTTCTCCTACTAATTAACTTCATAACTAGGATGAAGAGAAGTGAACTCAGCACACTCCATTGTCTCAGTCCCACCATCACCTCAAAACTCTCTGAAATTCCATGTTCTGTTGAGCTCTTGACCTTTGATACAGTTCCTCTGTCATCTCCACTTCAGGCCCGCCTCCAATCCATTTCAGTACTCCAAACACCAGCTCTCATAGAACCAAGTTGTATGCTTTCTCAAGATCAATGAATGTCACATAGCAGTTATGCCCTCCATTTATCATTCTTTCAAACTTCTGTATCATTGCACATATTATATTTATAGTACCCCTTCCCTTCCTAAAGCCACATTGCTCCCTTCCTATATTTTCTTCCATCTTGCACCTCAGCCTTGCCTCCAAAACTCTCTCAAGGATTTTGAGAGGCTGACTTAACAGGGTGATGCACCAATAGGTGTTCGGATTGTTTGCATCACCCTTACCCCTCCATAAAGGCACAATCAACCCATTCTTCAGTCATCTGGTATCCTAGCTTGATCCCAGCAAGCACATAGTAATCTATGAAGCCATGTGCTCTAGTAGCTCCAACTGACTTGATCATAGCAACTATTATATCATCTGTCTCAGAAGCTTCATCTTAGGCAGTGCTTTTACTTCCTGTACAGATACCATCTGAGGCTTCTCCATAACTGTCAGTGGTGCTTGCATTTGCAACTCTGTTTTCTCACTTAACAGCATTTGGAATTTTGTTCCCCATACCTCTACCACCTCCTTAGTCACCCAGCAGTTCCCATCCTTCACACAAAGATTTTGTCATATTTTATGTTTCATTGTTTCTCTTTTCTGCCTGACTAAAAACCAACTTTCTGACATCTTCCTTCTACTTTCTGTATAATTCCTCTACAGCCTCCATTCTTGCCATAGCAACTGCCTTTTTTAGCCTTCTTTTTTTGCCTGTTTGAATGCATTTTTGATTTTCATTATCACAACCTGCTTCCTCAAACTCTTTGAATAATTCATTCATTTTTAACTTCTCTTCTGCATCAGACTGCCACCATCAGGTTATTCTCTTAGCATGCTGTGACAGGGGTCCCAGTGGGGGCCAGCTGTGGTCGCTCAGTTAGGGTGAACTGCAAAGAATGGGGCAGACAATCCCCAAAGC
This sequence comes from Malaclemys terrapin pileata, assembly GCF_027887155.1. Classification (NCBI taxonomy): domain Eukaryota; kingdom Metazoa; phylum Chordata; order Testudines; family Emydidae; genus Malaclemys; species Malaclemys terrapin. Next base: position 122,956,384 of record NC_071506.1, on the reverse strand, counting down.
TGGTGAATATTCCAATACTTAGATTTACCAAGCCAGCATAAAACAGCTTCTTTATTACCTTACTGGTTACTCAGAAGTCCAAACAACATAGTTCCCTTAAAGTGATCCAGCCTCAGGCCTCTATCCAAGTACCTAAGTCAAATATGATGATTTCTGAAAATCTTATTTCATCATATAAAAGAAAAGTTTCTATCAATCCCAGAGGATCGGACACATTACCTCCCAGGTTAATGAATGTTTCAGATCTTACCCAAATACATGCTACAGCCAATTCTTATTAACTAAACTAAAATTTATTAAAAAAACAAGAGAAAGTATGGTTAAAAGATCAATATACATACAGACATGAGTTCAAATCTTAAGATTCAGATTCATAGCAGAGATAGTGAGCTTTGTAGTTGCAAAGAGATTTTTCAGAAATAGTCCATAGGTTATAGTCCAATGTTTATATTTCAGGGTGATCCAGTTAGAACTGGGATCTCAATCTTTGTGGCTTAGGTTCCCCTGCATGAAACCTCAAGCAATCTGAGATGACAGAATCAGGACCCAAGAGTATTTTTATACAGTGTTCTAGCATTCACTTGACCACACAGTCCTTGGTAAATAATAGGCTTTTGATGTAACCTTCTACTTCCTACCCACCACCAGTAATTAGTTGCACAAATTAACATAGGGCAATTTATCCATTAGGCAGTCTATTACAAACTTCAAGAGACATATAGACAATGACATAATTTCACCCAAGATTCATCTAAATGTTAATATTCCCTATTGATCTCAGAATCAATAGTTATAGTGACAGACAGGAACAATCTGTTTATGGGTAGAATCTAAGATACACACAATTAGTATTACTTCTTACAATATAGGTTTGCATTTCAAAGTTCTAGCCTATTTAGCATGAATGGCCCTAATTATCATTTGCCTACCTTTCTAACATGACTTTAAAGGTGGGCTTTGGGTCATTCAGCCTGCAAGCTGTTTAACCCTTTCTGGCCATAAGTTATATTTTGTATAAGATTTGCTGCAATTATATAGCAGTGGTAGCAACAATGGTTTGCGTGGTTATATTTTAGACAATGTCACACATGCGTTGTGCCACACGTTGCCTTCACTGCCTTCATTAAACATTCTGTAATCTTCCTCCATTCTTCCTCCACTGTCTTCATTGTCATTGGCAAAGCATGAAAGGCCTTTCTTTACCTTCTCACTGAACTCCTCATTTCGCCTTCTCTTTATATAACCACCAACACACTTGCATCCTCAATTTCATTATCTTTCCTGTTTTCTCAGGGTTGCAGTCAGATTTTAGCTATTAATATTGTTCTGCCACAGATTCACTCAGTAGAAGTATAACCTTACCTCTTTGACCATTTTTAATAAATTATAGATGGCATGGGAGGTGGAAAGTTAGCCAGCTGATGCTTTATTTCTAAATGTAAACCTGATTCCAGTGCATTACACCCACCAGTCATTTATTTTTTGAAAAGCAGATGTACTGCATGGTTTTGTTTAATCACAACAGCTTTCTGATATCCTCTGTGAACCTGCTAGTCAGTTTAAACCTGTCCTTGACATCAACAGCAATTTAAAATGCCAATTTTCTGATATGCTTTAAAGAGACAGGGCACATACAGTAACATTTCTGGTCATTTAGCTAACTTCTCTCTATTCCATGGAAGTACCTCAAGGATGTCAAATCTTAAGAGTACCATACAGGTAAGCAGTCAGAGTAAAATGGTGCATTTATTTTTTCAGAAATCTTAAATAGTCTATATTTGCTGCCCTGTATTTACCAATACAATTTACTGTAAGCATTATGTCAATCGTTACCAGCAGTGAAATCTTGGCTCTGTTAAATCAATAGGGGTTTTGTTATGGACTTCAATGGGATTAGTTTGTAACCTAGGGGGTTCTGAAAGGGAAGACTATGGATTAAAGTCAGTATTGGGAAGCATGGCTTTCTCTTTCTCCATTCACTGCAAGCTGAGAATACATTATATGGACAGAAATTGTTTGGCAAGTTTCATAAATCATTTGGAAGAATTAGAACAAGTAAGACGTGGTTTTCGTCAGAGGAACCGAGAAATCAGTGCATGGAGACTAGAGCACTGCTTTTCCTCAAATTCTTTTGTTCTGATTTTGCCTTAGTCTCTACTCCCTTTGTTCCAGGTCACATTGCTTATGTTGTGTTCAAAATATGTTGTAGAAATTAGGATGGGGTAGCCTTTCCTCATATGTTTTGCCCTCACCATCAATCCCTACAGTAAGTTATTCTAATTATAGAATTGGCTCACTGGTTAAGTTATTGTTCACAATTAGAGATGGCTGAATTTTTTCAGATTTTGATGAAAACATTTTTTTTAAACCAAGTTATAGATCTGTAAGATTTTGACAAAAATTTTCCTCATGAGGATCCTCAATGCCCACTGAAATCAATTGGTTGATGCAGTCTACTGGAGTTTCGCTGTTGATTTCAAGGGAATCCAGGCTAGGCCCACTGGGAGTTGATCACCACCTTGCAGGCTTAAGCACTGTCATCTGAATGTTCAAAAGTAGATGCTAATTTGGGTGCTTCTGGATTTTAGAGGCTTACTCAGAGACATCTTCAGGTCTGTAACAACCAAGGGTGACATTTTCAAACATTCCTAAGGCCCAGATCCTCAAAGCAATTTATAAGTTGGGATATAGATGTCTAAATACTATTGAGGATCTAGGCCTACAGGACTTAGAAACCTAAGTCCCATTTTCAAAACCATGGGTGCCACTGTTAAGAAAATAATAATAGATATTCATGTCTCTAATTTACTTGTGAACAAGTGGTTAAAGGATCAAGCCTGTGATTTTAAAATAAAATAGAGATTTCAAAAGTCATCTTTTTAAAGAAATCTCCTGCTGAACAAAGTAGCGCTGTCTTTAAAAAAAAAAAAGGGGGCTGGGAATAAGAGCCCCAAACCTTTTTAACAGGAATAATGTCATCTGAACTGTTTGTCAGAAGTTCCATCTGGTACGATATTAAGTACGGTACTACACATGTTTAACTTATATGGGCCCTGATCTAAAACCCACTGAAGTCAATGTGAATTGTTCTGTTGATTTCAGTGGGCTGTGAATTACACCCAAAATGAAACAGAGTCTCTTAGTGCAATTCTGTGATTATTTCCAAGGACAATATAAAAAAAGGGGATTAAAAAGTTCTTGTTCTTCTATGCACCTTCTAATATCTGCTTAATTATCCACTTTTGAGAATGCTTAAATAATGAGAATGCTCATGTAACCCTTCTGCCCGTCAGAGTTGGCAGCAACAAGGGCAGGGTTCAGTATCTAGAGTTCCTTTTCAATAACACAATGCAAAACTGGCTTGAGCCCCCACCAGGGACAATTAAATACCAACCCCCTGGGTGCCTCTAAGAGGCAATACTTCCCCTCTCGCAAGCACAGAGTCTGACTGTAGCAAAAACCTTTTAATAAAGGAGGGAAACAATGTGGCATTATGTTGGGGAAACAGGATTCATAACACAAACCATGAGCAAAAAACCCACGCCCAAGTAAGTTGGGAAGTGTCTTTTCCCTCAGGGTCTTAAGTCCAGCAACCCAAACGTCACCCAACTAACAGTTGCTGTCCTTGGTCAATGCAACCCAGAGTTCAGAAGTTCATCTGCAGTTTACCTCCCAGCCTGGGTCGAAAGGGGGAGGTATTACACTCTCTGCTGCTCAGGCCCTCAACAGCCAATTGCCACACCTCTCTGTGGTATCCTGCTAGCCTCTCCGCCAGCCACTCACCAATGTGTCTTCAGGGCCCCCACTTAACACAGCTCTCAGTGATTTCAGCTGTTAGGAGGGGAACCTCACTGCTGGTGCACCTACATAGTCTTCTTGTATCAGAACCACTACCTCAGAGTAAGTCTAATGCTTAGGCATCAGTGATTTCAGTTCTGCAACATGTAATAAGACTCTTACTTGAGTCTAAATTAGCTCTATTACACAGTAAAGAAAGGAAGGCTCAAGGTAGTGTTTGGAGGACCATGTTACTGGGTACAAATGCCTGTCTCCAACCTCTCTCAATTCACTGGGTTTTGGAACCCATGTCCCTTGTCTAGCTCATGCTGCTTAGTTGAGGGCAAGTCCCTGAGTCAGAGACTGCCAAGTACAATTCTACTGACCTTGATTCACATAACCAGGATAACAACGCTTTATTGCTCCTACCCCAATAACAAAGAGAGTGGGTATCCCACAGCAGCCAAAGTGACCATATGGGCAAGCAGTCCCATCATGCTAGGCAGGGTGGATGTGCCCATGCAAACAAGATCAGCCCCTGAAGTCCTTTTCCACAGCTCACCACCAGATGTCAGGGGAGAGCTCATTCTGACTCTGCTTACACTTAAACAGATTCTAACTGATCCAGATCTTGCAGTTTTGATTAGGTCACAATAAATTGTCAAGCAAAGTGGATTCCAAGAAATACAGTGTAAGAGCTATTTTTTTTTAAACAAATCCTTCATTGCTATTTTTCCCTTAAGCCACCACAAAGTTACACATACAGTTTGTGCTGAAGTGGGCGCTTGGTTAGCACTGTGCTAAAACTCCACTATGAACCTGAATGGAAGGTTCTTTGTCATTTCACTAAGAGATTATGAAATCTACAGAAGGAAACAAACAGGGAGAGTCCTGTCTATGAATAAAAGACAAAAGATTGTTTTGGTATATCTTGGCGTGTGAAGAGATATGCATTGAATCCTTCACCTAGGAAAGGAAAAGAAAAGAAAATCACATCCAGCCTGGCTGTAAAGCAATGCAAGGTTCTTGAGTGAGCAAATCTCTACCAGACATGTAATTAAGTCTAGGCTTTGGAATGCATTTTATGATTTGATTTGATGTAACCATTTGTTCCCCACATTGGTACTTGCTATTGATTCTCTGTGCCTTGTTAAACAAATCTATATTTGATTTTACTATGAACAAATCTAAGTGTTGTGTGTTAGGCAGAGCGATAATCTGGTAAACTGTGGTATATACTGTTTCTTTGGAAGCAGCGAATTGGTTAATGCTGGAAGTTTCCAGTGGACCAGGGCTGGATACTCCAAGAAGATGCTTGGAGAGCTCAAGGCCTGGAGTGTGCCTACTGTTAACCTGCACAGTAACAGCAGGGCATGCAAGGCCTGCAGGAGGGAGCTAGTGCCTATGTTGCCCATGCAGTTGGGGAGCTGATCCACAGCAGGCACAGACAAGGCTTCTGCACACTAAGGGCAGGTGACAGGGACATGCCTCACAGCTCTGGCTCCCTCTGGGGAAGCGTCACACAAGGTCACAAAGCAGGTCAGTGGCACAGCTCAAAATACAAACCTGACAAGACTCAGTTGTCATCCACTAGACCAGTGCTTCTCAAAGTTGGGCCGCCGCTTGTTCAGGGAAAGCCCCTGGCAAACCGGGCCGGTTTGTTTACCTGCCGCGTCTGCAGGTTTGGCCGATCGCGGCTCCCACTGGCTGCGGTTCGCTGCTCCAGGCCATGGGGGCTGCGGGAAGCGACATGGGCCAAGGGATGTGCTGGCCGCCACTTCCCACAGCACCCATTGGCCTGAAGCGGTGAACCGTGGCCAGTGGGAGCCGTGATCGGCCGAACCTGCGGACGTGGCAGGTAAAGAAACCGGCCCGGACCACCAGGGGCTTTCCCTGAACAAGCGGCGGCCCGACTTTGAGAAGCACTGCACTAGACTGCATTAGACAGCCAGTGTAAAAGGGGCAACATTTTAATATTGCTGCTTCATGTACTGTACTGCTCTGAAAAGCAACTTCACAAGAATGGCATTTCAGTTTGGAAATGTTCCATTTATAAGTACAACTGTTTTTTTCCCTCCTTTCTTTCCTACTGACATTTCCACAGATTCAACATGGGAATTGAGATTTAGATGTTTTTTTTTATCTTGATGATGTACAAGAGAAATGGGAGCATAATTTGCTCTGTACTTTTTAGACATGGGAAAGGTCTGTCAAGTAAGAAGGGGGCATTTTTACATAGTCACTTTTCAAAGTAGAACTGCATTTTAAGGGGAAGATGAGATGAAACAAAACCTTGTCACACTTCTTTGATACTGTTACCTTTTAGCAGCTCTTGAGTGTAAAACTGGAATGGGAATAATCTACTTGAAAATACTAATGTCATCCAACAGCACACAACATCAGAAAATCTACCCTTCCAGAATCAGTTAGTTATTTATCTTCCTACTTCATCTATCATAAAGTGAACTTTACAGAAAGAAGGGATCATCTTTAAAATTCATATCTATTTAAAAATGTATGCAGCTCTGACCTTTATATTAGAGGAGCCCGGTTATTTGTTTTCATTTTTTGATAATATCTGATTCATAATAAGATTTTCTGATAAATTAGAGTTTTTTTTAAAAAACCCTGCACAATGCTGAGCAAAAATAGGTGGCATGTGTGAGATGGATTGGGTGCGGTGGAGTTGAACTATGGCATTTTATAAATTATAAAGTTTTACCCACCTCTGGCTTGCATGAAGCATTCCATAGAGTTAAGTGATCATACTACTACATAATACTAATAATTTATGCATATTTTGAGTTAAATCAAGGAGTTTAATAAAATAGGCAGAATCAGCCTTAGAAAATATAGTCTTCAGGGACTTGATCATCAGATCATTAGTTTTTGCTGTATGATGAATGATAAGTACATTATCAATGCTAATCATTTGCTCATATGGGGACTAATCTGAAAAATGGGAATTCTTTTCTTTAAAAAAAATAAGACAAAAGGGAAAAAAGAGTTTCATTCAAAATATTACTGATTTTTTTTTATGAAAAGAAAAAAAAATCATTCAGATTCTTCCCCCCCTTAAAAAGGGAAGAAAGCTTAGAGAAGCAAACAAAAAATGCCAATGTTTCATTTCAATTGCTTGTGAATTGGTTCTAAAATTTTTTTTTTTTTTTTCATTTCAAGTCATTTCATTGAACAAGGGGGAAACTTTAAACAACATGAAAAATTGTTTGCAATATTTTTTTAACTAGTTGTATGTATGAAACTGCTCCTTTGCCAGCTGTATGACTGAAATGGAAAATTATCTATTACAGATGAAGACCTAAAGGTCAGGCTTACAAATAAAAGGCCTCTATCTCACCTCCTTGATGCCAATGGAGTTATACTGGTATAACACTAGTATCACAAAATGGAGAATTGGCATCACTTTATTACAAATAGTGATTTGCTCATGCCTGAATATAATTCCCATAATGAAAATAATCTGTAAGTGCTTCTTCAGAGTGACACAACAGCATCTGAGCACATACTTGAGTGAAATGCCACCCACATCAACAAGTGGGGGGAAATTGATGGGGTTGTTGGTGAAAGGGGGCCAGTCCCAGTAGCAAGGGAGGGAGACTTTGTCCAAGGCACAATAGATAGCTCCTTTCCCTGGGAGTCTCTGGGACCCATTGGCCAGCTGGGGGAGATGAGTGCTCATCGACCAGCATTTCCCAACTCCCTTACTTTAGCTCAGTACAAGGGCCATGTGGAACCTCTTTTGGCTCTGTTCCAGCAGAGATAAAGGACCTAGGATTTTGGTGACGGGCCCTGGGCTCATGTGAGAGGGTGAAACCTTGTGTCCCCCAAAAGCCAGTGTGCCCACCCTGCTGCACCTATGTCCCTCTCACGGGGAGGAGGGTGCTAGGACTCAGAGAGATGAGTCCTGGGGGGCAGACCAAGAAGAGCAATCCCTTATTATGGTTTACATGTTAAGAGCCCTGTAACCACCTCACTGGAACCAATTAATTGTCTGGTATAGGTGAGTATGGGTAATGGGCAGGCAGTGCCCCTTCTCTGTGTTAAAGTGTAATAAAAGTTGTGGCCTTCTGCTTAATTCCATGCATGGGTCTGTCCTCAGTTTACCACGGAGTCTATATCAATGGCACTTTGTAAGTGTCTTAGATAGGTAAGATCTGCCGATATAAGCAAACTTCCCCACCCCCACCCACACCCTCCCTGTCATTCTCTCTTCTGTGAGTTGACGCTGACAAATTGGATGAAATAGTAATAACTGCTTAAGTGTATGGTTTCCTCCATGATATCTAATACTATATATGAAAATGCCTCATGTGCTTTTCAAAAGCACAAAGACTGTTTTGACCCTTTGTCACAGGGTGGTTCCCCTGAGAGTCCTTTGAGGCCTCGGTCACAGATCACAACCACTCCTTCACCACCGCTATGCTTTATTGCAGTGGTTCTCAACCAGGGGTATGCAGAGGCTTTCCAGGGGCTAAATCAACTCATCTAGATATTTGCCTAGTTTTGCAACAGGCTACATAAAAAGCACTAGTGAAGTCAGTACAAACCAGGGCTGGCTCCAGGGTTTTGGCCGCCCCAAGCAGCCAAAAAAAAAAAGCTGCGATCGCAATCCGCAGCGGCAATTCGGCGGGAGGTCCTTCACTCCGAGCCGGAGTGAGGGACCGTCTGCCGAATAGCTGGACATGCTGCCCCTCTCCGGATTGGCCACCCCAAGCACCTGCTTGACAAGCTGGTGCCTGGAGCCGGCCCTGGTACAAACTAACATTTCATCCAGACAAAATGAGAAAGGAAGCAATTTTTCAGTGACACTTTGTATTCTTATATTTGATTTTATAAGCAAGTATTTAGGTGAGATGCAATTTGGGGTACACAAGACAAATTAGAGTCCTGAAAGGAGTACAGTAGTCTGGAAGAATTGAGAACCACTGCTTGATTGTATACTTTCAGCAGGCTGCAGCCTGCAGTGCTATTTACATGTGTTTACATTCCATAGCCAGGTCATAGCTACTGACCTCTGGGAACTGTGCCACCAGCAGCAGCCAATCCTACCTACCTCTGCCTTCCTTCAGGCTCCCTGCCCCTCCTTCCTGTCAGTTTATATAATCTCACCTGCTGGGGTTGCTTCACCTTCAATTAGCCCTTCAGTTGTAGCTCTGCTCTGTTAGCACCCTCTGTCAACTCCCTGTCATCCAATTAAGTCCCAATTAATATATATGGGTGGGTATTAGAGTGACAGTGTGCTGAGTTAGCTCCTGAGTCAGCATGCCCTGTAACACCCTTTTAAGGAAAAAACCAAAACCCTAGATTCTGTATTTAAAAAATGTTCCTGATCAAGAGGTAAAAGCTGCTTTAGCACAGAGTATTAAAGAGAGAGAGTACAACTGAATTGCTTGTTAAAGATCACATGGAATGGTATAAGAAAGTAGAAATACTTGCCTAAGATTAACAGTGTTGCTGTGCTGCAGATTTTGTGGCAGTGGTCCTTTATGACTTTATTACAAATATCCTAAAACTTTGTTGGAGTCTGTAGTGTATAGGAATAAGATAGTATCCATTTAAATAGTTTGTGAGCCCTCTTGTGGCTCTCACTGAGTTTTGTGTCCATGGGTATTTCTACACTATGAGAGTAGTTCGATTGTACTTAAATCAAATATGTGGAATCGATATTACAAAGTTGAACGTGTGTATCCACACTAAGGAGAGTAATTCGACTTTGTGAGTCCACACTAACGGGGCAAGCGTCGACATTGGAAGCGGTGCACTGTGGGCAGCTATCCCACAGTTCCCACAGTCCCCGCTGCCCATTGGAATTCTGGGTCGAGCCCCCAATGCCTGCTGGGGAAAAAAAGTGTGTCAAGGGTGGTTTTGGGTAACTGTTGTCATCCAACCGTCACTCCCGCCCTCCCTCCCTGAAAGCGCCGGCGGGCAATCAGTTCGTGCACTTTTCTGGTGAGTGACAGCGCGGACGCCACAGCACTGCAAGCATGGAGCCCGCTGCGACCATCACTGCAGTTATGGCCGTTGTCAACACCTCGCACCTTATCATCCACCTTTTCCAGAGGCAGATGCTGAGAAACCGGACGAGAAGGCTACGGCAGCGCGGTAAGGACATGAAGTCTGAGAGTGGCACAAACCTCTCACAAAGCACGGGACCCCGCGCCGTGGACATCATGGTGGCAATGGGTCACGTTGATGCTGTGGAACAGTGATTCTGGGCCCGGGAAACAAGCACGGACTGGTGGGACCGCATAGTGCTGCAGGTCTGGGATGAATCACAGTGGCTGTGAAACTTTCGTATGCAGAAGGGAACTTTCCTGGAACTTTGTGAGTTGCTGTCCCCTGCCCTAAAGTGCAAGGACACCCAGATGCGAGAAGCCCTAACTGTCCAGAAGCGAGTGGCCATAGCCCTCTGGAAGCTTGCAATGCCAGACAGCTACTGGTCAGTCGCGAATCACTTTGGCGTCGGCAAGTCTACCGTGGGGGTTGCTGTGATGCAAGTAGCCAACGCAATCGTTGAGCTACTGCTGTCAAAGGGAGTGACCCTGGGAAATATGCAGGTGATCATAGATGGCTTCGCTGCGATGGGATTCCCAAAGTGCGGTGGGGCTATAGATGGAACTCACATCCCTATCCTGGGACCGGACCACCAGGCCAGCCAGTACATTAACCGAAAGGGATACTTTTCAATGGTGCTGCAAGCACTGGTGGACCATAGGGGATGTTTTAAATTAAATTAAATTAGTGGAGATATCCTATCTCCTAGAACTGGAAGGGACCTTGAAAGGTCATCGAGTCCAGCCCCCTGCCTTCACTAGCAGGACCAAATACTGATTTTTGCCCCAGACCCCTAAGTGGCCCCCTCAAGGATTGAACTCACAACCCTGGGTTTAGCAGGCCAATGCTCAAACCATTGAGCTTTACAAACATCAATGTAGGATGGCCGGGCAAGGTTCATGGCGCTCGTGTTTACAGGAACTCTGGTCTGTTTAGATGGCTGCAGGAAGGTATTTACTTCCCGGACCAGAAAATAACTGTTGGGGATGTGGAGATGCCTATAGTGATCCTCGGGGACCCAGCCTACCCGCTAATGTCCTGGCTCATGAAGCCCTATAAGGGCGCCCTGGACACTGAAAAAGAACTCTTCAACTACCATCTGAGCAAGTGCAGAATGGTGGTGGAGTGTGCTTTTGGACGTCTCAAGGGGAGACGGAGAAGCTTACTGACTCGCTCTGATCTCAGCGAAACTAATATCCCCATTGTTGTTGCAGCTTGCTGTGTGCTCCACAATCTCTGTGAGAGCAAGGGGGAGACCTTTATGGCGGGGTGGGAGGTTGAGGCGAATAGCCTGGCTGCTGATTACGCCCAGCCAGACAGCCATGCGATTAGAAGAGCCCAGCGGGACGCGCTCTGCATCCGGGAGGCTTTGAAAGCTAGGTTCCTGAGTGAGCAGGGTAATCTGTGACTATTAAGTTTGTTTAAAGAGAAGCTGAACCTGCCCCCGTTTCTTTACCCACTTACTGTTGACTATCCTCTCCAGCTACATACCCCATTCACCCCGTCCCCCCTTCCAATACACGTTTAAAAATAAAATAAATCGAACTTTGTTAATGAACACCATTTTCTTTATTATGGATTTCGCGGTAAAGTGTTGAAACTGGGATGCAGACTGTGGTGGGGAGCGGGTGTAGTGATGGAAAGAACGCTTCTAAACTCAAGGAATGACAGGCTCCTGCTCCTAGAGTGGTCCGCACTGGTGGACTGATTGTTTCAACAGAGCCTGCCATCCCTCCTTTTCAGGACTCTGTGTGTGGGGGCTATGTGACTTTGTGGTGTTGGAGGACGGTTACAGATCCCCTGCTGCATGGCTCTGTGATCCAGGATAAGGACTGCTGCATAAGATCTCTATCCGCCCTTCCCCGCCACAAAGTCACATGCCCCCCCCCCCCCCCCCAGAACATGAAAACCACCTCCCAGACTGACCAGGGTGCCTAGTGACTGCAATGTGTGTGTGACCTTCTGCTGAACCTGCCCCCGTGTCTGTACCCTGGTAAAGGTGACTGTCCTCTCCAATTACCAACCTCCTTCCCCCCCTTCAAACACACTCTCCCCTAAAAGAACATGATGGAAACAATAATTAACAGAAACATATCTTTTATTAGCAACTACACAGTTAGGGGATGAAACTGGGACGGGGGCTTGGGTGAGGCGGGAAGGAAAGGACTTATCAAATTTTTGGGAATGAGAGCCCTCTGGTACTTGAGTGGTCTGCAGGGGTGGAGTGACAGTGTTCACGGCCCCTGCTGCCCCTCCTCCTTGGTACTTTGGGTGAGGGGGGTATGGGAGTTTGTGGCGGGGGAGGGCGGTTAGAGATAGACTGCAGCGGGGCTCTGTCCTCCTGCCTCCGGTCCTGCAGAACATCCACAAGGCGCTGGAGCGTGTCCGTTTGCTCCCTCATTAGTCCAAGCAGCGTTTGAGTCGCCTGCTGGTCTTCCTGCCGCCACCTCTCCTCCCGTTCGCTGTGTGCTCGCTGGTATTGCGACATGTTCTCCCTCCACTGGGTCTGCTGGGCCGCATCGGCTCGGGAGCAGCCCATTAGTTCTGAGAACATGTCGTCCCGTGTCCTTTTCTTTCTCCGCCTAATCTGCGCCAGCCTCTGCGAGGGGGATGCCAGGGTAGGTCGGGAGACAGTCGCAGATGTGGGATGGGAAAAAGGAAGTGAATTCCTCACAAAGATAATTTTTTGTGAACAATGAACATAGTCTTTCTCTGTGAACAAGACCATGCACAGCACCTATCACATGCGCACTCAGGACAAGGTCGAATTTTCGGTCTTCACATTCAGTGCCTGGGGTCTTGCAGTGGAGATCAGACAAGTGGGGCAGGACAGCGGAATTTGGTTAGCAGGCTGACATGGTAAGTCGTAGACTTTTGGCTGCTTAAAACTTAAATTATAGCAGCGCCCTCCTTTCACGTTCAAAGCAATGCTCCTATCGTTGGCCAGTTCCTGCTGCCGGGAAGCATGAACTCTGCCCCTGTCCCACCCCCTCGCAGCTGTCCCCGGGAAAGATCCCTGTATGCTGCCCCTCTCCCACCTCCACTGCGTGGTTGTAAACTGCCGGTGACAGTTCTGTAAAGGAACAGGCAAGCAGTCCCAATAGTAACATTCCCCTAATTCTAAGCAGGTCACCATGAGCGACATCACTCTGCTGAGAATTTCTGAGACCGAGAAAGAACGCATGCTCCGTGAAAGCCAGCAAAAACCAGGGCCATATGCTGCCATGCTCTGCAAGGCAATGATCCCAGAGTACTTGATGATAGCTTGGCGAGGAAAAGTTTCTACCACAGAGGACACAATAAGGCCGCTCTCCCCAGGAACCTCATGCAAAGGCTTTCCAATTACCTCCAGGAGAGCTTCGTGGAGATGTCCCATGAGGATTTCAGCCCTATCCCGGACATATAGACCTTCTTTTCCAGTAGCTGCACTGGCAAGGACTAAAAAGTAGAGCGCCTAAGGCAAACTAATCATGATAAACCGGACATTGTTAGATTCTTTTGCAGTAGTTGCACTGCCAAGGACTAAAACGTTAAGCGCCTAGGGCAAACAAATCATGAAAAACCCATTGTTAATATTCCTGTTCTGTTCAAAATAAATGTTTACATGTTTAAAACACTTACTGACTGATCCTTCCCCTGATTCAGGGTCCGGGTTAATGCCTAGGGACGGTTGGTAGGGGATCTCTGTGAGGGTGATGAAGAGATCCTGGCTGTCTGGGAAATCAGCGTTGTAAGAGCTGTCGACTGCCTCGTTCTCCTCCTCACCTTCCTCATCTTCCCTGTCCGCTAACATCTCCGAGGAAGCGGCCGTCGACAATATCCCATCCTCAGAGTCCAAGGTCAGTGGTGGGGTAGTGGTGGCGGCCGCACCTAGAATGGAATGCAGTGCCTCGTAGAAATGGCATGTCTGGGGCTGGGATCTGGAGTGTCCGTTTGACTCTTTGGTCTTCTGGTACGCTTGTCTCAGCTCCTTGATTTTCACGCGGCACTGCGTTGCATCCCAGCTATACCCTCTTTCTGTCATGGCTTTTGAGATCTTCTCGTAGATCTTTGCATTCCGTCTTTTTGATCGCAGCTCCAAAAGCACGGACTCATTGCCCCACACAGCGATCACATCCAAGACTTCCCGATCAGTCCATGCTGGGGGCCCTCTTTCTGTTCTGAGATTGCATGGTCACCTCTTCTGGAGAACTCTGCCAGTGCTGCTGTGCTCGCCGCGATGTCCAAACAGGAAATGAGATTCAAACTGCCCAGACAGGAAAAGGAATTCAAATTTTCCCAGGGCTTTTCCTGTGTGGCTGGTCAGAGCATCCGAGCTCAGACTGCTGTCCAGAGCGTCAACAGAGTGGTGCACTGTGGGATAGCTCCCGGAGCTATTAGCGTCGATTTCCATCCACACCTACCCTAATTTGACATGGCCATGTCAAATTTAGCGCTACTCCCCTCATTGGGGAGGAGTACAGAAATCGAATTTAAGAGACCTCTATGTCGAACTAAATAGCTTCGTTATGTGGACGGGTGCAGAGTTAATTCGATTTAACGCTGCTAAATTCGAAATAACCTCCTAGTGTAGACCAGGCCTTAGAAGGCGATAAAAAAACAACAGTATATATGTAGCAGCAGTATATATGTAGCTAGGCCTGGAATGTTTGTTTTTAGTTAGTAAACATGGCTATTTGTAACCCACCCATGTCCATGTTATTTTTACATGTTGTTGTTGTTGTTTGTTGAATACAGAGTAAAAGACACAACTGAAACATGAACCCTCCCATGTAGAAATAGAAATTTATGATATTCCTAATCAGGTGCTTTTGTCTACTTCCATTAGTGAAAGCTGTTACACATAATAGATAGTATCTTCTGTTAACCACTGGTAATGGAAAAGCTAATGGATCAAGTTCAGAAATAACAAGGCCATTTCTTTTAATTAAAACATTCATATATTCGCAGATGTCTCTAGGAACATGAAAACTGATAAAGATTTTAGCCTCACACAGCTGAATTCTTATCTTGTGGTTTCAAGATGTTAGTCTTGTTCTCTGCTAAGGTTTCTCTAAGTCTCACTTTGGAAACAATTATTGTTCAACTATGCTGAAGTTAAACCTTTTCTTTCCAAGTAGATTACTTCTAAAGATAAAGATGAATTGGGCACTGAAGATTAATTATCTATTCAATTTCCTTCTCAATTATATTTTCTGTTTGTAACATTCTGTATAATTTATGGTCATGATTTATATGCCATAGTCAAGCAATAGGGTTTGTTTTCTATCCAAAGGTTATTTTGTAGATTTCTTTATTCTTTATTTATGACTTTTTAACATCATTTGATAAGTGCTTTTTATTGCTAAAATTTTTGGAAACCAATAATCCCAAAGAAGTCTCTATTGAGAAGAAGGATTTACTAGAGCTAATTTTACACACAAAAGTCCTAAGTAACAGACATTTATTCCCTAATATCAGTAAAATGGGTTGTGAAGAAATGGGTTGTTCCAGTTCTGCAGGGACAACAGAGAATTTGCTGTACACTGTCCCATGCACAGGGAAGACCAAGGATTCAGTAGTCATCAGGTGGTGTGTTGTTGTTGTTGTTTGTTGTTAATTAAGTCCTTTCATCCTAAAAGTAACCTTTTAGGGGAACTGCACTTTTTGAAGATATTCTGGTACTAAGATTGTCATGAGCCAAATTGACCATATTTATATGCTTGAAACATTTATTGCTGTTTGAATTTTTCTGTCCTCAGCTTCCAGATACTATATCTTGTTATGCCTTGTCTGAGACATTAAAAGGCCATCTATTGTCAGATATCCTTTTCTTGACTGGATTTTAAGTTGCATGTTAACCCTTCCTTGGATAAGCTAAATGGTTTGAGATCCTTTTGTGTGTCATTTGGAAGGCATCTCTTGTAACCCTGGAATCATTCTTGTAGTTCATCTCTTGTAGCTCATTTTTCAACATCTTGTAGAGTATTGACATTATAACTGTACCCAGTATTCTGGTGGTAGACTCACAGCTGCAGAATACAAAGGCAGCATTGTCTCTTTACTCTTATTGCCTCAGAGGTGCAAGCAATGTGTATCGTAATAAACCAGAAATGATCAAACAGAACCTGTTGCAATTTTAATGTTGTGCACTGTTCAAGCATTGAGAGGCTAAGTACTTTAATTAGTGCTTCTGGGAGAGGAGTACAATGGGCTTGAAGACTGAGCCCAAAGCTTAGGATGATAAAAGCTGTGAAATAGAATATGGGAGATAAACAGTTTCAATTACATTTTTATCCCCAAAGCAACACAACTGACAAATGCATTGAGGACATGTACACTATTCCTGCTCAGTCCTATTTAAATTAGGATGAGATGGTTTAAAAGCAGCCCATGGGGCTTGTTCAAAAGAAAATATCATGGCATTTTATACATCATAAAGTTAATGTATCTCATTAGGCAAACAGCTGAGAAATGCAGACAAGGAAACCATGCACTAAGAGGAAAAACTCCTAAGCACTCTTGAGCCAAATGCTTAGCTGGGATGACTTCAGTGGAGCTATGCTGATTTACAACAGCTGAGGATCTGGCCCTCTGAATTAAGTAGGCAGAAGTGTGGGATTGATTGCAGTTGCAGTTAAAGAACTACTTGAGACAATATCAGTTGTGTACTGTGAGACCTGAGCTCAATTAACACTCAGAGGATCCTTGCTTAGCAGAAGTGAGGCTTTAGCTCGAAGTTAAGGAACATTTGATGGAAAATCTTAGAGGGAGCTTTAAGATGTCTTACAAGTAGTTGACTAGTAGGGGAGTCTCTTACTGGCAAATCCCACCCTGGCTGCTGGCTACATTGACTTCGTTGGAAGAGGATCTGATGCAGTTCTGCTGCACAAAGGGGGACTGGGATTCCAAGGAGACCTTGAAGGGGATGCACATCCCTGCAAAATGTAGATATCAACATAACTGTCTAGGAGGTAATGGAAAAGAGGAATGGGAGAGAGAGCTGGGCAGTGCACTGCTGACTGGGTCCTCCCAGCCTCCAGCTTATACAGGGGCAGCAAAAGGGCCATTGGCTCCGCAACCTGGGGGAAAGACACTTCCCCCCCCCCCACCGATGCATCTTCCCAAGGCCCGGCCCAGGTACTCCGCTGGGCAGTAGGCAGAGGACTTTTTACTTAATGCAGGTTTCTTTATGCACATACAGGCAGGGAAGAGCTGATGTAATGTTAAGAGGACCAATTTTGCGCTCCTTGAAACACTCTGTTCCCAGGGACTCCTCCTGCAATTCTTCACAACTTCATATGGGATTCAGCTCAAGGGCAGTTCAGCATTCAGGATTACTGTTTTTTCCCTTTTATATGAATCCTGTGAACAAAGTGAAAGAGTAGGGTGTGTTTGTTGGGAACGTTGCTATTTCCTATGTGCCTTGAAAGCCAAAATTGTGCAAGTTTCTTCCCACTTTTTGCTTCCAGGAGTAGGTTGTCTCTGTGGCATTGGAACAATGTTTATAGTGGGGGTGCTCAGAGCCATTGAACAAAACCGTAAACCCTGTATATAATGGAAACCACTTCAAGCAAGGGGTACTGCCTCATCGTTGGGTTGTCCTGTAAGTTGAACTCACCTAGCTCCTACTGACTTTAACAGAAGTTACTGACAGCATGATCCATCCTTACTACTAAAATTTCATTCATTCACAAATATACCTCAGCTCACGTATGCACTCTCTCTCACAGACATGCACACACAGAGGTTTTCTGTATATCAAAGTAAAGTGTTCCTTGTGGGACTGGAAGATTATAATATTGTTCCAGTTTGAATATTAATAGTATATACTATTCCAGCTGGTTTTTCAATACTAGTGATGCTTCATTAAGATTTCAATGGTGATACTCACATATACAAAGGGAAAGCCTATGGCATCTTCTATCCCACACTGTGTAGTAAGTGTTAAGAAATACTATTTTTGAATAGTTAGTTGGGTGGCTAATAGCTACCCAATTTAGGTAGAGAGAACAAAGAATATGATTGTGTTTGCACAGCACCTATCACAGTGAGTGCCTGATCTACTGCAATAACTAATAGGTAGTAGTTAAATCTCCATGGAAAATACCTCTCATTTCTACTTTGATCTGTCTCATTTTTTGACAGAGCAACTTTGTAATACTGAACTACAAAAAAATTGGGGGGGGGGGGGGGGGCGCGAAAGGCCATTCACATTTTTCAGTTCAGCTCTATGACAAGAGAAATTTTATCTGGAAGGCAATAGATCAGGTCTGAATACTTCTTCTGTGTAAAAATTCTTTCACAGCAGATGTAGGCTTGTATCATAGTGATATGTGTGCTGTTACATATCAATGAATGTGATGTTGACATCTCTTCGCTAATCAACATGCTTCTCTCATTCTTAGGATTAGAGAGCCATAAAGGAAAATGATGCATTTGTGTTGCAAGAGATGAAACTCTGATTAACTAAGGGCACCTCTTCACTGGCAATGTTAAAGCTCTGCTGTGGCTTGTGTAGTTACAGCATAGCGTTGGGAGAGAGCTTAAAAAAAACACTTCCATGACGTGCCTAGCTACCAGCACTGGGAGTCAGTGCACTGTCTACACTGGCACTTTACAGCACAGAAACTTGCAGACTCAGGGGGGGTGTTTTTTCACACCCATGAGCGAGAAAGTTGTAGAGTTGTAAAGGGCCAGTGTAGACAAGCCCTAATACGCCAAGGTATAGTTGACGCCTGGCCTGACATGAGTAATTAACACATGGAGGGAGGCCTCATTTCTTGGAGGATAGAATTATGGAGGTAAACAGATAATTAGGCTGAAGTAAATAGGTCAATAGGCTAAAAAAGACTCAATGTCGGAGCCAGTTAAGATAAGAGGGAGAACACGCAGGGAACTATTTACTAGCAATGGACAAGATAAACTAGGAATGTAAAGAGGAGGTTGAGTATGCTGCACAGGGATTGGTTCCTGAAAAGTGACCAAGTCAATCAAAAAATGTGTTTGTAATGTATAGTAAATGCAATGAGAGAGGGTATGTCAAGGGACAGGGTTTCTGTGAAACTTTGGATGTGCGGTATTCCATATTCCCCACCCCCCATGCTTGAGTCTGATCAGCTCAGTATGGCTTTGCTCTTTGCCAAATAAAGGAACCTGAGTGATGAAATCTGGAGTTGAAGTGTGTATTTTGGATCCCCTAGAGGACTGGATGAAGTGTTCTCCCAGAACTGGACAAAGTTTTCTGGATAAGCCGAGTGGACAGGGTCTCCGAGGGAATCCCAACACAGTGGTTACTCACTGATACCTTATAAATAAAGATACTGTATCTAGGTATAACTTTAAATGAGGAACCATTGTATGAAGAAGAGGCACTTATTGTAAATATCTATCTTGCACTCATGAAGGAGGAACAGATGCTGTTCATTTTAGGTTGTTTTATTGATTCATAAAACCGAATAAGAAGAGAATTTTAGTTAACACATTGCTATCACGTATATCACTTTTCTGAAGACTCTAGATAAACTGAAAAATAGCATGGTGAATACAACTGTTGGTAATGTGGCTCTTTTAGTAGAGTACCAGGCTGGGCGTCAAGGGGCTTGGATTCTGTTCCCAGCTCTGCCACTGAACTGCTGGGTGAGTGATGAAGTGGGCATTCACCCATGAAAGCTTATGCTCCCAATACTTCTGTTAGTCTTAAAGGTGCCACAGGACTCTCTGTTGCTTTTTACAGATTCAGACTAACATGGCTACCCCTCTTATACTTCATTCTCTAAGCCTCTGTTTCACCTCTCACCTCTTTTTTCTTATCTGTTCAAATGTTAAGCTGTTGGAGGATGAGACCGCCTCTCACTATTGTGTAGTGCACAGGAAAATGAGGCACTAATCTCAGTTGGGACTCTAGGTGCCACTTTAATGCGAACTGTAATAATAAGCCTATGAACACAAGGTACTCCATGCTGTCATTTACACTCAAGGCTTGTCTACATTTACAGTGCTACACTGGTGCAACTGCACTGCTGTAGTGCTTAGTGAAAACTCTACCTATGCCAACAAGAGAGCTTCTCCTGTTGGCATAGTTAATCCACCTCCCCAAGAGGCAGTAGCTGTGTCGATGGGAGAAGCTGTCCTGGTGACATAGCACTGTCTATGCCAGGAGTTTTGGTCATATAACCACACTCCTGAGCAACATAGTTATACTGACTTAAGTTTGTAGTGTAGACCAGGTCTAATTCCGGAATAACTCCATTCCAATTACTGTGGGTGAGAGAAGTTTTCAGCCCAGTAATTCTTGTGGTGGCTGAACCTAACCAGCAGGGTTTGGACAAGGGATATAGGAATGGTTTATCTCAAATGCTATTAGTTATTGGGTCTGGTGAACGTAAAACTCAATAATACTTGCTGGTTTTCCTTTCTTTGGTCATAGAATCAACTCAATTTTTCATTCACTCTTTGATGGGCAAAAGCTATTTTGTTCTTTCCCAGAAACTCTTTCCTCTTCAATGGAACTGTGTGAAATGAAACAGTTTTAGTCCATCAAGTGGGTTGACTAATTCTTCTTTGGTTCTGGTGCATATGGGTTTACCCCCCCGGATATTATTTGACGTTTGAATGAGTTTCAAAACTGCAAATACAGCTCAGCTGAAAAGGCGGTTTTACTTGGTTTTGGATCAAGAACATAACAAGTTGCTTACAATTATATGGTTTCACCTGAAGCCATAAATCAGGCTCTGAAACCTGTGGAGGGTGGGGAGGAGTTCACCTGGAAAGAGGTCCTTGTTTGCTTGGAACTTACCCTATGTGTGCTCTAAATACATTGTAATCTTGTCTGTGATAAACACAAACTTTGACAAACCTTTCAGTGATACAGGGCAAAGGCTAAACAATAGTAAGTTAGAAGGGAATTCTATGTGAAAGAGGGAAACAGTCTTGCAATGTTAAATTGCATAAGGTAGAGAGAAGGTGAAGCACTTCTGCTAACTGTGTTTGGAAACATCTGGTTTGGAAACAACTGTGTTTGGAAACTGTTTGGAAACATCTGGTTCACACTGGGTGTGCTCAGACATTTAACAAATATGCCAACATAGGCATCAATTTATTTGTTAGGAATGACTATTCTTACACATAGAGCATTGGCACAAGCAGGCAAAAGCTCCTTTTAGACCTGTAATTTGAAGAGAGTAAAGTCAACATCAAATCACATTGTAAATGATGGAGGATATAAGAATACTACTGGTCACAGTGAGAGCTGGGTTAAATGTTTTGGGCAAAATCTTTTTCACCAAAAAATGCAGTTTTAGGTCAACTGAAACATTTCTTGTATTTGCCAAATTGTTTCAGTTGAAAACAAACATTTTTAATAGAAACATTTTATTCTGACACTTTCAAAACAAAACGCTTCAATACAAAATGACTTTTGCATTCAGAATTGTACTTTGTTATTTTTTATAAGGAACTTTAAAAAAAACCCTCAAAAACAAAATCTTTCAAATTAAATGAAATATTTAGTTTGACCCAAAATTTAGTTTTACAATTTTTGGTTTGCCAGCAAACTGACAAGTCAGAGTTATTCACACACTCGTCACAATACCCTGATGATGGAAATCTGGGTCTTTTATAAGGTCAGCATTCAATATTTGAGCCACATGGTATTTTCAAAGCTCTGCAGCCACATTATTATTTAAACAATAATAACTAATTATAATGGAAGTTTATGTACATGGAATCAAGGGTCTAATCCTGCTCTCATTGAATTCAATAGAAAAGGCGCCATTCACTTCATTAGGAGCAGAATCAGGACCAAAATTATTTTAGTGTGTGAATTTTTTTTTAACCTATGCTTTCCTATAGCATTAACACAGCCTTAGTGAGATATCTGTGCAATAAATATAGAATGTAATAAGAATTGTACTGACAAGGTCTCTTGTCCTGCAGCACATCAATAAGTAGAAAAGCAAAAGCAGCAAAGAAGTGGCACAATCCAGTCCCCCTTTTTGTAATATTATGGAAAATAGATTAGTTTTAAAAACCTGTGGCAGGGATACAAAGAAAAGGCAGTTGTCCTTGTTAGGAGTTTACCATTTGAGCCCCACCTGTGTCAGAGAGAGGACTTACAGATCCTTCGTGTTAATCAGTATGAGAAATTTAGTGTTGTGCTGTGCAGCAGATAATTGCAGAAATACTTTCTGAACAATAAAGGAGAATGGAAACAGACCTAAATTCCTTCTGCGTTCTTAAATGCTTCTATGTCCAGAGCATCTACTTAGAGAACATGCAGACAATGGTTAGCACAGTATTGTCTAGGCCACAGTTTCTCAACCATCAAGGTGTGTCAGGAGGTCAAGCTGTAGAGTTATGGACAAAAGGACCATCTTTTTACTATGTTCATGTAGTGCTACTACGGTGGGCTCCTTGGCTATCACAATAGAAATAACATGAGACAGTACCTCCACATTCAGTACCTCCCTTCACCACTACCCTGTACCCACTCATCTGGCAATGCTTATTTATTGTTAGCTTTTTATTCTTTATTTTGGTTTTATAAAGTAGACAAACTAGAAATATATGGGTATGAAGGATTGTGGGCTGTAATTTGGGTGACAATAAGACCTTGCTGCTCTGGGTAGAGATGGAGAAGATTTGAGATGCCCTGATGGATTCTACTGAAGGTCTGGAATGCTTTCAAAGTAACTTAGACCTTGAAAAAAGTTGAATGTAGTTAAGAATTTTACATGCAAACCCAATTTCAAACTAAGAAAATATTGGGACTTGTTCTTGAAAGCAGTGGGAATCTTCCTCCTGAAAATAACCAGCTGCACATTTCAGTATGACTCACCCACTGGGGAGACATTTTTGAGCCCATAACATGTGATACAATTGTTGTCACAATAAAAAAAAAAGTGTAATTACTGACTATAAAAGAACGTGGCCTGCTGTTTCCATGGAACTTGATCTCACACAAGTTACTCCTGCCCTAAGGCTAGACTAACTGATGTACCTTTGAAAAATTCTCTCTGCAAGTCCTCTCCTATGACATCAATTGTTGCTCTTGTGAACCCTTCGAAGGAAAGGTCTTTGACAGTACAAAGAGAATTAATCTATACTTTTCTACGTGCAGGAATAAATTTGCATAAACTGAACTGGTTGAAAGAAAAGTAAAAGAGTTGGGAAGTTGTTTCAGCTTCCCTGCCTGCCTGAATAAAAAGGGGTTTGGAAGGAGAATAATGATTATCCATCTTTGCAAAATGCTTTGAGTCTTGCAGATGAAAAAGAGCTATATAAATATATAGCTACTGATTAACTGTTAATCATTATTAACAATAATCACTTATAAAAATTGTAGAGACTTGCAAAGCAGTATGAAAGTGATTTACCATTAGAAAGAATGGGAAATGTGTGGCTAAATCCCTTGCACTGCTTTGAGTACCCCTTCCTCAGCACGAAAATGAGTCTAGAGACCCAAACTCTGCGATGACAAACCAGCGAAAAGCCAAAGTAATTCCATTAACCCTGCTGACTGTAGAAGAGTTTCTCTGGATTTCCACTGGCAACCTAGAATGGAGTTTGGTCCAGCATCTGTCAGCATGTCTTATGTTACAATTTTAAAAGCTACCTAAATTATAGAATAATTGGTGAATACATCCAAAGTCACTGGTTATGGAACAATATCAAGACATCCTTCTCAGGCTTGAAAATGCAACTTCTCCCTCGCCAAAAACCAAACCTAGCTGTCTCCCTACTATCAGCATCACCCCTTCTCCACCATTCCTGTCTCCAGCTTCACTCCAAACCCTTTACGCAGTCCTGTCTGCATGCAGCATGTGAAGGGGCAGCCATTGGGAACAAGAAACGGAGGTGCTGCAAAGACGGCCCGTTTGAGGAGGTCAGTGATTCATGCACAAAGGCTTTGCCCTCTGCACAGATCCAGGAGAAGAGACTATTTGTATCTAGGTAAGCTAGCCTCAACAATAAAAGCTATTTTTTATTATACCATGATGGAAAAATGGCTCATCCTGTACTTTTTTATATAGTACATAATGTCCAAAGAGAAGACTGTACACTCTGGAACAGTTAAACATTGTTTACTTGCAAATTACCATAGAGCATGTTATTTTCCCAGCTATATAGTGCTGCTTGTCCTTGATCACTGGCTTGTGCGCTCTCTATTTCTAGTCGTCTCCAGGGAGACTGGAAAGTAGATTTTATAATCCAGCAAATTCTGAATTCGCCCCCCCGGAGCGCTGCTTTACCACGTTATATCCAAATTTGTGTTATATCCGGTCACATTCTATCGGGGTAGAGGTGTACTCCAAACTCATGGTCTCTGTCAAAAGAGCAGGGTATAGGTGTCTTCTCTCACGAGGTGTTGCAGAGGTCATGGTCGATACATGGAAGGGTAAAAGCCAAGGAACTAGGGTGACCAGATAGCAAGAGTGGGGGGTAATTGGCATCTATATAAGACAAAGCCCCAGATATCGGGACTGTCCGTATAAAATCGGATATCTGGTCACCCTACAAGGAACCAAGAAGAAGGTATAAGTTGATGGTGGTGTGTGATTGCCTGATCCTTTTTGTGATTCTTTACCAGTAGGGCAATGTGCACTACATTCCAAATAGCCATTTCCACTGTTTGGTACAGAAGGATTGATGTTTTTCCTTTGGGGAGTCTAGTGAGGATTACAGTTGTGCCTGGCATCCTTACATTGGGAAGAAAGCCCTTTGTGTCCTCCTCACTTTTGGCACACCCTTGCAAACACAAGATATGATCTGGCCCATAACTTTCATGTTTTATTTTCATTTAAAATAATTTTGTTGTGAGGTGACTATTACATGGTTGCATACTGTGTGTGTATTTGTTTCTGCTGTGCCAGTATTCACCAGAAAGCTAATGAGACACATTCACTCTGATATAGCTTTATTGACTTTGTTGCACTCATGCCATGGTCAAATTTTGTCCTTTCTGTTGAGATTCGACAGATAATTTTCCCTACCCTTTTCCTGTGTTTGGATCATTTGTGCTCAATCTGTTCTTGGATTTCACAACACTATTTAACTGATAAAAACATTTCAGAGCTTGAAATGCATTTTATATGTGGATTTACACCCTGAGTTTTGTGTTGTATGATTCTATTGCTGCCTGCACTACTCCTTGATAAGCTTGGTGTTACTGATGCTGTAAGTGCTTCTTGATTAAAGTCAACTATTATTGACTGGTGAAGTACAACCACCACAGTTCTATTCTGTCAAAAATTCACTCTGGATCATAGCTGATATATCTCACTAGAAATATTCCTATATAGAAAGAATCCCTCCAGATGGATGAGTTTTACATCTCCCTATCAGGGAAGTGTTTGGTCTATCCATTTCATGCACTTTTATTTAAAAGGTTTTAAAAGTGCTGGTTCACAGCTTATTGTAAATATGTTACTATACAAGGCAAATGGAGTGATGAAACATGAATGACAAATGTGTGCTCTGCATTCTTATGGCTCAATACAACTCCCATTGAACTGGATGAGAGCCGCGAGGGGAAATTTTGCCTCCCAAAACTCCTCCACAAAAATTCAGTGCCCTGACCACAGCAAACGAGTGCTCCTTCTCAGGAGCAGTATTTAGGGAGCCAAAGCAGAGGCTCTAGGTTCTGTGTGTGCCAGGAAACCCAGTATAATGCAGATGGGGGCATTTAGGTGTGATGTGGGCTAGGGAAGGAGCCGGGACTGGAGGATCAGTGATGTCAGATCTGCTAGCTCTCTTCCCACCACTGCCCAATGGAGAGGGCAAGCCCTCATGGGGGTTTGCCCTCAGTGAAGTGCATGGGTATATTAAGCATGTGCTCAAAATGGAGGTTCCTTCGGAAATTTGGCCCATAGTGCCTGTTGTTAAAAATAACAAATTCACATCAGTCCTGGGACTGGTTCTTCAGCCCTTCTTCAAGCTGATCAGTACTTTCCTGAGCAGTCCTGTTGAACCACAATGGCATTTTTCAGGGGCCTATGTGATGTCGGACATAAAGGCTGCAGAGTTAAACCTTCATTAAGTCTCGTCAAACAGATGTAAAATATAAAAAAAAACCCAATAACTCTCTAATATTTCTGGTCTAAATAGATGGACCAAAATCGTCATTGTTGGCAATGGAGTGATATAAGAAATGAATTTGGCTGCATATGTCTAAATTACAACTGAACATTTTTGTTAATCAGTCACACAATCAGCCAAGATAGGAGCATGGTCATATAATAGGAAAACACTTTCCACTGCTCAAGTACAGTTCTAAATATACATGCTGTGTGTGTTTTTTTTCTTAATATTTTGTAATAATTATTTTTAACCTAAATTTTCTCTATTACATAAAAAAAAAAAAAATTATAAAAAAAACCAAAACACCACCCACCACAACAAAAAACTCTTAGCACAGGTAAGAACCATATTAATAATTTTACAATTAAAAAAGTATTTTCATTTCCATCCATAGAAAACCATAATTCTGATGTTTCTGGTGTCTTGGACCAACCCCTCTGGAAAATTCTCTCAAAACAGAACTAAACATATTTTGAAGCTGTCTTCTCCTGGTGCCAAACTCCAAATTAAACCTAGGGGGGAGGGAGGAGCAGGGACAAACTTTCAATAGAATGTACATCCTAAAGTAGATTAATTTAGTCACTGTAGCAGTCTGTATTTTAGTCTATTAGAAAAACAAGTTCATTCCAGCCTTGGCAGACACCAGTTGCCATGGCAGCCCGCACCCGCTGGTACTTTTGCACATAGTTTTTTGTATGTGAGAAAATGTTCAGTCTTGGGAGATACGACTATTGTCGCTAGTTTCACTTATGTCAGGTTCTTGGTAGAGGGAGCTGTGCAACCAGCCAGGGAATTTCCTGTCTGCTTTTATCTCTGATTAGACTTAGTTCTTGAGGCGGAGTTGTTCCCTGGAACCCGGACATTGGTGTTGGCTTAGATTTCTGAAAAGAAGGGGTTGCCTGCATGGTCTTTATTAATTATTATTATTATTATTATTTGCATTACCAAAGCACCTAAGAGCCCTAGTCCTGGACCAGGGCCCTGTTGCGCTAGGTGCTGCACAAGCCAGAACAAAAAGACAGTCCAGGCGCCAGAGAGCTTGCAATCTAAGTATAAGATAGAGACAACAGATAAATACAGACAGAGTCGAGTACAATGAAACAATATTGGTTAGCATGATAGGCAGTGGTCTCAGCACACCAGCAGTCTAACTGTTGTCCAGTTTTTTGTAGGCACAATGGCAAAGGAGAGCTTTGAAAATAGATAATGAGATTGTTGTGCAGATTTTTATGGGGAACTCCTCCCAGAAGGGGAAGCATGGGAGAAAGCACAACAGTGTTTGTCTGAAAATTTAACAAGTGGGTGGTGGAGGCTGACATCAGCCCAAGTTGGAGGTGAGATCTTGACAGTGAAATGAGAGAGAGATTCCATAAAGGGCCTTGACAGTAAAGACAAGTAGTTTGTGTTTGATGCAATAAAGAAATGGCAGCACTAGAGGGATGCAAAGAAAGGGGTGATGTGGTCAGAGTAGTTGGCCAGAAAAATGATCTTTGCAGCAGCATTCTGAATGGATATGAGTGGGGCAAGATTCCATTTGTCAAGGCCAGAGAGAAGGAAGTTGCTGTCATCGATCCGTGAGGTGATGAGAGCCTAGACAAGATCTTTAGCTGTGTGGATGGATAGGGAAGGCCCTATCTTAAAGTTGTTATGCAGAAAGAATCAACAATATTTACACCCAGCCTGGATATTAGGACCCAGGCAGAGGTCCGATTTAAAGAAGACACCTACGTTATGGACCTGAGTGACAGGCAAGAGGGTGCTATCCACAGTGTTCAAGAGTGGAGGTAGTGGGGACAGGATGGGATGAAGATTAAGTGCTCTGTTTTAGCCATGTTGAGCTTGAGCTGATGGCTAGATGTCAGAGAGACAGGCTGAGCTTTTGCTTTGGACAAGAGGACACGGGTCTGGAATAGAGGGAGGGAGAGAGGTTGAGAGATCTGTGAGATCGTAATTGAATTTGTGTTGCAGATGAGATTACCCAGGGAGAAGAGAAGGGGACCAAGGATAGAGCCTGTGTTACAGGGGTAGTGTTTACCTGTAAATAAAACAAGCTACATTTAGAATATACCCAGACTTTGCATCTCTAATTTCTTCTACCCAGGGAAGCTGAACTGCAAGGCCCTGGATATCTGCTACCACTTAGTAAAGAGGTGATACTGGTGTCAAATGAAGGGCAATGGTGTTTTAGATAAGATGCTTACAAGTTCTACGAGTTGTAAGTACCACAGACAAACAAAAATTGCAGACGTGAGCTATAATGTCTCTTCAGGATGACAAGTAACTAAAAGCTGGATACTAAGAGGGACGAAATCTCTCAAGGGTGAGCTTGGTGATCTAATTATGTAGGACTTGTAGCATACAGTTAATACTGTTAAAGGAAGCTAGTGTACTGGTGAAAATCATATTGAATGTACTCTGTACTGTACATTGAACATGACAGAAAATGTATTTTCTGCACTTTCTGAAAGCTTCAGGGTGTTCAGCAGGGCGAGGTGGAATTTTGTCTTGAAAGCTACTACATTAAGAAATTTGAGATGCATTAATGTTGGAATCAGCTACATTGTGAATCCTTTTAAAAAAACAAAAACAAATGTTGGTAGAGATAGTGCAGCTAAAGAAATATTCACTGTGGCTGGGATTTTCAAAAGACTCTAAAGGAGTTAGGTCCCCATCTTCCATATGTTATGTTCACAGCATACACTCGCAGAAGTTGTATCACCTTTTTCTATATGAATATCATTGCTATAATCATTAGAGATAAAGAGAAGAAAATACAATCAAGATATTTAATGACTCTCCACTTCACATTATCCAAGCACTGCATCCCCCTTCTCCACAAGTGTTTGACATTTGCACTGTACTTATAGTGACTTTTATAAAAAAAAAAAAAAAAGAAAAGAAAAGAAGAAAACTGAAATGAACTATAGTGCCATCATCCAAACTGGCGTTTTTTGTGGTGACACTTTATTGATCCAGAATGCCACCTCGGTCGTCAGTAAATGACTGTATATTTATTTTCCTCCTTTGTGTTCTTTTTCTTTCTCAACTAAAATGAAATATTATTTTTCAAGCTGTCTTGTTTGACAGCTGGGTCGATTGGAACTTCCTTCAGTTAGAATAAAATGCAATTGTAACTCTGTAACTTATAGACACTCTTAATACGTGTTAAACATCTACCTGAACTGAATACAATAAACCTCCAAAGATCATTCTGAAAAATCATCAAATAAAATGATACTATAAACACTAATGGTAAAAAAGAGAGAGAGAGAGAGAGAGAGAGAAGCAAGGCCAGCACTGAAAGTTGCTCTATTCAGGAACATATGTGAATTGAAGAAAAATCATGTTGTTGCATATTTTCTCTCCATTTATTTTAATATGAAGGTCATGAACAAGAGCAATGGACAGACTAACAACTTGGCTATTAGCATCAAACATGTTTCAGGAGACACAGATGCTGGTTTATAGAGCTGGATGAAAGGAAATGTCTAATTTAGGATTTGGTGCTGCAAAGTGCCGAGTACCTTTTCTTGCATTTCTTGCATTATTTCTCATTAGGGACCTTTTTAAGTAACCATCAGCAACGGGTACTTTATTTCTGAGGTAGTAATGGGATAAACAAACATCTTAATGACCCTTTCAAAACTTATGCAGCCTTTGACTGTGGTATGATGTGTGGCTTCTACTCTTACAAATTAGGGTATGTCTACACTATGGGATTAATCCGAATTTATATAATTCAAATTTTGGAAACAGATTGTATAAAGTCGAATGTATGCGGCCACACTAAGCACATTAATTCGGTGGTGTGCGTCCATGTACCGGGGCTAGCGTCAACTTCTGGAGCACTGCACTGTGGGTAGCTATCCCATAGCTATCCCATAGTTCCCGCAGTCTCCTCCACCCATTGGAATTCTGGGTTGAGATCCCAATGCCTGATGGGGCCAAAAACATTGTCGCGGGTGGTTCTGGGTATATCCTCCCCCATCTCCAGGGAAGCAATGGCAGACAACCGTTCCACGCCTTTTTCCTGGGTGAATAGTGCAGACGCCATACCACGGCAAGCATGGAGCCCGCTCAGCTCAAGACAGCAGTCATGAACATTGTAAACACCTCGCGCATTATCGTGCAGTTTATGCTGAACCAGAACATGCAAAACCAGGCTGCGAGGAGTAGGCTACGGCAGCGCGGCAGTGAGAGTGATGAGGATATGGACATGGAATTCTATCAAATCGCGGGACCCGGTGCTTTGGAGATCATGCTGTTAATGGGGCAGGTTATAGCCATGTAACGCCGATTCTGGGCCCGGGAAACAAGCACAGACTGGTGGGACCGCATAGTGTTGCAGGTGTGGGATGATTCCCAGTGGCTGTGAAACTTTCGCATGTGTAAGGGCACTTTCATGGAACTTTGCGACTTGCTTTCCCCTGCCCGGAAGCACCAGAATACCAAGATGAGAGCAGCCCTCACAGTTGAGAAGTGAGTGGCGATAGCCCTGTGGAAGCTTGCAACGCCCAATAGCTACCAGTCAGTCAGGAATCAATTTGGAGTGGGCAAATCTACTGTGGGGGCTGCTGTGATGCAAGTAGCCAAAGCAATCACTGAGGTGCTGCTACAAAAGGTAGTGACTCTGGGAAACGTGCAGGTCATAGTGGATGGCTTTGCTGCAATGGGATTCCCTAACTGTGGTGGGGCAATAGATGGAACCCATATCCCAATCTTGGCACCGGAGCACCAGGGTACCCAGTACATAAACTGCAAGGGGTACTTTTCAATGGTGCTGCAAGCACTTGTGGATCACAAGGGACGTTTCACCAACATCAATGTGGGCTGGCCGGGAAGGGTTCATGACGCTCGCGTCTTCAGGAACACTAATCTGTTTAAACGGCTGCAGCAAGGGACTTACTTCCCGGACCAGAAAATGACCGTTGGGGATGTTGAAATGCCAATAGTTATTCTTGGGGACCCAGCCTACCCCTTAATGCCATGGCTCATGAAGCCATACACAGGCAGCCTGGACAGGAGTCAGGAGCCGTTCAACTACAGGCTGAGCAAGTGCAGAATGATGGTAGAATGTGCATTTGGCCGTTTAAAAGGTCGCTGGAGATCGCTATTGACTCGCTCAGACCTCAGCCAAACCAATATCCCCATTGTTATTTCTGCTTGCTGTGTGCTCCACAATCTCTGTGAAAGTAAGGGGGAGATCTTTATGGTGGGGTGGGAGGCTGAGGCAAATCGCCTGGCTGCTGATTACGTGCAGCCAGACACCAGGGTGATTAGAAGAGCACACCAGGAAGCGCTGTGGATCAGAGAAGCTTTGAAAACCAGTTTCATGACTGGCCAGGCTACAGTGTGAAATTTCTGTTTGTTTCTCCTTCATGAAAACCCACCCCCTTTATTGACTCATTCTCTGTAAGGAACCCACCCTCCCACTTCCCCCAGCTTGCTTTCAAAGGAAATAAAGTCACTATCATTTAAAAATCATGTATTCTTTATTAATTGATTATAAACATAGGGAGATAACCTACAAAGTAATCTGGGCGAGGTTTGGGAGGAGGATAGGAGTGAAGTAAAAGGCCAGTGAAAAAGTTCAAAGTAATGACAGCCTTTTGGTTGGGCTGTCCACTGGGGCAGAGTGGGAGGGTGCACGGAGCCTCCTCACCCGTGTTCTTACACAT
This sequence comes from Malaclemys terrapin pileata, assembly GCF_027887155.1. Lineage (NCBI taxonomy): Eukaryota > Metazoa > Chordata > Testudines > Emydidae > Malaclemys > Malaclemys terrapin. Next base: position 122,924,795 of record NC_071506.1, on the reverse strand, counting down.
CTGGGTGAGGAGGATATCAAACATGGTGAGGGGGGAGGGAGGTTATACAGCGGCTGCAGTGGCAGTCTGTTATCCTGCTGCCGTTCCTGAAGCTCCACCAGATGCCGGAGCATGTCTGTTTGCTCATGCAGCAGCCCCAGCGTTGCAGCCTGCCACCTCTCATCTCGAGCATCCCTCATGACCTCACGTTCACTGGCATCTTTCCTAAATTTAGATACCGTGTCCTTCCACTCATTCAAATGAGCTCTTTCATTGCAGGTGCATTCCATTATTTCCGTGAACATCTCGTCTCGCGTCCTCTTCCTCCACTGCCTTATCTGAGATAGCCTTCGGGACAGAGGAGGGAGGCTTGAAAAATTTGCAGCTGCTGGAGGGAGGTTTAAAAAAAAGGAGAGAAGTTTTTTAAATGATACATTTTACAGAACAATGTTTATACTCTTTCATAGTGAACAACACTATTCACATTACATAGCACATGTGATTTCAGTACAAGGTCACATTTTCCATCTTAGTATTGAGTGCCTGTGGCTTTTGTGTTAGAGATCACAGACGCAGGTCCAGGCAACAGAATTCAGCTTGCATGCGGCCATGGTAAGCCATTGTCTTTCGGCTTCTGCACCCTCCTTTCCCACATACCAAGCAAAGCCCGTTGACTGCTGCGGTTTTCCTGTTAACCTTCAGCAGCAGCAAACAAACTAAACCCCCCTCATCCATTTATCTGGGATGATCGCTTTATCCCTCCCCCCACCGCATGGCTGGTATCAGGGAAGATCCCTGCAGAAACCAAACTAACCCTCCCATCCCCCCTCCTGCCATGAATTATCTGGATTGATTGCTGTACCCCCCCACACACTGCATGGCTGGTAACAGGGAAGATCCCTGCTAGCCAAATGTGAAAAGCTCAGGGCCATTTCCCCACCCCCACCCCCCCGCGCTTGGCTAACTGCAGGGAAGGATTTCTTTTCTGCCAGCCACAGGCAAACAGCCCAGTAGGAACGGCCACCTCTGTCCCCTTAATTAAATTCCCATATTTCAACCAGGTTACCATGAGCTATATCACTGTCCTGAGGATTACACAGCGAGATAAAGAACGGATGTTGCTTGAATGCCAGCAAACACCGGGACCATACGCTGCCAAGCTTTATAATGCAATGATACCAGATTGCTGCAAGCATGGTGTGGTCAAGTGTCCTACCACGGAGGACGGAATAAGGCTGCACTGCCCAGAAACCTTGTGGCAAAGCTTTTGGAGTACCTCCAGGAGAGCTTCATGGAAATGTCCCTGGAGGATTTCCACTCCATCCCCAGACACGTTAACAGACTTTTCCAGTAGCTGTACTGGCCACGAATGCATCCCAAGTCCTCAGGGCAAAGTAATCATTAAAAAACGCTTGTTTTAAAACAAGTTTTATATTTTAAAAGGTAAACTCACCTGAGGTCCCTTCCATGGGGTCATGGTCTTGGATATTGGTTTGGGAGGATTGGGAGGGTACTTCAGTCAGGCTGAGAAAAAGATCCTGGCTGTTGGGGAGAATGGAGTGCTGGGTGCTCTCCGCAAGCTCATCCTCTTCCTCCTCCTCCTCTTCCCCGTCCGCAGAATCCTCAGGTGTAGCTGATGAGATTATCCCCACCTCGGAATCCACGGTCAGAGGTGGGGTAATGGTGGCGGCCCCCCCTAGAATTGCATGCAGCTCGGCGTAGAAGCGGCATGTCCGCAGCTCTGACCCGGAGCGACCATTTGCCTCCTTTGTTTTTTGATAGGCTTGTCTGAGCTCCTTGATTTTCACGCGGCACTGATCTGAGTCCCTATTGTGGCCTCTCTCCATCATGCCCTTGAAGATTTTTTCAAAAGTTTTGGCATTTCGTCTTTTCGAACGAAGTTCTGCTAGCACTGAATCCTCTCCCCATATAGCGATCATATCCAGTATCTCCTGTATGGTCCATGCTGGTGCTCTTTTTCGATTATCGGCCTGCATGGTTACCTGTGCTAATGAGCTGAGCTATCTGTGGTCACCTGTGCTCTCCACGCTGGGCAAACAGGAAATGAAATTCAAATGTTCGCGGGGCTTTTCCTGTCTACCTGGCCAGTGCATCCGAGTTCAGATTGCTGTCCAGAGCAGTCACAATGGTGCACTGTTGGACAACTCCCGGAGGCCAATATCATCAAATTGCGGCCACACTAACCCTAATTCGAAATGACAGTATCGATTTTGGCACTACTCCGCTCATCGGGATGGAGTACAGAAATCGATTTAAAGAGCTCTTTATTTCGAAATAAATGGCTTCGTTGTGTGGACGGGTGCAGGGTTAATTCGATTTAACGCTGCTAAATCCGAATGAAAGTCATAATGTAGACCAGGCCTTAGTTTAATTATTTTAAAGCTGTATGGTGTTGACTTTATTTAATAATAGTGTAGTTCTAGTTCTCATTTGTGTTTTTATTTTTGTGCTTGCTATAGTTACTAGTGCATTTGAACTGTAGTGCAAATGATGTCCCTATCATGGGTCAGGACCTCATTACGCTAAGTGCTGTGCACATGTGCTCTTCTGTTTCCCAACGAGCCTAACACATGCATGTCTCATGATTATCCGAACAAAAAAATGTGGCTCACACACAAATTTACTGGGGATAGAGTTCATCAGAGAAATGTTTGTGATGATTCTCTTTTGAGGGAGCCGATATCTGACTCAGTTTTTTTGTGTATTGTTAAGTATCAGTTGGAATTTACAGTGCTGTACTGCTCAATACTTCAGGACATGCAGCAGGCTACAAAATTTGAGACCTTTCCAGGGTTTAACGGTCTGCTTCTCTTACACGCTGAAAAGAGTGTAAGCACATTGTAAAATATACAAAAAATCTTTTAATTAACTTATTTACAAGCATGACCTTTGGGTGCACTGAGAAATTTGATGTGGGCACATTTAATAACATCTGTTTTCAATTATAAAATGATTTATGCTGTATCCCTTAAACAATATCAGTACACTTCTTGCACAGTCTTACAGGACTAGGTGCTATTAGTCCACTGCTTAGGCTACATCTACACTACAGGGGGGAGTCGATTTAAGATACGCAAATTCAGCTACGTGAATAGCGTAGCTGATTTCGACGTATCGCAGCCGACTTACCCCGCTGTGAGGACGGCGGCAAAATCGACCTCTGCGACTTCCCGTCGACAGCGCTTACTCCCACCTCTGCTGCTGGAGTAAGAGCGTCGATTCGGGGATCGATTGTCGCGTCCCAACGGGACGTGATAAATCGATCCCCGAGAGGTCGATTTCTACCCGCCGATTCAGGCGGGTAGTGTAGACCCAGCCTTAGCTTTTTCTTTCAACCCCCTTTTCACAGTCTCATGTAGGGCCATTTGCAGCCACTGCCATGCTAGTATTTTCAAGGATGAACTTGGGGTCCAGCTGGGCTTCTGTTAGGTTCTGACACCATCCTGTTCAAATGTACTATACTTTCTCCTCCCTATTTTACCATTTCTTCCATAACCGTCTTGTCCCACCTGACTCTCTCTCTCCATCTTTCTTCTCTATCCTTTTAAAATGTGAGTAGTATGAATTTCGTCCTGCTGTTAAGGATGACGTGGAGGGCACTCTTCTATTTTGTTCAAAGGGAAATGTTGGTGTGTGATTCAGAACTAATGTCAGATTCCATCCAGATGCAGGATTTTGGGAAGAGGCTTGTGAAAGAGGCTGAGTGTGACATCTCACAAAATCAAAACCAAAACATGTCTTATTGCGTTGCTCATCCTCAGGCTGTAAAGACAGGCTGTTATTTCCTCTCCTTTGATATTTCATTTCTAAGATGAACTCCATTATTTGTAAGTTAGTTTCTGTGCCCATGACAATTTTTGATGTGTTAATAACCTTGATGTTGAAATCTTAGCATATTCTCAAATATCAGAGCGAGGGTCCCTTGAGCTGTAATTAAAGTCCCCAAGCAAAAGATTTGTGAAGCTGGACCTAAAGAAGTGAGTCCATCTTCTACTATAAACTCTTTGGTGCAGGGAGTTTCCATCTGTGTTTATACAGTGGCCAATCCTGTGGAAATCAATATTGATTAGGGCTTGGGTAATAACCCCCCCCCCCCCAGAAATCTGTATATATCTTTTCAAATTGTGAACATTACAACAAAAACAAAACCTCAAGCCTTAGAGAACTAGGAAATATTTGGCTAAAGTTAGAAGAAATCCATGTATTTGAAAGTGTGGATATGCATGATTAAAGCGCCAAAACAATCTTAACTCTGCTCCAGTAGTGTCTCATTGACAACAAGCAGAATCTCCACAACAGTCTTATCTGTACATAACAAATGCGTTCATCATGTCAGTGAGCAAGAGTGAGAATTATTATTTTTATTACAGTAGTGCCTCGGGACCAGCCAAGAAAGAGTGCTGTTTTTGGGTGGAGGTAGTTAGGAGAGGAGAAGCTAAACAGATCACCAGGGATGGGGAAACAGAGACAGAGAAAGGGGAAAGGGTATGAAGTCAGGGTAACTGAAGCTGAGGTGAAGAGACTGTGGAATGGAGCAAACAGTAAATCAGACCAAGGGAGAGAACACCCTACTGCAACCCCCAGGCTGCTTCTGGGTCTGCTCCCACAGGCTTCGCTTTCTTTGGCCCCTGGAGCTAGCTCCTCCCTGGAATTTCTTATTCCCCTGAACCCACATAGATAAGAAGGGGGTGCACGGTTTGAGCAGGGGAAGGGGAGAGCTGTGAAGTCTCAGTTCAGTGGCTTAAGTCCCCACTGCAGTTCAGAGGCTTATTGATCATGTTTTCCTCTCTCATGTAGTTATGTGCCTCAAAGCCCACACACACTTCAGATGAGGGTAACTGCACAGAAGAGTCCTTGTAATTCAGTTCTGTAATATTTTTGCTTGCAGCTACCACAGAGGGTTGCACAAATCTCAAACGTATATTTTCGTGCAGGATCATCATTGCTGGGTACAAAAGTTCGGAGGAGCAAGTTGAACTTTTTAGACATGGGCAGCACTACTTGCAAAAACAATAAATACACCTTTGACAAAGGATTCTCGAAGCTAATTGGGAGTTGAGAACACTCAGAGTCTGCACATTTCAGGAGGCACACGTAGGACAAGTTAGATATTTGGAGCTGGTTCTCTCCCCATTAAGCTTTCGAATCAAGCTTTGTCCTCTTGTTCCCTCTATCACTCCTGGAGCAAGTCCACTGTGAGGAGGAGTTAGTGGACAATCACCCAGTGCCATGTGACAAGCATATTAACCTTTTATAGCCCTGACTCATGTCGTGTGTGACTGGGGCAGGGAAATAAAGATCACTGTCTGGCCAGTATGTCATACCTTCATTATAGGAAAGCTGCTGGTGAGTGGAATGTCATCTCTAAGTTTGGGATTTCCTGTGCATATGGGTGGTAGATTTGGCTATTTAGTGTATCTGTGGTTTTATACTTCTGCAATATGCTGCTGTTCTGTCAGCAGATCCATCTGTCTAGGTACTTACATGGCCTTCGTCATCATAGTATCGGCAGAATTAAAGGGTACAGAATTAATCAGCCAGGACTCTTCAGCAGGATAAAATCTTTATAACCATAAAACAAAACAAGTTACCTCAGCAAAACCAAATGTAAAAATAAAGTCCCCTTTCACGCTGCAGATTTAACCCAGAACTCAGATTTGGTGTGTGGAGCCCTGTACTCCCACAGGCAAACTCCCTTCCCTGTCTCCCCACACAGCAGTTTTATCTTACAATCCCTCTCCAGAGCTCCAGTGCATGGGGGAGGAGGGATGGGGGAGAAGGGAAGTTAGCTCTGAACTAAACCCTTACTTACTGGGGATTGCTGCTGCACCAGACTCAGCCCTTCTTCTGTTTTCTTGTCAGGTGTCAAGGAACGGCTCATTAAACAATTCCCAAATGAACACGACGCTCCCAAGTGCAATGACTCTAAGTGCCATTTCCCCCCTTCCTTTTCTGTTCTTTCTAGTTTCTATTGGCTTTTAGTTTTTTGTTTGGTAGTTTTGTATTTTTAAAAATACTTTATAGTAGTTGATGAACAAAAGTGTTATTGTCTCCTGCTGGTTTTTTTCCCTCTAGAATTGTATTTTTTTAGTGGCTTCTAAGGCAGAGCTGACACAAGTGCATTAAAGGGTGTCGTCAGGCCTGCTGATGGGGCACAGCGTTGTGGGATGATTAATGATTACGCTGGGGACTTACTGTCTACTTGGTCTTATTGCTGATCCTTGAGACACCTTTCTCAAAAATCACAGCTTTGTTTAACTAATCAGAAAAGCTAATGGAAAAGCAACTTTCCACTCTCGATCTAGTTTCCCAACATCTGGCACTAAACTCTGCCAGCAAAGAGGATGATACTTGGGTGACAGTGGTGTGTCTTGGAGATCAGCATAATCTGCAGAATACTTATGGACCCTTCTTGCTTTATCTCAGGTCCTTATGCGGCGCCCCTTACTATAACACTTGAGTGCCTTACACTTTTTACAATATAGTTATCTTCACAACATCTGTCAAGTAAGGAATTATCTAGCTTACAAATAGGGAATTTAGGCACATAGAGATTAAATGACATTCCCAATGTCACACAGGAAGTCTGTGGGAGAGCCAGGAGGCGATCCGGGTTCCATTGATTCCCATTCTAGCGCATACTTGGCATGCATATAAAAAACAGTAACTTTGTCATCAAAAAGAAATATAAAGGACTACTACTACTACTAACAATAAAAGAATATAAGCCAGGGGTTGGTAACCTCTGGCACGCAGCTTGCCAGGGTAAACATCCTGCTAGGCCGGGCCAGTTTGTTTACCTGCTGCGATGGCAGGTTCGGCCGATCGCGGCTCCCACTGGCCGCGGTTCGCCGTCCCAGGCCAATGGGGGTGGCGGGAAGCCACAGCCAGCACATCGCTCGGCTGCACTGCTTCCTGCAGCCCCCACTGGCCTGGGACGGTGAACCGCGGCCAGTGGGAGCTGTGATCGGCCAAACTGGCCGATGCGGCAGGTAAACAAACTGGCCCGGCCTGCCAGGGTGCTTACCCTGGCGAGCCATGTGCCAGAGGTTGCCGACCCCCGATATAAGCCAAGGCATCTGAGCGATTTAAGGACTTCTTTAAGACTCTTAAAGCAGCTGTAGTTGTAAGAAGTGGTGGTGGTGATGATACAGAAAATCCATTGTGGAGGGGTCTGAGGGGAATAAAACTATTCTGAAAAGATAAGGAAGCAAAACAAAATCCAATTTCCTGTAACTGTACGGAGCTGTGCTGCAACTGAAACTGTTTTGCTATGTGATGTGCAGTTCTGAAATGTAATCAGCATCTCCTAGACTTTCCCTGTTCCTTAGCCTTATTGGCTGAAGGCAAATCAGAGGAGGAGCATGCCTCTGAATTCTTTTTCACCCTCTACACACCATAAAACGGGCAGCAAGCATACACTGCCTGACAGAGTGGTGCTTGCGGTTTGAAATTGGTTTCCACTCAGCAGCAGTCACTAGAGTATTTTACTTTTACCTTTCCTAATGGAAGACAAGAAAATATCTGAATGCATCAGTATATATAAGCTATGTGGGGGGAAAAAACTAAAACAGCTGTAGATTGAATATCATGGAACTTGATAACCATGCTAAAGGTGATGATTATTAGAAACTGCATCTGTAAGAGACAAAACCAGCATTTCAGAGTCTGAAATCCTGCTGTTTGATATCATGCTAGAGTTTTAACTGCTTTCTCCCTTGGAGGCTTTTGTGCTAACTTTGCAAGTGAACTACAAGGAAACTAAAAAGAAACTTGATATTTAAAAGGCAGCAAGCTGGAAAAATACCACTTAGCATTGGATCAGCGCTTCATAAGATGAACATCACACGCCACCATGGCATGCACCAGCCTCTGCGCCTCTGGAACCACAGCTATGGATTGCATGGTGGTGCCAATGAGTCAAGTGGAAAAGGTTACTCCTCTGGAGGGTGCTATGAGCAACTTTTTGTGGCCCCGGAAGTGTTTGTGACTCTGGGCTTCATAAGTTTATTGGAGAACATTTTGGTCATTGTGGCAATAGCCAAGAACAAGAATCTGCATTCACCTATGTACTTTTTCATCTGTAGTCTGGCAGTGGCTGACATGCTAGTGAGTCTGTCAAATGGATCAGAAACCATTGTAATCACCCTGTTAAACAATACAGACACTGGTGCACAAAGTTTCACCGTAAACATTGACAATGTCATTGACTCGGTGATTTGCAGTTCCTTACTTGCATCCATTTGCAGCCTGCTTTCAATAGCTGTGGACAGGTATTTTACCATCTTTTATGCTCTCCAGTACCATAACATTATGACAGTGAAGCGTGTAGGGATCATCATAACATGCATCTGGGCTGCTTGCACGGTTTCAGGCATTTTGTTCATCATTTACTCAGACAGCAGTGTTGTCATCATCTGTCTTATCAGCATGTTCTTCACCATGCTAGTTCTCATGGCCTCCCTCTATGTCCACATGTTCATGCTGGCCCGACTGCATATCAAAAAGATTGCAGTTCTTCCAGGGACAGGCACTATTCGTCAAGGTGCCAACATGAAGGGGGCCATCACTTTGACCATCTTGATAGGGGTTTTTGTTGTGTGCTGGGCCCCATTTTTCCTCCACTTGATTTTCTACATCTCCTGCCCCCACAACCCATATTGTGTATGTTTCATGTCCCATTTTAACTTGTACCTCATTCTCATCATGTGCAATTCCATCATTGATCCCCTTATCTACGCATTCCGGAGTCAAGAGCTCCGGAAAACCTTCAAGGAGATCATTTGCTGCTGTTGTCTGCGAGGGCTTTGTGACTTGTCTAACAAATATTAAATGGAAACAGAGAAGCTACTGTGCATACACACCACAGACCTCTAAACCTTCTAGTACTTTTCTCAACAGAACCTGGGCTCTGTCTTTAATAATGAATCTCTCTCTCCTGCAGTTGTAAGTCTCATTCATGTATAATTTATATCTCTGTGTAATGCCTGTGCAAGCTACAGCTGTGATTATTTAACTTTGCGGGGAAAAAATCTCACCAGTCTGTAAGTAAAAGAAAAATGTAATCTTTCTGGATTGTGAAATACTAATAAACATGATCATCTGTAGGTCCTAGATGTTGGGAAATAAGTTAATTGCCTTCCTTAAAATACACATATATTACTCTCCACACTTATCCTAATTCTGTTAACCTAAAAACCAGAGGCAGTTAGTTATTTTCATCCATGTATTAAATTATACACACATGAAAATTTAAAATGTAGTTAGGCTAATTATGAGTGCTTCTATATTTTATTTGTGTAATGGTGGATTGAATTATATATTTTAAATGGACATGTTTCTTAGAGTTAATTCAGTTCAATAATTAGCTTCATCATAGGGGTTCAAAATAATTGAATAAAGCTCCTTTCCACTGTCAAAAATGAATAAGATTTTTACACCCTTGCCACACAAGGTGATAGCTAGATATATAGTGCTTTACAAGATAGTGATTGTTGTATGACTGAGTTTCAGCTCATCAAGTGAAAATACTTTCCTAGAGTGACATTTTGTGCTGGATAAAGGTGCCAGACTAACATCACTGGAGACTTAAGCCACCTGCTTATCTGCAGAACAGATGTAATATGGATGGGTTGGCAGAATTTTTTAATAATTTTGATGGATAATATCAACGTTTATTTTTAAGCATTGTTTCCTATTTTTATCAATTTAAATTTTCACAGTTGTGGGAAATTATGGCAGTCAGACAATAATTATTTCATAACAATACATGTTGAGATTCAAAAAATTAAAAGTTTTTAACCACTAAAACACAAATTGTCAATATCACACATCAAAATATATCCAATAAATAGCCTTAAATCAAACTCTAAGTTCTCAAGCAGCATTTTTCTTACTTTGCCTCTCTGTAAAGTTTGATTATTATTGATGGAGATATTTTTTCATTTGTTTGCGTGTTTATGGTAAAATCAACATTTATTGACATTTACCAATAAAAGTCTAATCCTTCCAAGCCTAAATATGGGCATTGACAGCACAAGCTTCTATACATAGACTTACCTTTGTACCAGGGGCTCTATCTCAAGGGTTAAAAGGCGACTTCTGAATATTTTCTGTCCTTCTCCTCTCTAACAAGACTAGCGAGATGGGTGTCACTTGTGGTGTAAGTTGGATGCAGGCACCTTTTATTATACAAATAATACCACAGCATTCAATAGTAATTGCCCCAAATTCTGCAGTACTGCTATGTAAGATGTAGTGGTTCCCCCGTTATTGTAGAATATTTTTATAGTACTTTCTTTTTAATAAAATTACCTGTCAGCTGGGACATGCTGGGACATTAATTCATTCCTCGTATGCCACTGAGCAAGACTAGATTGTCCTTTGGACACTGCTTGGGGAGACTGTGTAGTAAAATGGAAGGGACAATGGCTTGTGAGTCTGGAAACCCTGGTTCTACTTCCAGTGCTGCCAGTGACCTGTGTCTAATCATTTTGTCTCTCTATTCCAAAACCAAGCACTATAAACCCAGTGAATTCAAAGTTAAGGGAAACCTTGAAATAAATACAAACATGTTCAATTTTGAAAATGCACAATTAGTGCACCCAAACAACCTTAACTCTTCCCTGCAATGACACCAGGCAATAAATATATGTTTGTGATTAAAGCTGGTTAATATTTTTGTACCTAAATTAGATTAAACTGATGTTTAAAGACATATTACATTTTTTTTTAATGTCATGCTGTGGAGCCATGTGAAAAGCATTTCTTATCTTAACCTTTCCGTGAAAAAGATGTAGATTCCACAAGGGGAAAGCAATTATTTCATCAAGAAAATTCTATTTTCACAACAAAAATGTCAAAGCTACACGTGTATTTGCCCCCAAAGTGCTTTTCCACAATATTATTAATATTTAAACACACATTTTGTAATTGGAGTGCCATTAGTTTATAGAGGTATAGTGATTTTTTTATGTGCAATTTTTCCAAGTTATTTTATTTGCAAAGGTTATAAAACTCTGCAAAACCATAACAAAGGATTGTTTTTAAAGTACCTAAAAATCCGGCTTCCTCACTCTCTGCAGATTAGCTCAAAGTTCAGGGTGAGTTTCACAGGCCTAAATATTTAAAAATGACTCACTTTTTGGATGCCCGACTTTAGATGTTTTAAAAGGGCTTAAATTTCAGAGTGGTTGCTCAACACTAGAAATGGATTTTCCATCCCACCCAAAAAAATTGAGATTTCAATTTTTTTAGTATTGATCAGGGATGACCAGCCACAATTTAATTTTTTTCATTAAATTAAATCTAAAAAAATTATTTTCAGATTAATTAAAATTTTTTGGTTTAATTTTGACCTGTGTGTGTGTGTGTGTGTGTGTATATATATATATATATATATATATATATACATACAAAAGTAAATTTCAAAATGAAAAGTTGTTTCTAAAAGAAAAATCAAAACTTTCTGTTCTGAAAATGGTGAATAGGATGTTTTTACATTTTCAACCTGTTTTCCCTAAAATTTTTGTTAAAATCAATACAACTTCATGAAAAATGTCAATTTAGTTGAAGCAGTGTTTTTCTGAAGGAAAACTGTTTAGATGAATATTTTTCAACGAGCTCTACTCAGCACTTTCTGAAGATCAAGCCTCTTTAAGATTTGTCAAGATGGGCATCCAAAAATGGAGGCATCAAAATCACGAGCTACTTCTGAAAGTTTAGGCCAGAGTGTCTACATTATTGTTACCAATATAGTGGGTGGTGGGGCATGTAGAGGGGCATCTAGTCAATGTATGACTTTGGGGATCTTGGTATTTTGGACAAGTAAGTATACAATCATTTGTGTGCTGACAGCTACTGATATTTGTCTATTTCAGACATTCAGTAAGATGGTTCAGGAAGGTTATGTACAGTGTCTTGATAATATCAACCCATACAATATTGGTTGAGGTGCAAGATTTCAGTTTTCTCCTTGTTTTTATCCCTTGAAAGCTCAGAAAATGCAGAAGGAAGATAATGAATTAAAACATTAAATTTTCATCATGAAGGGGAATTTTAGCCTCTACAATTTATACCCTGATCCTGCGAACATCTATACACATGCTTAAATTTACTACTATGTGGAGTCCCATTGATTTCTCCGGCACTACTCATGGCAGTAGAGTTAAGCACATGTATAAGTTTGTGCAGGATCAGACTCTCAGAGTGTACCCTAATTACAGCGGGTGTCAATAATAGCTCAACACTTGGTCAGCCAGGAACCTACAATAAGAGACTGATAATTCAGTTGTTGTTGAGGGATCTTGGCACCTCTCAGGATTGGGCCCAATCTTTCAATGCTAGTGTCTTGCAGAATTGTGGCCTAGACCCTGGTATCTTCCTGTACTTACAGTGAAAGACAATGGTATAATGCAGAGTGGCAAATAGTGAGACTTTAATGGCACCTCCTGCATTAACATTAATCATTTCCCTTTATAAGAAGAAAAAAGGGTGGAAATAAGATACCTTTGTCTGGTACACCTGAGTTGGGGGCCTGAGGAAAATAAATCACTTTTACAGATTCTAAAGAGAGAGGATTAAAGATGAAAAAATAGGTTAAACTAAAAAAAAAAATCCTCTCAAAAAACGTGGAATTCTATTTGATTCTGTCAAAGGACTTTTCATCATCTACAAGACATTACACGCATCTACAAATGTTAGGTGTACTGAATTACACTGCAAAGTTTGCTGATATTTTCAGCCAACTAATTTGTGCTTGGGAAATCATGCCTGGCGCTTTGTAAATTATTTTCTGAACTACTCATTTAACATTAAGAGAAAACATTCTATCTGATATTTTACAATTTAGGGTGATATTAAATAAGGAGGTAATTTTCACAATGTATTGGTTACCCCACAGATTTTTTCTTCAACAATATTGTCATAGTTTCCAGAAAAGAGTTCCAGTCCCTTGCCCTATTTCAGGGGTCGGCAAAGTTTGGTAAGCACCCTGGCAGGCCGGGCCCATTTATTTACCTGCTGGCGCGGCAGGTTTGGCCGATCGCGGCCCCCCACTGGGCGCGGTTCGCCGTCCTGGACCAATGGAGGCGGCGTGAAGCCGCGGCCAGCACATCCCTTGCCTGTGCCGCTTCCCACCACCCCCATTGGCCTGGGACGGGGAACCGCGGCCATTGGGGGAGCCGCGATCAGCCGAACCTGCCCCGTCAGCAGGTAAATAAACTGGCCCGGCCCGCCAGGGTGCTTACCCTGGCGAGCCGCGTGCCAAATGTTGCCGACCCTTGCCCTATTTACTAGACCAGGGCTGGGCAACTGTAAGGTATTAGAGGGCCACAGAATCCACTGGAACATTTTGATGGGTTGGGGGCTCTGACGTGGGGGAGGGGGGCTGGGTGCTACCCCACAGGGTGTGATGGGGGGGAGGAATATACTGCACCTGGAATGTGGGAGGTCCTGAGAGGAGGTCAGGTCCTGCCCCCAGAGAGTGTGATGTTGGGGTGGGGTGGGACCTTCCCTCATGGGGTGGGACACATGGTGGGAGGTTGCAGAGAAAGACTGCCCCACTCTCAGCTATAGAGTCAGCTCCCATCCCACGGGACTGGGACTGGCTACATGCTAGGGTTGCCAATTTTGTAATTGCACAAAACCAAACACCCTTACCCTGCCCCTTCCCGAGACTCTGTCCCTGTCCCCCTGTCCTGCCATTTTCCGGAAGCCCCGCCCCCTGCTCACTCCAGCCCTACTCTGTGACATTCTATACCTTGGGGGAGCATACTGTAACCCCCATATTCCTCATTTTCATATAATCATGATCTTACATATAAAGCATGCCTTGTAAGGTATCAGGGGAAAGGTTATGCTCTTCTGAAAGTCATTTCTCTATCCATATATGTATATCATTAAGGCATATGAAGTTATGAGAATTGTCTAGTATGGTTTTCACTAAAACATGCTGTAAATTGCAGGAATCAGACAGATATTAGCTCTCCAAAGGCAACAACAAGGAAAGTAACTAACGTCCATGCAGGGTGTGAAACAATCCATCAACAGCCATTGTCCAGCAAGAGCGCTACAATGCAATGACTCACCTGCATTAGGCCACACCAGGGGAATTGCTCAACCTTGCTGGGTGACGCAGCAGTGCCCCCCAGACATGCCTGGACTTGAGTTCTACAAGCACATGGACTGAGGGTATAAAACAGACAGACAGAGTGGACACATATTTGGCCCATTTCCTGCCCCCACCTATGCTGCAAGCAACCAAGACACTGAGAAGAAGACAAGACTCCAGCACAGGAGATTGGCCCAGGTTTAAGGAACAAACCTGTATATCAGGGGTCGGCAATGTTTGGCACACGGCTTGCCAGGGTAAGCACCCTGGCGGGCCGGGCCAGTTTATTTACCTGCTAACGGGGCAGGTTCAGCCAATCACGGCCCCCACTGGCTGCGGTTTGCCGTCCCGGGCCAATGGGGGCGGTGGGAAGCGGCGCGGGCAAAGGAGGTGCTGGCCAGGGCTTCCCGCCACCCCCATTGGCCCGGGATGGCAAACCACAGCCAGTGGGGGCCACGATCGGCCTAACCTGCCGCATCAGCAGGTAAATAAACTGGCTCGGCCCGCCAGGGTGCTTACCCTGGCGAGCCGCGTCCCAAACGTTGCCGACCCCTGCTGTATATTAAGGACTGCAATATCCACTGGGGTGAGAAAAACTGCTAAATCTAGTTGCTGACCAGTCTAATAGGGTTGAGAGTTTAGACTGCATGCTTATATTGTATTTCTTTTGGCAACTGACTCTGACTTTTTGCCTATCACTTAATATCACTTAAAATCTACCTTTTATAGTCAATAAATTTGTTTAATTGTTTATCTTTACCAGTGAGTTTGTATGAAGTGTGGGGCAAACTGTTCAGGTTTGACAAAAGCTGGTGTATGTCCACTTTCCATTGCTGAAGTGGTGAACCAATTAATAAATTTGCACTGCCCATCTTGAGCAGTGCTAGACGGTATATTCCTGGGATACAGTGTTGGGATCTGAGGGGATTCAGCTGGTGCCTTTCTCTGTGTGATTTATGAATGGCTCTGGGAGCATTCATGCAATCCAGCTGGGTGTGGGGCTCCACATGCGGTTGTGCTGAGTGATCACAGCGCCTGGAGGGGCTTGCTGCTGGTCACTAGCAAGGCATTGTGGGAGACAGTCCAGGCTGGAGACAGTTAAGGGGGCACAGCAGTCCCACAGTCCCAGGCTGCACCCCATGGATCCCGTCACACCCTCCCTCACTCACTTGCTCATGTTCACCGGGCTGAGACAGAGGGTTGGGGTGTGGGAGAGGATACCGGCTGTGGCTGGGGGTGCGGGCTCTGGGGTGGAGCCAGAAATGAGGGGTTCAGGGTGAAGGAGGGGTCTCTGAGTTGGGGCAGAGGGTTGGAGTACATGGGGGTCTGAGGGCTCTGAGGTGGGTCCATGGATGAGCGATTTGGGTGCAGGAAGGAGCTCCAGGCTGGGGCTGGGGGTTGCGTGTGGGAGGGGGTGCAGGGTGTGGACTCCTGGAGGTAGTTTGGGTGTGGGAGGGGACTCAGGGATAGGGCAGGGTGTTGGGATGTGGGGGGTGAGGCGAGCGGGCTCCAGATGGCGCTTACCTCGGGCTGCTCCCTGGAAGCGGTAACATGTCCCTCGGCTCCGAGGTGGAGGCACGGCCAATGGGAGCTGCAGAGGTGGTGACTGTGGGAGAAGGCAGTGAGCACTGTGCAGAGCTGCCTGGCCACGCCTCCACCTTGGAGCTGAGGGACACGTCGCTGCTTTCGGGGAGCTGCGTGAAGCCAGGTAGGAAGTCTGTCTTAGCCCTGCTGCACCACCGACCGGACTTTTAATGGCCTGGTCAGTGGTGCTGACAGGAGCCACCAGGGTCCCTTTTCGAATGAGTGTTTTGGTTGAAAACCAGACACCTGGCAACCCTAATACCTGTCCTGCTCTGGCCCATTGGATATCATCACAGCTTCACATGATTCATGCATCTGTGCATAGGCAGGACCCTTCCCCCACAATGTCTTGTCCCACCCCCTTCCTGTCATTGGTGCTGCCAGATTGCCTAACCTGATCTGGGTTGTGGCTGGCCAAATAAAATGATCAGGCAGGCCCGATGTGGCACCCAGGCTGCCAGTTGTCCATCACTGCACTAGCCATCCTCCCATTCAGTTAACGTAAGGAAAAATGTATAGCTTTGTATTATTTGTTTCATCAATTCCATTTATACACCTCTACCTCGATATAACGCTGTCCTCGGGAGCCAAAAAAATCTTACCACGTTATAGGTGAAACCGCGTTATATTGAACTTGCTTTGATCCACTGGAGTGCGCAGCCCCGCCCCCCCAGAGCACTGCTTTACCGCGTTATATCTGAATTCATGTTATATTGGGTCGCACTATATCAAGGTAGCGGTGTAATTCCTCTGAAGCAATATTTTTTTTTTTTAAATCAGCATGATTTAGTCTCCTTCAGTTCAGTTGATGTGGAGTGATGCCCAAGAAGACTCATTAAACAGGAGCATGCTATCAACTAGAAGGAGAAAGTTAATGATGTGGTATTAGTAAACATGCAGCAGCAGTAATGTGCTAATTGATTATGCTATAAATAGCTACATAGCATTTAAATTAATTGTGCTTCTCTGAAATGACTCTTTTTGTTAAAATAACCCTTATTTGAAGAAGTCTGTAATCTGAGGCTCACTTCTTTGTCCTCAAATTTTGTGTAGAAGAATTAAGTCCATTAGGTTTTTTGCTTTATATATTATAGTAGTCACTGATAGCACCTATGATACTTAAGGTTTCAAAACAATTTTAACTCCCTAATAAGGGAACTCTCAGGAGAGTTCACCTTTTGGACTGAAATATTTGGTCTTTGCCCAAAGGTGAATTTATTTAAAATCAACCCCTCCTTTCTCCCCCAAAATCCTGGGATTTAGCTAAGACTGGTTGTGCACTAACATTTCTAATGTTCTAAATCCTTCTCTTGGGGACAAATTGTCCTGTTACTTACATGGCTACAACTGCCCACGGTGCACAATGGTCAGAGTTAAGGTTGCTCTGGAAATGTTAACAAGTACCCCTTGTAAATCTTGTATATTTTATGCTATCCATTAATAACAAAGAATAATACATAGAGGTTTAATATCTGACAAAAAAGGGAAAGGAAGAGAATATACTACAGCTGTGCAATGTGGAGGTGTTAATATTCTTGGAGCAAACAATTTTGGGGGGAATCTTTTAAATTTTTGAGTACTTGATGCGATAACCCTAGCACTGCACTAACATCTTTTCCATTTTATTTCCAAGGATTTAAAAATATGAATAGTTTATTATTCTTTTTAAAAGCAATAACAAGTTAGACAAGCAGAATACCAGGTTATTCAGAACCAGTATCAATTGGGCATAAAAACATTCTATTTAGACAACTGAGTACCAAAATAAGTGTTTTTGATCTGCAGAAATAGGCAAAGGGTATGACTATAAAAATGGACACATTGTGTAGTAATCTCTGCTCTCTGGTACTGTGTATAAATGCAGCCTCCTGTGATTTCTTTTAGGCTGATCATGTGGAGGTCAACACATATTCTTCTTGAAGAGTGTGAAGGTTCCTTTTAAACTGAAGGTTAAATGTGGAATAAAGACCCAGTGATCATCACTTTATCAAAGTGATCATCTTCAATCCAGCCTGTCACGAGTTACACTAAAACAAGATATTTTTAAGGGATAAAAAAGAGGAGTGCAGGGAAGAAAACAAAAATACATTGAAAATGTGGAGGTAATCATTCTTTACCAGATCTGCTGCCTGGGCCGGTAGAGCTTGAAAGCTTTATGAAGCAACAGCTGAGCAATTAATTGGCTATGCATGTAACTGTTTGTGCATATAGATGCTACGTCCCATAAGGCATCTAAATACCTTCAAAAACTTGGGCCCAGGTGCTTTGCATCAAAGAATTGAGATGCAATAGTGAGGTATGTAGCCACACACATTGCATTTACCTGGATAGCCGTACAGCCTAGATTAAACTCCAAAAGTCCTGTTGCAACATGCACTGGGTTCAGTATAAAACCTTGGATGCATGTTTAGCAGCACTATCTTTGGCAGTCCTGATCAGGAATCTGGAGTGGCTGGTCCCAGGGGCATTTTCCTTTTGATATTAAAGTTAATGCTCATTACTAATAAAATACACAAATCCCTCCCCTCCCCCTTTACACAAAGGCACTAGTAGTTAATAACAGCTATCTCCATGCCAACTAGTAGTGAACCCCTTCACATGCAGAATTTAAGTCCCTTCTGTTGCAATATCCTCTCCTCCTTGTACTATGTAAAGGGGAAAGCATCTGGGCCACTAGTCATGATCTGCTCTTGCCAGGTACATGAGTCAAAGACAGGAATTCTGTGGGGTCCTCCAACTCATTGTTTTCCAGAGGGTCTTTAAAATCCTAAAACCTGCCTCTGATGGCAGGCATTAAATACCCTGGGGTGAAATCCTGACCTCCACTAAACGCAATGGCAAAACTTCCCATTGACTTCAGCAAAGGCCAGGATTTCATCCTGGGTTTTAAACTGACAATGGAAGAGTTCCTGCCACTATAAAAGCTGATCAAAATAAGAAATAGTTGCATGCCATTTTGAAAACAATGGGGTTCTATACCCCATAGCAGAAAGATTATACAGCTAGATGCTTAAATGTAAATGTTTAATCCAAAATTTACAAGAATCATTTGCAATTTTGTCTCTACTTTGGCATCCAAAAATTGAGGCAACCAAATCACTATCACTTTGAAAAATTTTCTGCATCAACTGCATAATGCACATTGATCTAGCTGTCTGATCCCACACTAAAATTGGTTGCTAAATGCTGTATACCACCTGATTTGCTTTTAAGCATAAGAACAGTCCCCAGCCATCATCTACTTCAAACTTGTGTGCTTTAAAAAGCCGGTTTAGCTGAATGCTTAGTACTGGACTTTTCTAACTGCTTTAAATCACAAAAGTTCTATGTATGTGGGTGGAGAAATTTAATATCATGGATAATAATAGGATGCTGAGACTATTTTCAGTTGTTTGGGATAATTAATTTATTGATTTATAAGTAGGTGTGAAATCACTGAAGTGATATGAATGCTGCCTTATTAAATTAAATGTAGCTGGAAAAATCTTTTACAAACTATATATTGGTTTCTGGCAAACATCTGGTTCCTCAAATAGAAAAGAAAAAGATCATATGCTCGTACCACATATGTACTCTCTTGCAGTAATATCAGAGTAAATACCTTCCAAATATTAACCTTCATATCTACTACAGAAACAACTCTACTACTGCTTTTACAGTACTTGTACTTTCTGTTGAAACAAAATGGATAGTGAATCTGGTTATATCTCCAAATGGCCCAATCACTCACAGTGTTGCCAATTCTCATGACTTTATCATGAATCTTGTCATATTTGCATTTTTTCGGAAAGCTTCAGCTTCTGGAATCTGAGCTTTCATTAGAAAAGAAAAAAGTTTCTAACTCTCACAGTTGTGAGAAAAGCTTGTGAAAAATGTACATCTTAATATGCTCAACAACCAGAAAGAAAATAAGACCCATAATATAATATAATTGAAATTCCATGACTCTAAAGCAAAACTCATGATTTTTGGGGGGCTGGACTCGTGATTTTTCAGTACTTGGGATTAACAGAATTGCACTTAGGCAGGGTAAACTGTAATCCATCTCTGTCAACAGAGGAGAACTACACAAGGTCCTATCAAAGTTTGTAATAACAATGTTCAGAATAAGAGACAATATAAGACAATGAAAAATACCAACTCAATTTATTGCATATATCTACATATATAGTATCCATGACTGCTCACATGTATTGCTTCTCTGGAGGAAATTTTCGTAGTTCAGCTATTGACAGAAGAGAGAGCTGCTTACAAGCAGAGGCTGATAGGCATTCCGCATGGGTCTGGGCCACAGTTTGGTCTGTTGGACATTACCTAAAAGGCTAGGAGGATGGAATGCAGGGATGTTCCACCTGCAGGAGATGCACAGTAGGTTGTGCAGATGTTCAAAATATGGTCACATATGCTCTTTGGATTCTTGGGCTCACTTCTCTCAGCAGAGTCCAAACACACTGATTAGTTTCTGCTGGGACCCTCAGACTTGGCTTCTGCTTGGTGAGGCTCATATGTCCCAATCAGCTTCTTGAGCTTGGCTCCTCATTGTGGATGCTCAGAGGCCTCCATGGGATCCTCTAAACATCTTGGCCTTGGCTCCTTCTTGAATGGGGGTGGGTGAAATTGTTTTTACTCTCCAAGCCCGCTCCCTTATGGTGACAAAATGAGCTGTCACTCACAGTAGATTATGCCAAGCTGCACAATGTAATTATTCCTCCCCTTTTTTACACACTTTGAACGGTGAAATAGTTAACAACGTTGACATTTCAAATATTGTCACTGGCTCCCTGAGTTAGCACACACTGAGATGAATGGGATAGGTCACACTTTTGAGCTATATCTTTGGGTTCTGTAAACCCAGGCCAAGATCACTGCATCTGTTACACATGGTTCATGTTTCTGAGGCTGCTTCAGAATAATAAGAGCTAGAGCCTTAGGGCATATCTACACTTGCCATTTAAAGCAGAAAAAGTCCCTTTTTTGCACAAAAACCACGGGAGGGTCTACACTTGCCAATGACTTTTTGAGGTGAAACTCAGACGTTTCACCGCAAAAAGAAAACCACCTCCACGAGAGTCATACGGCTCTTACCGGTGATGCTTTTGGGGTGATGTGCAAGTGAAGACATGTTCTTCCTATTTACACAGCTTTTAGCCTCCTGAGGTTATCCCACAGTGCATAGGTGACTACTCTGGCCTGCAGCTCTGCTGCTCTGATGCCAGGTAAACAGACATCCACCCCTCCCCCTGTAAAGCCTGGCAAACTTTGAAACTCCACTTCCTGGTTTCTTGGCAAGTGCTCACTTATCATCTGGCCAGGTGACAATGCCTGCTCCAGGGAGCACACGGTCCCCTGCTTGGAGCAATGCTGAGCTACTGGAGTGATCAGTGTTCGGGGAGAGGAGGATATGCAGGGACCCAGGATGCCCAGCGATCACCCTCCCCCCATTCCCACAAGACCCATGGTCAAAATAAAAAGAGCTGCACTCACTGTAGGATAGCTGCCCAAGCGCACTGCTCTCATCAGTGGTGGAAGTGCTGCTCATGTAAACACTTGACGCCGGAGGAATTAAGTGAGTACACAAACCAATGCTTTACTTTCACCCGTTCACTATCACCGGTGAAACTTACAGCGCAAAAACTCTGCAAGTGTAGACATAGCCTACTTTTTTAAAAACGAGCGCTTAGCCTCTGAAGAACAGGAAGGCAACATGAAAGAGGAAGTGATGCACAGCATCAGTCCTTACCAGCCCAATCTGTGCCCTGCTTGAAATTTAGGATTGTTTCAAACTTGGGAGCCTTTTAAATGATTCAGCTTGAGATATTCATGTTAAAATACCTAACTGATCTTGTCCATACTTGACTTGTTCTGTAGCTCTCATGTAGGACTAGTTTGTGCCAAAGAGACCAGGTCTAAATCTAAAACTTTGGCCTAACTCTGTCACTCAATGGTGTGAAAAATTCACACCCTAAGAGACATGGTTAAATAGACCTAAGCCCTGATATAGACACCGCTAGGCCAACGGAAGAATTCCTCCATCAACCTAGCTACCACCTCTCAAGGGAAAGATTTACAGCAATGGAAAAAGCCCCATCTATCACTGTAGCGAGTGTCAATACTACAGCACTAGAGTGGCGTAGTTGCAGAGCTGTAGCTGTGCTGCTGTAGTGCATCTAGTGTAGACATAGCCTTAGTCACAGCCTGGTGGTGTGGAGCTGTAACTACCCACGTAGAACACCAGGAGGCAGAATACCCCAGTGTGCACCCTGACATGGCAGCTACTAGGCCCCTTCTTAAGGTGCAGCCACCACCTGATGTTGAGAGAAGAGCTATCATCTCTCTGCCACCTTTGGGACACACCCAGGGAAGTCTGAGTTCCGGGTGTGTAATATTCCCTGGCTCTTATGCAGGGTTCACAAGGGATGGGGAAGGCTCCTTGCACACACATACACCTTTTGCACACTTCCCGCTTCACACTGCGTACATGGACTTAAAAAGGAAGCTGTCTAAAAACTTCCTGTATTGCATTAGATTGTACTACAAGATGCTGCATAAAGCATTCCGATTTCTTTACATGTTGTATTAACAACATGGCACAATCAGAAGGTACATAGTTAAAAGTGAGCTTTGAACTCTAATGCGTTTTTAGCTCAGTTTTCTTCAAAATAATGACAGTTGTACTCACCCATAAATTCAACTACATTATAAAAGAGAAATGAAAAAAAATGATGATTGAAAATTGTCTGTATCATTCTACTTTGTTCTGAATTGTATCATTCTTTCATTCCACTGCACTATCTTAATGAAGGGCTACCTTCTGAATTATAGAGCTCAATCTCCCTTAATGAGGAGGAGGAAGGAGATGGCAGTAGTCATAGAAGTGATTAATTATATACTTTCTCGTTCTTTTTCTGGTTTGTACTTGTTCTATATCCTCTTGTAGTCCCAGTTTTCAAATCCTCTTCCGCAGCAGGGGTGGATTAACAAATTTGCCACCACTAGGCCGCCAAAAAATTGCTGCCACCCCACCCCCGCCCGCTCACCTCCGCTCCCCCGCGGCAAGCCGGGGAGTTGTGGGGTGCTCGGGGGATGGCGGCAGTGGAGCACGGGTGAGCTGGGGCAGGGAGTGGTTCCCTGCCCCCTCCTAAGAGTTACTCCCCGTGCCTGCCAGCCCCAGTTCACCTCTGCTATCCTCCGAACGTGCCGCTACTCGCTTCTCCTCCCTCCTTCCCAGCGCTTTCGCGCGGCAAGCCTGGAAGGGAATGGGGAGAAGGGGAGTTGCGGTACGCTCGGGCGATGGCGGCGGCGGTGGAGCAGAGGTGAGCTTGGGCGGGCCGGGGAATGGTTCCCAGCCCCCCATTACTACCCGTGCCTGCGGGCCCTAGCTCACCTCTGCTCCACCTCCTCCGAGCGCACTGCAACTCACTTTTCCCTCCCTCTCAGCGCGGCAAGCCTGGGAGGAAGGTGGAAGGAGGAAAGCGCAGTGTGCCTGGGGGAGGAGGCGGGCCAGGGATTTGGGGAAGGGGCAGAGCTGGGGAGGGGGCAAGAGCAAATTTGCCACCCTGGCAAATTTGCCACCCTAGGCCTAGGCCTTGTTGGCCTAGGCGATAATACGCCACTGCTCCGCAGTTTAGTTTGTTACAAAGATCAGCCATGAAAAGGTTGGATGTAATGGGGGAAAAAACATCCAAAGAAAAGTCAGTCAGATAATACTGCATGTCCAAGTCTGACAGATTCTCTGGCCCAAAGTGAGCTGCCAGTTATTTCAGCAGGTATTTGCTTGATGGAGCAATCCCCAACATCCCAGTGGCCTGGAGCCTTATTTGCATATGACAATTTTCAGGCTAATGTATGTTGGGGATATAAAACTAATATTACCACATGAAGAAAAATGTAAAGGGGAAAGAAGGGATACTCTATTTGGTGTATCTGTAAACAGAGGAACTCTTGTTTAGTTCTAGATGCTGGGAAGGTGGAATATAAGGTCTGTATCCATCACATACAATTATTTCTTGGTCCAAATTTATGCAAGGCTTCCAATAGGCTCCTGCATTTTCAGTCAGCAAAGGCAAAGGGTATATTTCTGCTTAAAATATTTTGCAGTTCAGGTGGCTCTTAGAACTCCTTTTATCTTACACACAGAAACTTTGTGCTTGATATATCCTATTTCCTTCTAACTTTTCTATTAGCAGTGAGGCAGAGTGGCCTCCCTCCGAGCCTGACAAGGAAGGACAACCACCAATGCACTACACTATCTCTTTTCTAAGCTTATTTTTATCTCTGCTGCTTATACTAGGCATATTGGGATACCACTGAGGGTGCCTCTGATCTTAAAAGGGTGTTGTGACCCATAAGAGATATATAGTTGTGTGTCCAATGAGTATTATCCCCCTCCTACCATCAGGGATGTAGTTGACCTCTCCATGACTCATGTGTGTCACTTAGACATCTAAATCATAGGGGTATCCTTTCCAAAATATACAGGCTGTCTGCTTAAAAGGTATCCCGTGTCATTTCCACATAGCACATGCCTTTGGCTTCCTTACAATGTTCCCATCAGAATTTCAGGTTATATCTTCATTCTGATTCTTCTGCCTCCTTAGAAGAGAAATGAGGCAGCCCAAGAGAGCAAACAATGTCAGGATCCCAATATAGTTTGTGACACGAAGGCCTGTGGTTACCTTACTTGAGATGATGTGTTTGGCACATATTTATTGTAACACTATATGGATCACACTCAGCATCTCAGTTTTCTACAGAAAAGCCTTCATACAACTCAACAGTATAAAATCTGCAAGTATATGCATAAATCAACCAGGTCTGCTTCCAGATGGAAAACAGGTGAGATTTCCTTTCCCGTTAGATGACTTTTGTGCATGGTTAAGGGGTGCATTGGGATTAGATCACAAGGGGGTGTTATTTTATACATTTGTAGCACAATGATCTGGTCCACTTCAGGACTGGAAAAGGAGATGAACAGCATGCCTGGCCATTTTTGTAGCTTTAGCAGTGTCAAGAATTATGTACAGTTTCTGATTGTTCTATGCAGGAATTTAGCTAGTGTCATGGATTGTTTCCAGTAATGCTAGAAGTCAACTCCCCTTTTATTTATTTATTTTTTTAATGGAAAAGGGGGAACGAATTCCCCCCGCTCTTCCCCCCCCACCATTGCTTTATAGCCTCCCCCCTAGCCCCTAGATAATATAGAGCAGGGGTAGGCAACGTTTGGCACGCGGCTCGCCAGGGTAAGCACCCTGGTGGGCTGGGCCAGTTTATTTACCTGCTGATGTGGCAGGTTTGGCCGATTGCGGCCCCCACTGGCCGCGGTTCGCCATCCCGGGCCAATGGGGGTGGCGAGAAGCCACGGCGAGCACATCGCTCGCCCGCACCGCTTCCTGCCACCCCCATTGGCCCGGGACGGCGAACCGCGGCCAGTGGGGGCCGCGATCGGCCGAACCTGCCGCGTCATCATGTAAATAAACTGGCCTAGCCCACCAGAGTGCTTACCCTGGCGAGCCGCGTGCCAAACATTGCCGACCACTGATATAGAGTATGCTTTTCCATCCTCTACATTATATGTAACTATGCATGGATTTTTTTCTCTCTCTGATTCACAAAATGTAAGTCTTTTTGGTTCTATATTGAATACATTTTAGTTCAGCCCTTAAGAAGTCATGGTGCTAGTTGCCTTGCATCTTAACTGTTTGTGAAATGTTCTCTTTTATCTCCCTCCTTAACCTCTCATGGAGTTTGAATTAAAAGCTATGAAGTCCCTTCACTAGGGAATTGAACATTGGAAAAAAGCCCTTGATTAATCATCAAATGTTTTTCATTTGAAACGCTCCATAGGTCTGTACTGCTTAGCCTGTTTCAGACTTCCCAGGAAGGAAAGTTAACCTGAATAGAATCACTCAGAAGAATCTGCAAGTGAAACCTGGTGATGCACTCACTGTCCAACCTGTGGTCAATGCAGCAGTGTAAGCAAAAGGAATGGATATGAAGCTGAGGTTTGGAATTTTTCTGTGAATATTGCCTACCAGTCTGCATACAATGCCCTGTACTGTATAGCCAAATACAAGTTATTTGGCTCAGTAGAGGGGAACTGGGTGAAATTTAGGGGCTTGTCATATATGGGAGGTTAGACTTGATGATCTAATGGTCCCTTCTACTCTTAAACTCTATGACTCTCTGAGGTACCTACCAGGTAGAAGAAATACTGACTCTAAAGGACCAATACCACAAGTTTGGAGTTGAAGGTCTTGGTTTGGGTGTCTGGGGCTAGTGGCAAATTCCCACAGAGTGTTGCAATTTTCCTAAATCTTTGCTCTGCAGATTCCACCCTCTGCTTATTAAGAGGTAATTATGTTAGGGGAAGGAGGGAAAGTATTTGTTCACTTACCCCACAGATGACACTGAAATAAGGGATACTGCTGGGACATGTCATGGAAATGGAAAAGAAAGACAAAGAAAACTAACTTCAAGTGTGACTCTTGAATTTTCAATCAGTTTTGAACTATTTGCAGCTGTAGATTTTTGTCTGTGTTCTGATGGACACAGAACTGGTTTTGCCTTCTTGAAAACTGAGGAGACAGTTTAGGTTTGAGGGTCAAATTCTTCCTTCAGTTACAGCTGTACAATCCCATTGAAATAATGAAAAACTGTGGAGACCTCATGGTATAGGTAAGGGCGAAATGAGGCCCTGGATCCTTTTTCTACTCAGATTGCAAAAAGGGTCTACATTTGCAGAAATTATGTGACGTCTCCACTCCAGGATTGATTGCTATAATAGAAGCCGCTCCTTTAGGTACAGCACTGTATATGAGAAAGGGGAAAGCTGTTAAAATTCTTCCCCTTATTCCTATGCAGTGTCGTAGCTAGAGGAGGAGCATGTTGTTAAATCGGTCTCTCCTGGAGTAAAGACTTCACATGAATTCTGAAAATCTGAGTAGGGAAAGTGACTGAACTGGACAACAACCTGGTGGTCTAGAGGACAAACAATTATTTCCCATCCCTGTAGCTATAAACAACTGAACACTTGTCTCCAAAATATGGCAGGTTTATCACTTCCTTGGGGAAATTTCAGTTGTTCATCTGTAGCATTATTATGTTTTACATGTCACATAGTGCACAGCTCTTGCCAGTTCAAATAGCTCAATGTGCACTTTGATTTTTCCTTGACTGCTTCATTAGACTGCTAAATCAACTTCTGAGACTGAGTTGCCTGGGGTAGTAAGTAAGAATTTCAACCTATTACCTTTTATGTACAGGATGATGCATCAAGGCATCAAACAATGGAAGTAAAGTGAGCATGTGTCTAGTCTCTCATGCTGGCAGCAGAGAATCCACTGAATTTAACTTTGAGATTATATTTAAACCTTACTCATATATTTAAAAGATACTAGCCTGGATGGGTGCTTTGTAATAAAAGGAGATGAGGAATAAATAGCAGAGTGGGAACACTGCTGCCTTTAGGTATTTTGGTGATCACTCTGGATAGCTACATGATGTTCTAATTGCACAAGATAAATATAGGCATCGTTTGACTTCTATATTGGGGCGGGGGACAGCTCCAGCCAGGCCAATGGGGCTGTGCATGGGAGGACAAATTCCTTGCCTGCCTGAAGCTTGCAGGGCTGGGCCCATGTGCTGGCCCATGAGGCTGGGCGCTTGCCCCAATGTTTGTTTGGCCATGGGGTAACTAATACACAGGAGCCCCTAGCTGAGGGGGGAACTGGAAGCTATGGTTGGAAACCACGTGCCTCCCAGGGCTTGGGGCAGGGCCAGGGCTGCCCCAATCCTGTGTGTGGGTTTCCTGTTCACTCAGAGTTGGCCCCGCGCTCGGTCACATGGTGCTGCTGGGCCCCCTCCCTGCACGGCAGCTGGCGGAGTCGTGCAAGTCAAGTGACCTCAGAGGCTGGGTGAGCTGGGAGCTGCACTGGGAGCTGCGCCCCCAGGGAGAGACAGGAGCAACAGCTGGGCAATGCAAGGAAGAGCTGCTGCTTTCCGGAAGGGGAGGCTGAGGGTGGGGCCAGGGGTGCATGACTCGAGCTGATTGGGGAGTGGCCAAACCTTTAAATTGAAGCCCCCCACTGTCACCATATATAGTTTTTTGGAGGACAATGTCCCCCCCCCCAACTACACCCATGAAGATAAAATGTGCCTCACTGAAATCTGCCATCTAAATTAATTACCTAAGAGAGATTGTACCAAGGTTTGATTCAGGAAACCAAGAAGTGATGGAAAAAAGCAGTTTGCATTGATTATTTCACCCAAGATTGATTATGTATTGTCATTACTTTAATGATTTTTCCCTGTTATTGATATTGTTATTAATAAGCATTTGGGAGCAAGGATCTTGTAGTTCTACTTTACAGTAAAAGTGTCCAGAACACTGTATAGGTGCTGTAAAACAGCTATAATAATAACTGAGCCAATGGATCCAAGATAGCTAAGATGCTTTGACAGGAAATATAAGAAGACTCTGGGTCATCTGCTTTTTCTTAGATTCTAGGCAGGAAATTTTAGGCCAGAAAATCAGGGCTATTTAAGACCAGATTTTTAAACATGTGTTTTGGAAACTCTGTATGCATAAATCAGACATTTGTGTGTGTATATGGCTAGGTGGAAGCCCTCACTGAGCAACCTTTTGCTGATGGGCTCCTGGAGGTCTGCATTGCTAACTAGAACAATTCTGCAGCAGATTATTTTCAGCTTGTCCCATGCAGCTTGAATCGTCCCCATCTATTTCAGTCCCCAGGATGTTATCAATTTACCCTGGTGAAGCCCACTGGGTCTGTGCACTTTTGATGCTTTTCAGAAAATTGAATTAATTTTTGAGTTATTTTAAAACACATTTGTTTTAAACCTATGAGAATTCTGCAGAACTTAACTTCTGCAGCTGCAAACTTCTCAGCTGAACCAGGGTGGCCTTCTTCAAATGATTTAGATCTCTCTGTGCTTGTTTCCTCCTCTGCAGGGCCGGCTCCAGGCACCAGCCAACCAAGCTTGTGCTTGGGGCGGCACCTGGAGGGGGGTGGCGCGGTGCTCCGGCTCCGGCCGCCGGGGAGAGCAGAGCCCTGGCTGGGCTCTCCGGCCTCCCCCCGGCGCTCTGGCCACAGGGGAGAGCGGAGCCGCAGCAGGCTCTCCGCCCTCCTCCTGGCGCTCTGGCCGCTGGAGAGAGCGGAGCCACGGCGGGCTCGCCGCCCTCCCCCCGGCGCTCTGGCCACCGGGGAGAGTGGAGCCGTGGCGGGCTCTCCGCCCTCCTCCCGGCTCTCTGGCCACTGGGGAGAGCGGAGCCGCGGTGGGCTTACCGCCCTCCTTCCGGCACTCTGGCCGCCGGGGAGAGCTGAGCCGCGGCGGGCTCGCCGCCCTCCTCCTGGGGCTCCGGCCGCCAGCGGAGCCACTGCAGGCTTGCTGCCCCCGCCCCCCCGGCACTCTGGTTGGTTGGGGAGAGCGGCCTGTGGCCGGGCTCGGTGCCCTCCCCTGCTGCGCTGGCGGGGGGTGGCAGGAGGCTTTTTTGCCTGGGGCAGCAAAAAAGCCAGAGCCGGCCCTGCTCCTCTGTAAAATAGGAACAATAATAATTATCTATTCCACAGGGCTATTGTGAGTTTTAAATTAATTGTTTGTCAAAATAATTATATAGTATTTATATTGCAATAGCACCTAAAATCCACAACCAGATTTTGTCCTATTGTGCTAGGTGTTTTACAAATATATAATAAATGACAGACTCTTCCTGAAAGAGTTTTCAGTCTAAAAGATTTTGAGAACTTTGTATGGAAGATGATATATAACTACAATGTAAGTATTGCATTTTTTGAAGTAGTTGAAACATTGTATGTAGAACATACCACTACAATCAGTTCCCATGAAAATAAAGGAATTTCTTTATTGAAGAAATTCTCCAGTTTTTTTTTTCTTTCCAAGCCTTGGTATAAAAAATAAGGAGACTTTTAAACATTAGCAGTGTTGGGATAATTTTATAACAATCTTCATCCCATTTTATTACAATCTTCATCCCATTCCAGTGCATTGCAAAATGTACCTAGAAAACTAATATCGTATTTCTAACCTTAAGCTTTTTGTGTGTGGGGAAGGGTTGAATTTATACAAAACTAACATATGAAGAATAACGGGAATATATTCTTCAAGGAAGAAAAATAATTTGTAATGCTCTTGGTTACGTGGAGAATGAGGCAGTTGTGTCATATTTTTTGTAAATATCATACACCTCTCAGATAAGCTATTTGCTATTAACCTGCTGGATTGCCAGGAGTTATCAAAGGAGGCTGTTACGGGAGGAACCAACTGGAAATGAAACAATGACAAAGAGAAAGCTCCTTCAGGAAGCAATAGGAAAAATATTGATTGGGGGTACCCCCTGCCTGGTTCCAGCTAGTCCATCACAGTACATTCTTCCCAGATCAAAACTTAGAATCAAAGGAGGTCCTAAATTTTAAAGATTCTGGCTTCAGGAATGAGGAGATGTGAGTGGGTTGTCAGCAGACTAAGGCCAACACGCAAACTGACTGAAATACACACAGACAGAGAGACACGGGGACTGCAGTAAATGGATTGGCTCCCCCAGCCCAGAGATGGGAATAAGCTGGACTCACCAGAGCTATGGATAGAGATGTTACTTAGATAAGGAAATATGTACAGAGGACTCTTTTTGTTGTGTTCACCCATTTTCTTCAATGCTGTGTTCTCTTTGGCAAGTCAATGCTACTTTGTCTTGAAGATGCTGTTTCTCAGTCACTTAAAACAGTTGCTGTCACAGCTCCCTTACAGGTGTCAAACACAGTTGGATTTGTCAGATTAACATGGTTGGTAAAGCCCAGATTCAGTGAGAGTGGTTGGACTGTGTGGTTCCACCCAGACTGAGATGCAAGAAGCCCGTTCTGTCACCACGGGTTACATTTGAGAGAGACAGTTCTGGATTAAGGTGGCCAGGTAGTCCAATTAACTCCATAGGCTGCACTTGGAGGAAGAGTCAGGGAGCAGGGAGCTAATTAGAAGCTGGTTCAGCTGTGCAGGAACATGCAGGGTCTGTATAAACCAAGTAGCTGGCACCAGACAGGGCTACTGGGGAAGGTTGCAGGAAAGTAGGCAGCAGTCACTCTGAAAGGAGTTTTGGAGCCAGTACACCCAGAGAGAAGGGGACCCAGGCATGGTAAGAAGCAGTCCAGGAAAGGAGTGGCTGGGAGAGGAGAGCCTGGGACTTCTGAGCTAAGGGTGGCCTAGACTGGAACCCAGAGTAGAGGGTGGGCCTACGTTCCCTTACCAGCCACTGAGGGAATGGCACTGAATCAATGGAAGGGAAGACCGCATATAACTGCTAGGGAGAAGGGATTTTGCTACCCCATAAGCGGGGGAACACTGATGGCATGTCTACACTTTCCTCCGGAGCGATCGATCCAGTGGGGGTCGATTTATCGCATCTAGTGAAGACGCGATAAATCGACCACCGAGCGCTCTCTTGTTGACTCCGGTACTCCACCGGAGCGAGAAGCGTAGGCAGAGTCAACAGGGGAGCATCAGCAGTCAATCTACCGCAGTGAAGACACCGCCGTAAGTAGATTTAAGTAAGTCGACTTATTCATGTAACTGAAGTTGCATAACTTAGATCAATGGGAGGGAGGGATAGCTCAGTGGTTTGAGCATTGGCCTGCTAAACCCAGGGTTGTGAGTTCAATCCTTAAGGGGGCCACTTAGGGATCTGGGGCAAAAATCAGTACTTGGTCCTGCTAGTGAAGGCAGGGGGCTGGACTCGATGACCTTTCAAGGTCCCTTCCAGTTCTAGGAGATGGGATATCTCCATTAATTTTAATTCCCCTCCCCTAGTGTAGACCTGGCCTCTGTGACCGGCTGGAGGGCTGAATCACGAAGAGGCTACTGCAGTTCCTGGGGCTGAGAAAAGGGCTGTGGACCAAAGGGAGACAGAGTGATGGTGTGCAAGCCACGGTCGGGTGTTGGCCTGAAGAGCTAATCCCCCAATGGGCCAGGAGAAGGCGCCAGACCAGTGGCAAGTGGTGCACCCTGTGGCAGGGACTGAGAGGGGTCTAAGGTGTAGCTTGCTAAGTAACATAAGTTCAAATGTATGTTTCCACACGTGGTTAAATCCCGGCCCCATTAAAGTTGCTGACAAAACTCCTATTGACTTAAATCGGCCCAGGAGTTCGCTTCTATTCAACTGTGGAGTTACTGGGACTATAGAGTCAGCACTAAGAAAAGAAAGAAGAAATGAAAATAACCTTTACAAAGTAGTGTTTATATCAAGTGATAATATCTTCTTATCACATTAAAACATTTTTTTAATATGCAAAAGCATACAAAATAAATGTTTAATGTCAGAGTGAGAGACCACAAGAGAGCCCCAAAGGTTCAGGTGATATTTACGATTTTTTTCACAAAACATTCAATATTTTCATAAAAGTGAGCCTCTAGAAGGTTTCTCATCACATTCCCCATCTTGACCTGCCTTTATCTGTTTCTGTTGTTTTATTTTATTTCCAGCAGGTGAGATTCTGTATCAATTGCTCCAGTAATAATAACCCTAAATGTGCATTCTCTAAATTTCATCCCATTTTCCCTTGCATCATCCTAAACAATCCTCCTCCATCCAAACATAAAATCATCAATGATAAAGTTTGCACATGATCTGAAAATTGGGAGAATGGTAAATAATGAAGCAGGTCACTGATTCAGAGTGATCTGGATCATTTGGTAAGCTGGGTGCAAGCAAACAATATGCATTGTAATACAGCTAAATATAAATGTATCTCTCTAGGACCAAAGAATGTAGGCCATACTTACAGGATGGGGGACGCTATCCAGGGAAGCAGTGATTCTGAAAGAGCTTTGGGGGTCGTGGTCGATAATCAACTAAACATGAGATTCAGTGTGATGCTGTGGACAAAAGAGCTAATGATATCCTGGGATGCATAAACAGGGGAATCTGTGGATTGGTGTAAACAGGGGACTCTCAGGTAGGAATTATTTTACCTCTATATTTGGCACTGGTGCAACCATTGCTGGAATACTATGTCCAGTTCTGTTGCCCACAATTCAAGAGTATTGATAAACTGGAGAGGGTTCAGAAAAGAGCCATGAGAATGATTGAAGGATTAGAAAATATGCCCTATAGTGATAGACTCAAAGACCTCAATCTATTTCTTTTAACAAAGAGAAGTTAAAGGGATGACTTGATTAGTCTGTAAGTCTCTACAGGGGGAACAACTATTTGATAATGGGTTCTTCAATCTAGCTGAGAAAGGTGTAACACAATCCAATGGCTGGAAGTTGAAGCTAGACAAATTCAGTGTGGAAATAAGGTATATATGAGTTCTCTCATTTAAAATGAACAAGACATAAGCCATACACTAGGGCTACAAATCAAATGGTGTCTGTAAATTTTGTTCCAAAGTCAGCAATCATTATGCAGGCAACACTTGACTTGAATGGCAGTTTTGCCTGAATAGGATAGACTAATAGTTGTAAGACTTGTTCCTATCTGATTTTGATTTGATAATTTGCACTAGCTGCAGACATACAAATACAGGCCGTTGGAGATTGGGATTGGTGTCTGAGACTAGAGACCTATATAGTAATGTTTCTCAGTTGGGGCATCTGTATATAATAGTTATCTTTTTTTCCAGTGACACTTCAGGCTGCCTAAGTCTATGCAGTTTAAAATAGGAAGAAAATAACGGTGAAACTAGCTGAGAGGACTTTATATCATAGTAGCTTCCACAGCTATGACCCTTCAGGTAGGAGCATCTGATTTTTAAACAAACAGAGCAAAAACAAACAAGCAAGTGTGACTCCTATGACCTGTGGCAGAGGGAAGAAAAACAAACAGCAACAACAGACTCTGCAGTAACATTTTCTCTGTTATGACTATAAAGCAGAGTCAACAGCAGCCACTTAAAACTACGCCATTTCCAAAGCTGTGTATCCAAACAGCTATAGTATTAAAGCTATGTTTGTTTTAGAATTGGCCCTAACCCAAATCCTGAATCTGCAAACCTCTGAATTCTGGGGGAAACTGGCTCTGAATCTAGAATTGGACTTTCTGGCTTCAGATACATCAAACTTTGTTTCTGCTGAACTACTGAAAATAATATATAATCATCTTGTATTGATTTTGATAGCTATGCCACAGAAGGCCTGGAACTCAATTACTTTATGTTGTAGCACCAGGTTACAAAGGGAACAGTATATTAAAGATAGTTGAATCATTTATTTTCGATCTTAGCAGTACGTAAACAACACTATAACTCACATTGCTACTTGGTAATAGATGATATAAGAGTATGTGAAACTTTCCTCTCAGCATCCTTAACACTTAACAACCAAAAGTGGACTTGCAAAATAGAGGGTGAGATTCTGATCTGTACCTCAAAGGGTATGTCTACACTTTGAGCTAGGTGTATAATTTCCATCTCAATGAGACATATTTGCGCTAGCCTGATAAAGCTAGGGCACTAAAAATAGAGTTTGGCCATGGCAGCTAGCTGCCCAGAGTACATGACTAGCATCTCAGACAGGAGGGGCTAGCTGCCCAGAGTACATGCTGAGTATCTCAGATAGGTATGTACTTAGGGTGGGTATCCACAAATGCTGCCATGACTATACTGTAATTTTGGTGCTGTCGGAGAATAACAGAGTTCTCACTTTTTGTTTGGGTACAGCAAGTCAGATACTTTATTTTCTCTCTATCAATTGCATAGAGGGAGAGAGCTAAACAGGTCTCTCAACAGGTAAACAATTACAGCAAGCCTTTATACCTTTTGTTACAGACAATAATGAGCAACAGCTGCATTTTGTTTATACATAGGTCATTCTGATATCTTGTTTTGCTCACTAATGTAGACTCTTATTCCATATTATCTACACATTATCTACACAAGGTCGCAACAACTTCTCACACAGTTCTTTCCCACTCGCCTCACACATTCCTCGCTTCTACAAATCTCACGTTATTAGGGTTACTCAGGTTATTAGCCTGACTCTTGCTAACAAACTGTCATGCATTGCAATCCCCTTCCTGTCAGTTCTTTCTCTGCTTCCACAGTGCTCTAGCTCAGTGCTTTTCAAACTTCTGAATAGCAGGAACCAGCTTGCTGCCTTCCTAAACTGTGTCAGGGAAATCTCTGGGACCATGCCAATCCACACTTGCACCTTGAACTATAGATGTAACCAAAGAGGCACAGCATAGGACTTGCGTCCCAGTGGGGAGGTGGAGGCCAAGGTAGCTTTAAACTAGACTTAAGACCCCTGATCCTAGTCTGCTCCAGCAATTGAGGAGGCCCCCATGCACACTTTAGACAACATGGTGGGCTCTCTAAGTTATGGCAGCCTAACAGAACACCCCTATGGACTGCAATGCCCCAAGTTGCCATCCTGCCCTTGACAGGACCCTCTACCACAGCCCCGCCCTGGCATGCAGGGCCGGCTCTGGCTTTTTTGCCGCCCCCAGTGCTGGCGGGAGGGCGGCGAGCCTGGCTGCGGCCCCTCCCTCCCCGACTGGCCGGAGCGCTGGGAGGAGGGCGGAAAGCCTGGCCGTGGCCCCGCTCTCCCCGACCGGCTGGAGCGCCGGGGGGAGGGCGGCAAGCCCGGCTGGGGCCCCGATCTCCACGGCCAGCCGGAGCACCGGGGGAGGGCAGCGAGCCCGGCAGCAACCCTGCTCTCCCCGGGTGAGTGCCGCCCCCCTCCAGGTGCCGCCCCAAGCACATGCTTGGAGGGCTGGTGCCTGGAGCCGGCCCTGCTGGCATGCCTTCTACACCAGGGCTCGTAAGGAGATCCTTGGCAAGCAGCCTTTGTAGCTATCTTCAGCTGTGCCTAGGGAATCATCCTTTGTCTGGAACTGTGGCTTTTAGAGAGCCCAGAGTGGCAAAAATGGGTCAGACCGGGGTGAGGATCTCACCCAGAGCGTTTAAAAATGTTATGACTTTTTGTGCATACTGCACTTTTAGGGTAATTTCAGTGGGAACAGAGATAAGCAGAGTGCTTTTGAAGATCCCACCCTTCACTTTTTCAGTAATGGTAGATTGGCTGCCTTTTCTGGGGCAAAGTTAGTGCATGTTACAGATAAGATAGGCTTTGACTTCTCTGGTGGGGACCTAACTTTTGTGGTTTCTTAAGCTGTCTTTGCTAGAAATGCTGCAGCAGCATTGCGCATGAGAGGACCCTTCTGCTCAGTGTAGTTAATCCACTTCCCTGAGAAGGGTTAGCTGGGTTGACAGAAGAATTCTTCCATCTACACAGCACTGTCTAAACTGGAAGTTAGATTGGCTTAACTATGTCACTCAAGGATATGGATTTTTTTACCTCCTGAGCAACATACCTGGGCCAACCTAAATCTTTATTGTACACCAGGCCTTAGAGTTTCCTTTATTCTAAAAGAAGTAATTTGGGCTGAATGTTGCTTTATGTGTATGGAAAATGGAACAAGACTTCTGGAAAACTAAGAGGGGATCTAAACCAAAACAGAGAAAGCCATGGAAACTAAGATTGATCCTGTTCTGGATAAAGCAATGCAATATCCCCAAACAACCAAAAATGGAGGTTAGCAACATCTATACAAATATTACTCATTCTTTATAAAAATTCTGAACATTTACAAAACAAAAAAATCTAAAATTTGACTGTCTGGAGATGAACAATTAAGGAATCCAATTATTTCACCCTACCTAGACTGTCACCTCATCCAATTACTGAGGCCACTCAATCTTACCACTGCCCCCTTGTATTGATTGTCCTTGTAGTGGAAATATGCTGCTAAATATATCTTGTGGACCTTATATGTGTAGCAAATGACTAATAAAGATTTCTAAAGGATTACAGGCCTTGATCCAAAGACCACTAAAGTCAATGGGGTGAGGTCTATTGATCTGTCATAGTTCTAGAATCTCCCATAGTGTGATGTGGTGGAATAGAAGAATAATTTGTGAATCCAGTTGGAGTGATTGATCAGCCTGGTGTGCTGAAATAAGAACAGGAGTACTTGTGGCACCTTAGAGACTAACAAATTTATCTGAGCATAAGCTTTCGTGGGCTACAGCCCACTTCATTGGATACATAGAATGGAACACACAGAAAGAAGATATTTATACATACAGAGAACATGAAAAGGTGGAAATAGCCATACCAACTGTAAGAGGCCAATCAATTGAGATGAGCTATCAGCAGTAGGATTAAAAAAAACTTTGAAATGATAATCGAGATGACCTATAGAAAGCGTGAGGATCCTTAACATGGGGAAATAGATTCAATTAGTGTAATGACCCAACCATTCCCAGTCTCTGTTTAGTTAATTGTATCTAATTTGCATATTAATTCAAGTTCAGCAGTCTCTCTTTGGAGTCTGTTTTTGAAGGTTTTTTGTTGCAAAATTGCGACCTTCAAGTCTGTCACTGAGTGGTTAGAGAGGTTGAAGTGTTCTCCCACTGGTTTTTGAATGTTATGATTCCTGATATCAGATTTGTGTCCATTTATTCTTTTGCATAGAGACTGTCCGGTTTGGCCAATGTACATGGCAGAGGGGCATTGCTGGCACATGATGGCATATATCACATTGATAGATGTGCAGGTGAACGAGCCCCTGATGGCGTGGCTGATGTGATTAGGTCCTATGATGGTGTCACTTGAATAGATATAGAGGGTCCTGTGGCACCTTTGAGACTAACAGAAGTATTGGGAGCATAAGCTTTCGT
Organism: Malaclemys terrapin pileata; assembly: GCF_027887155.1. Classification (NCBI taxonomy): domain Eukaryota; kingdom Metazoa; phylum Chordata; order Testudines; family Emydidae; genus Malaclemys; species Malaclemys terrapin. The sequence goes on along the minus strand of NC_071506.1, from coordinate 122,887,391 downwards.
GGGTAAGAACCTCACTTCTTCAGATGCAAGTAATGGAAATCTCTAGAGGCAGGTATAAATCAGTGTGGACATAACGAGGTTAGTTCAATCAGGGAGGGTGAGGTGCTCTGCTAGCAGTTGAGGTGTGAACACCAAGGGAGGAGAAACTGCTTCTGTAGTTGGATAGCCATTCACAGTCTTTGTTTAATCCTGATCTGATGGTGTCAAATTTGCAAATGAACTGGAGCTCAGCAGTTTCTCTTTGGAGTCTGGTCCTGAAGTTTTTTTGCTGTAAGATGGCTACCTTTACATCTGCTATTGTGTGGCCAGGGAGGTTGAAGTGTTCTCCTACAGGTTTTTGTATATTGCCATTCCTGATATCTGACTTGTGTCCATTTATCCTCTTGCGTAGTGACTGTTCAGTTTGGCCAATGTACATAGCAGAGGGGCATTGCTGGCATATGATGGCATATATAACATTGGTGGACGTGCAGGTGAATGAGCCGGTGATGTTGTAGCTGATCTGGTTAGGTCCTGTGATGGACCTCAACTGCTAGCAGAGCACCTCACCCTTCCTGATTGAACTAACCTCGTTATGTCCACACTGATTTATACCTGCCTCTAGAGATTTCCATTACTTGCATCTGAAGAAGTGAGGTTCTTACCCACAAAAGCTTGTGCTCCCAATACTTTTGTTAGTCTCAAAGGTGCCACAGGATCCTCTGTTGCTTTTTACAGATTCAGACTAACACGGCTACCCCTCTGATACTTGAATAGATATGTGGACAGAGTTGGCATCGGGCTTTGTTGCAAGGATAGGTTCTGAAATGTGATTACTTGGGAATCCTGGCTTGGGAATCCTGCATCTGAAGAAGTGAGGTTTTTACCCACGAAAGCTTATGCCCAAATATATCTGTTAGTTTTTAAGGTGCCACCAGACTCCTTGTTGTTTTTGTAGATACAGACTATCACAGCTACCCCCTGATACCTGGCTTATATAAGTGTATGTAGACTTCGCAAGTTAGTATTTTTAACTATTTTATGTAGCAAATAATGTTCATATTTTTAACCATTTTATTTAGCAACTCTTAATGTTGAAGTAGTAGTAGATCATTGGAATAAGAAATAGAATTTATAATCTCCTAGTTGTTTGTTTTAATCTTTACATAATTCTAGGGTAAAGAGTTAAGGATGGGTTGGGGGTTGTAAATTGGAAGGGATGGTACTTAGTGAGAAAGAGTATATGGCAGGGAGGAATGGGCTGGAGCTCTTAACTGTCCATTTTTATATTTTAAATACAAAGCCCGATTTTTTTAAAAGATGTAGTTAGACTTTTGTAAAAGTGTATTATTGTTCTGGATGCTAATTGGACTCCAGTAAAACACAGTTTCATCTCCAATTTCTAATCTAGTCACATCATCATGTGTATAAACTAGCATAATTTTGCGCAAAAACTGCTCCTAGAGCTGTTTGAATCCATACATATAATTAAGGTCAAGGCAATTGCATTCCAAAAACATCCAATATATCAGGCAAGAGCACAATAACTTAGTGTGCTGCAAATTTGCCTACTAAAAAATAATCTTAATGCTTCCAAACTGCTGCCATCTGAACTTTGTACATTTCTCAGTATCAAAGAGCAATCGTGCTACTTAAAGGCACTACTTCCACTGAAGTCAATAGTGAAAACTCCTTTTCATTACAGTGAGGCAAGAGTAGGGTCTAATTATTGTAGTCCCTTAGTAGGAAGTAGATTTGGATTTGTGTGTGTGTGTAAATATAGAGTTAGAAATATAACTCAGCTTAAAACTGACTACTGGGAGGAATACACTTTTCTTCCCCTGTGTTTAATAAATTACTGATAGTAGTAACAGGGAATTCCCTCCCCTCCATAGATGCTCTTGTCCTTTGAAAATTGTATAGCTCCCAAACATCTTGTAGCAGGGTGAAAACTGGTGTATCTCACTGTTTCTAAAACTGAAAAATTATTTCCCTCCTTTGGCAGTAGTTCAACTTCTACTCATATTTCAATTTAGTGCCTGTTTCTGCAACTATTACAGTGAGTAACATTTAATCAAGTGACTTGGCCCATTAGTTTCCACAGGACTAAAGTGATTAAGTGCTGCTGATTTTCTCACACCTAGAAATGACTGAGATATAAAAAGTTTATGGGAATCTATTAATTATATCAGCTTGCAAAGTTCATAAAGGAATGGGTCACTACTGGCTTAGAGTTTGCTTCTATTTAATTGAAACATAAATTTAATATCACAGCATAGTTCCAATGTGTTTATTTGGAAACACTGTAGTTTGTATGTAGCCCAGTGAATATCTGGATTAAAAATTCCTTAACTTCTTTTTACCGTTCTGCTAAATTAAAATACAGCTCATGTAGACAATGCAACAGAAAACAAAGGTAAACACAAAGAAGAAAATAAACAAAAAGGCCTCTGTTCATTCTTGCTATCATTCTATTGGGTTGAGAGGCATAAATCCACAATTTCACCCACAATGTATATGTTTACCATAACTATATTGATATCTGCCTCAGGCATTTCTAGACATAAAGGACCAAATGTTGTGCTGGTTTAAATGGATGATGCTCCACAATGAAATGAAACTGTACCAATTTACTCCAACAGAAAATTTGGTCCCAAATGCTAAGCAAGAAAAGATGGTCTTTTCAAAAGCATTCAGCATTGACCTAACTCTGTTCCCACTGAAGTCAATGGTAAAACTCCTGTCGACTTCAGCACATGTAGAATTAGGCTAACAATGAGCCCTTTTCAAAAATCCCACCTTAAGGACACAATTATGATGGGTTTTTTATTAAGCATGAACTAATTCTCAATATCATGAAGATTGATCAAATATCTATGACCACTCCTCACTATATTGATATTTTATTGTTTGTGTGTAAAGTCAGGCAAAGCAGGCAGAGGAACGTGGGTTTCCCATATTCCAGGTGAGTGCACGGACCACTGGACTATAGAGTCACTCCTTCTCCATCTCTCCTGTTGAAATTGTTCCACTTTGTGTAAATCATGAAATAGTCCTTCAGCCACAGCAAGGGAAAGCAGGTCTAGGGCTTTCTTGTTATGTTCGGGCTTTCTTATTTCTAATCCACTAACTCACAGAGGCTGTTTTTGCTAACAATGGCTTTGCTGAAAAAGCCTGTTTCATATCAGACTTACTAAAAAATGACCAGTGCTAGTCTAAAACCTAGGGGAAAACTTTTTTATCACTATACATTACTTTTATAAACAGGCTTTCTGCGTTTTTTAAGCCTGGGTTGTTTCTGCAGGCTCATGTGTTATTGAAACACCTATACCAAAGGAATGTGTCTTCAGGTAGGTTTGTCTTTTCAAGTGTGTATTCCTTTCCAAGACCTCCACTTCTATTTGTTAAAAAGTGGAGGAAGAAACAAACTTCTTCTCTCTGATCCACTGGTTTACAAAATAAGGGAAATATAAACTGGCTGTTACTAAGGACTTGTGGTTTTAAACCTGGGGTGTTTCTGCCTGCTATATTTTATTGAAACACACCTGTAAATAAAGGGATGTGTCTTCATATAGATTTGTCTTTTCAAGTGTTTATCCCTTTACAAGACTTAATATAACTTTTACTTGCATTTGTTAAAAAGTTTGGGGAAGAAGCAGCCTTCTTATCTCTGATCCACTGGCTCACAGAGGCTGTTTTTGCTAACAATGGCTTTGCTAAAAAGGCATGCTGTTTCAAATTGTGCTTACTAAAAAATAACCCATGTTAGTTTAAAACATAGGGGGAAAACTTTTTTATCGCTATACATTACTTTTATAACCCTAGACTGTTTCTGCAAACTCGCATTTTATTGAAACACCTATGCAGGGCCGGTGCTACTATTTAGGCAAACTAGGCAGTTGCCTAGGGCGCCAAGATTTGGGGGCACCAAAAAGCGGTGCCCCAAATTTTTTTTTACAGCGTTCCTACGCCCTCTCCCTGAGTGTGCTGTTGCCACTCCACTTCTCCCGCCTCCCACGCTTGCGGCGCCAATCAGCTGTTTGGCGCCGCAAGCCTGGGAGCGGAGGAGAATTAGAGCAGAGGCGGCGTGCTCGGGGAGGAGGTGGAGCAGAGGTGAGCTGGGGTGGGGAGCTGCCACGGGGGGGGTGCCTCAGGGTGGAGGGGGAGGGCGGGGAGCTGCCGCAGGGCTGGGGGTGGGAGGACGCAAGGTGGAAGTTTCGCCTAGGGCGCAAAACATCCTTGCACCGGCCCTGCACCTATGCCAAGGGGGTTAAATAAAGGAATGGGTCTTCAGATAGCCTTGTTTTTCAAAGCGGTCTTCTTCTTTTCTAATTCACTACCTTCAAAAGGCTGTTTCAAGTTGTTTTCACTAAAAACCTTGGGGAAAAACATTTTCTTAGTCAGGGTTTAACCCTGACTAACCCTGGGGTGCTTTTGCATGCTTTTTTTTTATTACAACACATACAAAAGGGCTGTGTCTTCATTTAGGCATGTCTTTTCAAGTGTTTATTCCTCTACAAGCCTTAATATAACTTTCACCTCTATTTGTTAAAAAGTGGGAAAAGAAACAAACTCCTTCTCTGTGATCCACTAACTCACAGAGGCTGCTTTGCTAACAGGAGCTTTGCTGCAGCTTCATATTGTTTTTACTAAAAAAAAAAAAAAACCTCTGTTAGTTTAAAACCTAGGGATAAACTTCTAAAATTGTTTGTTATTAAAAGCTTATGGTTTTAACTTTTATAAAAAAAACCCTCTGTAAAAGGGCTACATGGTGAAAAAAATGCTGGGGGTCTGTTTCTTTAGATAAGGATAAGACACTTAAAAGAGGGGGAGGGGGAAGAGAAGGGAGATGGCTCTTGTTTAAAATCTTAAAACTCTAGGATTGGGTCATGAAAATGAATTCTATGACACTGTTGTAAAACAAACTCTGATCGGTCCAATCCAAAGGTGGTAATAAGAAGTCTGAAAGGGTCTGAACCCAGAAAGTTGCCTCATTTTACTGAAAGACTGAAAAGGTAAGCATTCTCTCTCTCTCTTTCTCATTCTCTCTCTGATTCAACCATGTGCTGTCTATCTTTGCCCTTTGCAAAGGGGGCTTTCTTTTCCCTTTTCTTTCTTTTAACCTCTCTTTTTTCCTTACTCTACACTGGTATTGAATAGTTTAAATGCTTTTCTATTCACTTTTTTACCATGGGCTTACTAAACAGGCTCTGCCTTAGTAAATTCCCTTTTTAAACCTAGTTTTCAATATTATTTAACTTTTACAAAACCTAGTTTTCAATATTATTTAACTTTTACATTTATCTCAAAAATTTCTATTCTTTAATAGCCTACCAAACTAGGCCTTTACCATCATCTCTCCTTACTCAAACACACTAAAAAGCTCTCTTCTTTCAAACTAACTAACCCTTTAAAAACAAAAATCTTTCTATTCTTTCATAACCTACCCTTTAAAAGCCTTCTACCTCCCCAAAGAACCTTTCTGTCCTTTTTTTCTCTAAACCGTACTCAGACTTTCTTTTTTCATCTTTACACTCTCTCACTTTCTTCTTTCAACCTTTTTCTCTCAGTGTATCCAAGCACAAACACACACAACAATTCCCCTAGTCAAAAAGACTCACACACACAAAAATTCAAAATGGCCGACGGCGCCAAACTTTGGTGCCAGCGGAAACGGGGTGGGAAGGCGGGACATAAGCCCTAAATGGGGCATGGAAATTTGTTAAAAATGCATGGTGATGAATACTAGGGTTACCATCTTGCACAGTCCTGGAAAAACAGGACACTCCAAGGGGCCCCGGCCCTTCCCCAAAGTCTCCGCCCCCTCCCCTGGATGCTCTGCCCCCCTGCTCTTCCCCCTCCCCTGCTTCCCACGAATCAAATATTTGATTCGCGGGAAGCCTGAAACAGGCAGGCAGCAGGTAAGCTGGGGCTGCGGCGGGGGGGAGGGACGCGAGGAGGCGCGGCCCAGTCCAGCCCCCCTAGCCGAATGGCAGCCGGCCAAGAGGCTCTGGCCCCAGCAGCTCCAGCCCGGCTCAGCTCGGGCCCTGGGGTGCCGGCCCCGGTTCCGGTCGAGTGGCCCCGGCCAAGCACCCCGGGCCCCAGCCCTAGCGACTCCAGCTCGGCTTGGGCCCCGTGGCACCGATCCCAGCTGAGCAGCTCCAGCCCGGCCCCGGCAGAGTGGTGCCGGCTGGTGGCCGAGCACCCCCAGACCCACCGGCCCAGGCTGAGCGGTGCAGGCCGGGGGCCAAGCACCCCTAGCCCTGGTCCCAGCAGCTCCGGCCTGGCTCGGCTCGGGCCCTGGTTTTGGCTGACCAAGCTCGCAGCCGCCTTCTCCCGGGCTCTGGCTGCTGCTGCACTGGGGAGAGCAGCGGGAGCTGGGAAAGTTGGAGCCCAGGGAGGAGGCAGTCCCCTTACCATGCCTCCCTATTTTCCTGGACATATCCCGCTTTTTGGAAATTCCTCCCAGACGGGGATTTGAGGATCAAAAAGCCGGACATGTCTGGGAAAATCCGGACGTATGGTAACCCTAATGAATACTATCGAGCCGTATACTACTCACTGTTTATGAAATGGAATTCTTATTTTCTGGCCAGCCCTTCTTGTGAGATCACCTACTTTATTCAGCCTCTTATCATTGCCAATTTTTCAGTGATCACCTTAGAGAGGTTCTGCTGCTTCCTCAAATTAACCAGGAAGCTTTCTTCTCTCTCCTAAATCACCTCCTTCTCCCCCACCCCACTTTTTTCATCTCTGAGAACTCCACTTTTCTCCCAGGCATTCAAGCCCAGAAACTCTAGTTTATTTTTAACTCTTCCCTGTCCTCATCTAGGCTCTTTCCAGATCATTTCGCTTCTCCCTTTGCAACACCTCTAAAATCCATCCCTTCCTTTCCATGGCTATTGCAAAAATTCTTTCCACACCCTGTTATCTTCTACCTTGAGTCCTGCTACTCTCTGACTCATAGTTCATTTTTTGCACATAGGGTGACCAGACGTCCCGATTTTATCGGGACCGTCCCGATATTTCCTTGATTGTCCCGCGTCCCGACCGACATGCGGTCGGGACAACCGGACAAACAAGGAAATGCCCCGGAGCCTAGAGCCCGGAAGTACTCGCACCCCCCCCCCCGCCCCGACTCTGCCCCCTCCTCCCCCGATTGGCTCCCTCCCCGAATCCCCGCCTCTTCCCCGGGCTCACCATTCCCCCTCCCTCCGCAAGCGCTGGAGGGAGGCCCGGGAGACGCAGGGGAAGCGCGGGCCGGGGTGAGTGAGAGTCCGGCCTGGTCCCGAGCAGGCAGGACTCAGTCGGGTGGTAGGGCGAGGAGGGGGGCGGCCCGCGGGGCCAGGCGGCGGCTGTTCTCCCCCCCGGGCAGCGGGACTCGGGAGCAGCCGCTGCTGCAGCTCCCACTGCCGCGGGGGAGGAAGCGGCCATGGCGCTCCGCGGCTGCGGCGCCTCCGAACCCCCCGAGCCGCACCCAGCAGCGCGCACGCTGCGCCCAGCCCCTGGCCAGTCGCGTCTGGGCTCTGCCCAGCTGGTGCAATCCCGCGGCGACCCCGGAGCGGAGGCATCGGCAGCCCAGCCCTGTTCGTTCCCCTGCGGGACCCGAGCGGGACGGGGGGGGCTGGGGCCTGCTGCCCCCGCTCCGGGGCCGCCGCGGGATAGCACCAGCTGGGCAGCAGCCCAGACGCGACTGGCCAGGGGCTGGGCACAGCGTGCGCGCTGCTGGGTCCCCGCAGCAGGCCCCGGCTCGAGAGGTTCGGGGGCGCCAGAGCCGCAGCCGCGGAGCGCCATGGCCGCTTCCTCCCCCGCGGCAGTGGGAGCTACAGCAGCGGCTGCTCCCGAGTCCCGCTGGCCGGGGGTGAGAACAGCCGCCGCCTGGCCCCGCGGGCCGCCCCCCTCCTCGCCCTACCACCCAACTGAGTCCTGCCTGCTCGGGGCCAGGCCGGGCTCTCACTCACCCCGGCCCCGCGCTTCCCCTGAGTCTCCCGGGCCTCCCTCCAGCGCTTGCGGAGGAAGGTTTTTTTTTTTTTTTTTGGCCCCGCCCCCCGCCACGCCCCCCCCCCGCGTCACCCCCCCCCCCCGCGTCCCGATATTTGTCTTTGGTGATCTGGTCACCCTATTTGCACATCATGATAATACAGAAAAACTTCAAATAGTAGAACACCCCCAAATATCTACTAAAATATCTTTATTCCAGTCCACATTACATTTTGTGGGACCAACATATGTTTGATATATGTAGCCCTGTCCTTATTAGAATAATTGAAAAGCATGTTTAAATAAATTTTAAATAAATAAATTTAAATTTTAAATAAATAAACAGACAAGGATCTGTTTTTTCCCAATGTGTGCTACTGCCTCTTTTGTTGAACTACTCTATATTACATAGAAGCCTTTATGCAAAGGCTTTATATGATGTATAAAGAAATATTTACAGTGATTTAGATAGCTGGTAAAAGTCTGTATGTGATTTAAATCTGATATTAAGCACTGGATTTAAATTTGCTTAGAGCATTTTGACCTTTCTGTCTTAATGTCATTCATAGTTTTCCCAAGAGAAGCCATGAGACATTCCAAACCCTGTTTAAAAACTTTGGACCAGATCCTGACTTAATGTAAACCAGAGCTTCAATGTGCCACTGGTGCCACTTTACATAACCTGGCCCATTCTTTTTGTTTTGTAAGACAGTAGCAAAATGTCACTCTCCTTAGATATTCTGGTAAAAAACCTTTATCTTTTCTTAGTCAATGGATCAATTAAAAACGATACACCATGAAATACAATTTTCTATTAATCTTTTTGTGTGTGTGTGTGTGCAACACTGAAACTGTTATAAGTGTTTCATTTTCAGTAAATGAGACCCATATGCATCTCTGACTTGTTGCTTTCGTGGCTGACACTGATTCAAGACTTGTGAATAAGATTGTGGCTAACCGGGCTGATGCGCGAGTGACAGTCCTTTCTGCATTGAGAGCATGTGTAGCTCAATATTGAGGAAGGGATTACAGTCTGTGCCCACTGAATCTGCCACTATTGATGACTCAGTCTTTGGGCCTTAAGTTCCATATGACAATTAATCTCGAACTTAGTAACACCGTTGGTGACTGCTGCTCGCCAGCATGAGCTATCTGTTATTGACAACTTCCAGCCATCAATGTCAATGTTGCACTGCTTCAGTGCATCCTGGAAGAGTTTCTTCAGGCTGCCTTGTATGCAGTTACCCACTTTCACTTCGCCGTACAGCAAATGCATTCTCACGTCCTCAATCCCCAGCACATGACCTGCTCAGTGTAATTGTGATGTAATGAACATGGTTTCAATCCCTGTGGAGTGGCTGCATCCCAAAACCTCATTATAGATAGCTTCATCCTGCTATGTGATGTGGAGTATGGTGCACAGATGTCATAAATGGAACTTACCTAGAAGCTTGATGTTATGCCTATAGCAGGTCCTGATCTCACACATTGGACAGCAACAACCACTTTTAGCCTGTTTGAAGCCCAATATCATGTTGCTGCTCAACTCTACCAGGCTGCCAAATGATGAACTGGCTTTGTTTATGGGACTTGTGAGCTGCTTGTCTATAGGAGCATAAATATTCTACCATATAAACTATTTAAAAACATGTGGTTATATTTCAAGGGAAAACAGACCCTGCTGGGCTAGATTTTGTTAACTTTACTCATCCCGTTCAGCACTTACCCATCTAGTTCCTCTGGCTTCAGTGGTATTACTTGTTGAAGTGCTATTCATTGTGAATAAGGATTGCAAAATAGGGCTCAGAATTGTTTGAGCTAAGCAGGTTCTTGAGGAGGGTCCTTCATTTTCAATTTTTCAGTCTCTTCAATCTGAGCACCCAAGGACCCCCCAAAAACCATTTTTTCCTTCTATTACTCCAAAGCCACATACTTGTGTAAGCAGAGTCAGGATGAGCTCTACCCTGACATCTGGTGGTGAATTATGGCGAGTGTGGAAAAGAACTCCAGGGGCTGATCTGGTTTGCATAGGCACACCCACTTGCCTGGCATGAAACAACAGCAACTCAAAATGGTTACTTTGGCTGGTGTGGGATCCCCAGTTTCTCTGTTATTGGGGCAGGAAGAATAAAGTTTTCTTACCCTGATTCTGTGAATCAAGGCCAGTGGAACTGTTGTATGACAGAAGGACTGAGTGAGTCCTTCACCATTACCTAAGTAGCACTTGCTTGACAAGGGGCATGGGTTACAAAACCCAGTGAATAGAGAGAGGATGTGGACAGGTATTTATACCTGATGGTATGGGCCCTCTTTGAGGGTTTGAAACACCAATTGCACCGCCTCCTCTCTCCACTGTTAAATGTCAGAGCTAACTTTGATTCCATTAGGAGTCTAGTTACAGGCTGCTGAGCTGAATTCATTTTGGGCCAATGGTGCACTAGCACTGGGGCTCCCCTACTATGAGCTGAAATTGCTGAGAGCTGAAATCACAAAAGAGCTAAAGTTATTAAGAGCTGAGATCACTGAGACTGTGTTAACTAGTGGGGGAGCCTGAAGCGAAATTGCTAAGCGGCTGGCGGAGCAGCTAGCAGAGTGGAGCCTCACGGGGACAGTTGGAGCGGAGCTGAGCGACTCACAGGTCGGTGAGCAGGGCGGAGCGGCTGGAGAAGCAGCGAGCAGAGCGGAGCCTTGTGGGAGCGGCCCAAGGAACAGCTGAAGTGGAGCAGAGCTGAGCGGCTCACAGGTCGGTGAGCAGAGCGGAGCAGCTGCCAGAGCAATTCGTGGACGGCAGGAGCGGCTCACGGGACAGCTGGTGGAGTGGAGTGGAGCGGCTCGTGGAGAAGGCTGCGGCGGAACCCCACGGAGAGGCAGCCAGTCGGCCTCGGATCACGTAAGGTGCCCCTTAACACCCTGCGTGCCTCCCACCCCCACCCCCCCCGCTTGAACTCTGGGGCTGCACTGACCAGGGACAGAGACTTTGGGGGGTTGTTGGACTTTTGGGACTTTGGTGATTCTTGGGTTGCTGGTTTCAAGAACCAACGGGAAAGGACACAGCCCAATTTGCTGGGGTGGGTTTTTTGCTCATGAAGCCTGTTTGTGTTGTTTTTCCAATTTAATGCTGATGTCGTTTACCTCATGTTATTAAACATTTTCTGTTACACTCCATGCTTGCGAGAGGGGAAGTATTGCCTCTTAGAGGCGCCCAGGGGGTGGTATGTAATTGTCCCAGGTCACTGGGTGGGGGCTCGAGCCGGTTTTGCATTGTGTTATTGAAACGGAACCCCTAGATACAGAACCCGGCCCTTGTTGCTGCCAACTTAGATGGGCAGAAGGGTTACACTTGTTTTAATCCTGCTCTCCTATATTCCAGCTTTTCTTGTGAACCACATTCCAGCATCTTCTGTGCTCCATCAGGTAAAGCCCCAAAATATCGTATTGTACCTGACATTAATATTTAAAAGCAGGTACATACCTTCAGCTAATATATTTTATACTTGGTCAGGCCAATGGTCCCTCTAGATGAGTACCACTGCCTGACAGTGGCCAGTATGAGAGCTTAAGGAGAGTGTACAGAACAGGACTTCCAGCAATGGCACAGCAGCTTTCATTTCTTCTGGGAGGCTGCACCGGGAACGGCTGCCAAGGGGGATGTACTGTACCGAGGTCCATGTAACCTAGATGACCTATACTGTATTATGGATTTAAAGAGGAGCTTGTGTAGCAGTACATATCCAAAGTTAAGCTGGCTCTGGAATGCCCTCTGAACTTCGAGGGGCTAATTACAATCTTTTTGCACAAATGAATAGCAGGTGTATATTTTTGTACTTGCATGTTTAACTACCTGGCTTGGCCCTGCAGTAATGAAGGTAGACAGTTGCTAAGGGTGAGTCGACACTATGGGCTGTACGGCAGCACAGCTGCAGCAGCATCATAGTGTATATGCTTTCTACATGCATGGAAGGGATTTTTCCCTCGCTCTAGAGGAATTCTTCCATTCACGTAGTCATATCTACACTGGGGGATTAGGTTGGGTTAATTATAGCATTCAGAGGTGTTGGATTTTTCACATTCCTGAATGATGTAGCTAGATTGATCTAAATGTTAAGTGTAGACCAGGGCTAAGATTGGTGACAATCTGTGGGTGCATTTTTGACAGATAGAAATTATGCCTGCACAAGAACACATTGAACTCCTTAAGTATTTCACTGGTAAGCACTTTTTTCTAGCCCTCAAATTATTTTTGTGGCTGTTCTGTGCATTGTTTCCAATTTTTCAATATCCCTTATAGTAAAATGTGGTCACCAGACTTCATCACAGAATTCCAATACTGGCCTCACCAATGCTGTACACAGAGGGAATGTCACCTCCAATAATATTAGCAGGGTAAGACATATTTATATATTACATAAAAATACTTGATAGAGTTCTATTAACAAGTGCAAGGTTTTCGTTATATAAAAATCGTACAAATGCTTTATGTGGATTTCACATTTTATAATACTATGGAAGTTTAATGATGTAATGCACCAAAAGTAAAGTTTAGGCCTAGTAAAATTTTAATCATGTATTTCTATTTATTAAAGAAATATGACTTTTACACTTTATTTAAAAGCGTGCTCTGAGAGGTCAATGATAAAAGCCTAGACTAGCCTCCGATTTTCTTATTTGAATAAAAATTAGGTCCTCATGCTTTGAAAAATAATTACCTTTTAAGGAAATATTATGTGCTGACTTCTTCTCATTATTTAAGATATAGAATCAAGTAAAAATTTTGCAAAGTCATGTCTAAATTACACTGGTCTACAATTTTTGAGAAGTCGTCTGCTTCAGAGATAAAATGTGCTATTTATTATGTATTTTGATGTGCTGAATTCAAATATGACAATTAAAACAACTGATTGGCTACTGTTTCTAAGATATTTAAGTTTTGACATTTTATGTCTATGTATATTGTGTAGATAGTAGAGTTTTAATCATAAATTGTAAACCTAGGTCTTTTCATGTGTTTATGGTTGCTTTACATGATAATATTTCACCTGTCCTGTGTATGTAACACTTTAAAAATCAGCAAAAGGGTTATATAAATAAAATTTATTATGAAACAAAAGGCAAAAAACTATTCTGTACATAGTTTAGTCCTATTCAGTGTCTACTCGGCGTTTCTTGGCTTGTCTCTTGTATTCATTAAATGGAGAATCTCTTGTCACTGTCCAGCAATAGTCTGCAAGCATTGATGGGCTCCATTTGCCCTGATAGCGTTTCTCCATTGTTGCAATGTCCTGGTGAAATCGCTCGCCGTGCTCATCGCTCACTGCTCTGCAGTTCGGTGGAAAAAAATCTAGATGAGAGTGCAAAAAATATATCTTTAGTGACATGTTGCAACCAAGGCTTTTGTATGCCTTGAGGAGGTTTTCCACCAACAACCTGTAGTTGTCTGCCTTGTTGTTTCCGAGAAAATTTATTGCCACTAATTGGAAGGCTTTCATGCCGTCTTTTCCTTGCCACGCAGTGCATGGTCAAATGCATCATCTCGAAGAAGTTCATGAATCTGAGGACCAACAAAGACACCTTCCTTTATCTTAGCTTCACTTAACCTTGGAAATTTTCCATGGAGGTACTTGAAAGCTGCTTGTGTTTTGTCAATGGCCTTGACAAAGTTCTTCATCAGACCCAGCTTGATGTGTAAGGGTGGTAACAAAATCTTCCTTGATTCAACAAGTGGTGGATGCTGAACACTTTTCCTCCCAGGCTCCAATGACTGTCGGAGTGGCCAATCTTTCTTGATGTTGTGGAAATCTCTTGCACGACTATCCCATTCGCAGAGAAAACAGCAGTACTTTGTGTATCCAGTCTGCAGACCAAGCAAGAGAGCAACACCTTCAAATCGCCACAAAGCTGTCACTGATGTTGGTCATAATTTATGCACCTCAAAAGTTGTTTCATGTTGTCATAGGCTTCCTTCATATAGACTGCATGACCAACTGGAATTGATGGCAAAACATTGCCATTATGCAATGTAAAACAGCTTTAAGACTCATCTTCGATGAATCAATGAACAGTCTCCACTCATCTGGATCGTGAACGATGTTGAGGGCTGCCATCACACCATCAATGTTGTTGCAGGCTACAAGATCACCTTCCATGAAGAAGAATGGGACAAGATCCTTTTGACGGTCACGGAACATGGAAACCCTAACATCACCTGCCAGGAGATTCCACTGCTGTAGTCTGGAGCCCAACAGCTCTGCCTTACTCTTGGGTAGTTCCAAATCCCTGACAAGGTCTTTCAGTTCACCTTGTGTTATGAGGAGTGGTTCAGAGGAGGAGGATGGGAAACAATCCCATACCATAACAGGAAAATGTTGATAACACTTGCAAGATATTTATGAATAAATCCAGTGCATGAAGTACTGACAGTTAACAATTACAGTGGCCTTTAAAATAAAGTGTTATCCCTCAGACACAGCTGCACTCTGTCTGCTATTAAATCAGAGGGGAAAGAAGTGCAGGATTTTGCTCATTAACTTGTCCCACTGAAAATCTATTTATGCTCATGCTTTATCTTCCCGGAACTGAGAGCAAGTCTGAAGCACTCGGCAGAATTTTCATTTCTGTAACTGAATGCATGCACTGCAGTGTTTTCCTCTTGAGCATGCACAGCACACGTTTGCTTGATGAATAGTGCTGCTGCCCGACTATAGTGTTCCTGCTGCCTCTCTGTGATTGCTTTTGATAAACTACATAGACGAATACTTGAAAACATGGGAGGACTACTCTTTTGCTTCCCTGTGTGTGTGTGTGTGTACAGTTTAACAAATAAACATGGCAGTGGATTGAATCAGATCAAATGGATCAGAATTATTAGGTTTTATAAGGAACTACTGAGACAAAAAGCCAGAATGAAATGAATACATCTCTGAGGTAAGTCGTAATTGCTTGTGCTAATTCATCCTACAATAATTAAAATAAGAAACTAAGCAGAACTATTAGTCATATCCTGCTCTGAAAGCTCCCTTCAGGGGTGCTGGAACAATTTTTATAGTGGGGGTGCTGCAAGTCAAAACCATGTATTTGGTTGTTACTACTTCAAGACACGGGTTTCTGCTGCACCCCCAGCTCCCCTAATTCCAGCACCTGTGATTCCCATCAATATTACTGGGGTTTCCATAGGCATAATCTTATGGCTGAGTAATTTGACCTTATATAATTACCTTTTTAAAGAAAAAACGTAGAGCCAAGTATCTCTATAGGTGGTGTGATTAATAAATTTAATAATCTTGGACACTATGATCATAGTTAGAATGTTGCCCTTTCCCCCCAGAGGCAGCTACAATTGCTTCCAGCAACTTTAGTCACTCTGAACTTTAATAAAGCAACCACAACCTCAAAAAGAAGCAGTGGATAAATTTCAATGAGGAAAAGAGTATAATCTTAGGGTCAGAGTGCCCATTTTCACTTTTAAGCCCCTGCGCCTTTACATCTGGGAAACTCTTAGTCTGAGCTTTTCCTTGGAATACATGGTCTGGAAAAGCCCCTATTTGTTGAATAGAGACTGGACTGGAGAGATCACCTCAGGCATTAAGCGTAAAGAGCCCTGTCGCTCAATTGGACTGCCCCAGAGGCCCAGAATAAGAATGGTTATAGCTCACCTTGAACTGTCGTGGTTTCAGCCTCTGTACCTAGGGTATTTGCAACCTTTCCTCTTCTGCGAGCCCTAGTGAAACACCCTTTCTCTTAGTCACATGTCTGAGTGGTTATTGGATCCCACCAGGACTAGCACCTACAAGGCCTAGCTACTGAAGCACCTATAGTATTTGCCTGCAGGTTGTGGTACACCTGGCATTCTACTGGCACCATAGTTATTTGGTGTACTACATGTGATGGAGCATACCAGGCCCATTGAGGCCCCCTGCTGGAGGCCTCATGGTCCTACCACACCCTTCCCCAGGAAAGAAGCCATAAAGGTGGGTCCTCCAGGACTGCCTAGAAAAGCTGCAGGGAGGCAACCAATCAGAGTGTAGCAGGCTAAATTAAAAGGAGCTGCAGGGGTTGAGCTACTCAGTTCCTGGCTGGGACCAGAAGAGTAAGGAAGGGTGCTTCTTGCTAGAGCTCAAGGGAGAACCAGAGGATGGGTTCTGGTGGCACTGGCATTCAGTGAGGAAGAAGAGGAGTTGAGAAATTCAGCTCTGAGGTAAGGGTGAAGAGGAAGAGGCTATGTGAGAAGCATCCAGGGAAGGCGGCAGCAGCAACTACAGCAGCATGTGGAACCCGAAATAGTGGGCAGGCCTGAGTTCCTCCCCACCCCCACTAGTTGCTGGGGAAGTGGCCTAAGCCCCAAGAAGGGGATAAGACTCAGTACCAAAAGCTCGAGAAAGGGGCTAGAATTTGAACATGACACCAGACAACCGCTGAGGACAAAGTCTCCAGGGAGAAAGCTGGGGGGTGGGGAGGGCACAACTTGATACCAGGGCAGGCACAGACTTAAAGCTAGCCCAGAAGGGGCTGAGGAGTGAGCCCAGAGACCGGGCTAAAGACATTAACAAGGGCACAGGGACAAGCCCTGTTGGGCCTTTTACCCTGAAAGTGGTTCATCCATCTTTTCACCTATTAATTGAGTGACTTAGTTGGAGGGCCTAGCCCCTGAAGACCCACCTGACAAGGGCAACAGGGGACACCGCAAGCAGAAAGAGCAAGTGCAGGTTTGCACCCAGGAGGCACTCATGAGAGGTGAGTGCACCCGTCACACTCCATTACTGTGCAGCCCCGATATTTACAATGTCATCAGGCTATTTGCTGCTGTTTGGACTGCGTATAGTCTTTCCTGTCTGGATATATCTATGCAGCCTGCAGCAGTGAGCCTCTGAGCCTGGGTTGACAGACTTGGCCTCACAGGGCTTGTGCTACTGCATTAAAAATAGCTGTGTAGACATTGCAACTTAGGCTCTAAAGTCTTGGAAGGGGATGGGCTTCTGAGCCCAAGGTCCAGCCTGAGCTGCAGCATCTGCACATTTCATTTTAGCCCAGTAGCATGAACCTGAGTCTTTTGACCCGGGATGGGAGACTCACAGCCCTGGGCTCCTGTTTGCCGTGTAGCTGCATCCTGTGTGAATTGGTTGTTTGCTCTGATCACCTCTTATCCCCTTTCCCTGGACATCCTTCCACTTACCTCCTCCCTCTCCCTGCCCTCCATGCTCCACCTGTTCCTCTCACTATCTCTCCTTTCCTTTCCTTCCTTCCTGATATCCAGACTAGTTGCTGCAATTAATCTTAACTTTATGGATGAGCTTAATCTTGAGAATATTTACATTGTCCATGGAGATAATAAGGGATGGGGAGGCTTACAGCAGATGTTAAGAGGCATGCACACTGAGATCAGCCCGAATAAACTTGTGCTCAAGATTATTTCAAGGTGTGTTCCCTGAGCTGTCTTCAGATAAGGGGGAAACAATTGTATCTCCTTCTGCAGCTGTGAAAGATACACCTATTTCTAATGATGGAAGCACCCATGTGGATAATGCTATATAAAGGCTGTTCACTCCAATATGTATGCCACAGCTTTTAGGAAAAGCAATAGAAGACCTTGTACATACCAGAGTGAAGGCTACTCCCTCAGGGCTTGACGGCACTCTTCCAGCACAAGCCTGCAGTGAAGGCGCTGCAGAGCTGCACTGCATCTGCAAAGCACAATGCTTCACCAGGCCCTCCAAGGAAGTAAGAAGTAATCACTCTTTAGGAGGCTATAGCACTCTCTTCTACCTAGTCAGCACTGTTGGCTGGTGCCAAAGGGTAGCAGGGCAATGGTCTCATCCTCTCCACCGGGTGGCTAGTACTCAGAGAGTCACTAACAGGGTGAAGTCTCTACACTCGACTCTTTATTACTAATAAATTAGAGGGATAGCTCAATGGTTTGAGTGTTGGCCTGCTAAACCCAGAGTTGTGAGTTCAATCTTTGTGGGGGCCATTTAGGAATCTGGGGCAAAAATTAGTCCTGTTTTGACCAAGGGTTGGACTAGATGACTTTCCAAGCCTGATATTCTATTTTCTATCTAGGAGACATATTCATTCCAGATAGCTAATAAAACATGAAATGCTTCAGGAAAATAAGACAGATGATTAGTACCACATACTGGTGATTCTTAGATGGTAGGACCCAAAAGGACCCCTGTGATCATCTAGTCTGACTTGCTGCATAACACAAGCTGTAGAATTTCACCCAGCTAGCCCTGCATTGACTTCAATAAATTATAGCTGAGCTCCAGTGTACCTTTTAGAAAGACATCAAGTCCTTCATTTAAAGACCAAGTGATGGAAAATTTAAGTAGGATCAGGATTGTTCTCATGCAGGAGCAGTGTATACTAAACTCTGCAAGAAATGCATTCTCTATGCAAAAGATTTGACCTCAAATCTGAGCTGTAAACATACATGCTTCGTGGAGTTTACCCAGAGGTGCATCCCACAATGAAAGCTCCCAAAGACGCTGTGCCTGATACAGGTACATGCACGGTGCTTAATGGAATGCTACACTTTTGAAAGTCCATGGCCCCCATACTGTGCCTGGCCAGCTCAATTGGCTGGTGCAGAAGAAGGAGGAGAAGCATGGCCATATGTCTATACCATCCTTCCCTCCCTGTTTTTTCAGTGTCGGCTATGATTCTCCTTCCTTACACCTTATTATCATGTTTGCAGTCCTCTCCACAAACACTTTGATAACACATTTTATCAGATGACTTAAATATTCTAATATAGGCATTTAAACAATAGTTCAATTTATATTAAGAGTGAAGGAGGAAGTAGGTATATATATATATATATATATATATATATATATATATATATATATATATATATATATATATGCATTTAATTTAATTTCCTGGTTTAAAGTAAAAAAAAAAAGTGTAGAAATGTTGGTAGGAAAATGCTCACTGCACAGGAGTAACAACCACATGAGATTAAAGGTAGGGAAGAATCAGGATCTTCACAACAAGGCAGAAACTAATTGCTTGATTTTGATCTCTCTTGCTCTGGTGTAAACCAGAAAGAACTGAAGAGAAGTCTATGAAGTTACCTGGGTATAAGTGATTCCAGACACAAAAGAGAACTGTTTTTGGTAAAGCTTTGAGTGGAAAATGATAGTTATAACTGAAACTGTTTGGCAATCTTAACTCTAGTTCTTGTTAATAAGAAAACACTATAATACAGCTCCCTCACATGCTTTTAAGTATGCCAGAACCTATATCAATCTGACCTCAGACTTCCAATCTGTTTGACATGAAATCATACCCCTGCTGCTGAGTCATTCTACTATAAGCTGAATTTGAGTTAAAATTGTTATGGGAAAAGCCTAGAACTGCTATTTAAAATGTGTTTCATTGCCATTCTAACAAAATATTACCAGTCTCCCATACATCCCTTCCCTACACCTGTCATCATGCCAAGTGTCTGTTGCCTTGAAGGACAAAGTTCCATTTTCTATTCTACTGTCTGCGACTCAGTGGTTCAGCTTTTCCAACGTAAAATAATGATCAACCAATTCAATTCTCTGGAATGGGGACATTTCCCCCCACCACTCCCTTATTCCCAGTCAACACTTCTAAACCCCTAATTCCCCCCCATAATGCTATTGCAAACACTGCCATATATTTGCGCACTGTAGGGAACTTTGAACTGCAAGGACAGTCTTCATTTTGTACCACCGTGAGCACATTGCTGGTATCTATCAAATTAAAAACTTGTGAATTTTCTAGTAATGGCTGTCTAGTATCAGAGGGGTAGCCATGTTAGTCTGGATCTGTAAAAAGCAACAGAGAGTCCTGTGGCACCTTTAAGACTAACAGATGTATTGGAGCATAAGCTTTCGTGGGTGAATACCCACTTCGTCAGACGTCTGACGAAGTGGGTATTCACCCATGAAAGCTTATGCTCCAATACATCTGTTAGTCTTAAAGGTGCCACAGGACTCTCTGTTGCTAGTAATGGCTGTAAACCTAACTTTCTGTTTTTACTGACTGTAGTAGATAATAACAAATCCATTATAGGATCATGCTTCACATCAACACTTCCTTTGCTCTTTATTTACTGTATTCTGGTAGTGTCTAGGAGCCCAGGCATGGACCATGACCTCATTGTGCTAGGTGCTGTACAAGACAGAACAGAAACACAGTCCCTACCCCAAAGAGCTTATGTTCTAAATATTAGGCAAGAGACAAATAGTGGATACAGGTGGCTGAGGGAATAAAATTCCCCTCCATCATCCTGCCCTATTGCAGAAGGGCATTCAAGCTCTAGTTTCTAAAGTCTCCAAGCCTCAGGTGAAACAGAACACTTCAGCAAACCACTGTTAAGGAGCCAGAGCTATTTGTTGCTGCTGTTAATTTTCTTTTCTCCAACAGAGAAGAGAAAATGGAACTGTCACTTAGAAGTAAATAAAGCAGCTAAATGTTTGTGGGTTTTTTTCCTGACAGAAATATAGCATATATTTAAAAAATGATTTTAACCAGCAGGCATCTTAACACAATCATTCATCATAATGGATGCAGGACATGCTGGTTGTTTGCTGACACTTTCAACAAGTGTCAGGTTATTAGAATGGAATATTACCCTTTCTTTTAACACTGAGTTATTAACTCAGCTAGCAATGGCTAGGAGCAATACTGTACACGTTCAATCTTTACTTATTCCCATCTGAATTCATGTGGCTGGTCATTATTTAGCACACTGTGAACCTTCAACATAAAAATTAAAAGCATGTTGCTGAAGTGGCATCAGAATAAAACTGCAGAACAGACATGGACCCTTCTCTGTCCTTGGATTTATAAATTTAGACTTCTTTTCTTGGAGATGACTAGCACCCTTCCCTTCTCTAGCAGCCTCTTCTTCAGTGACCTTAATTATCTTTATCTGTAACTATCTTTTCCATCCTTAGACTATAGGATTTCAGTCTCTTCACTGGGGCTTCCTGGACCACCACTAGTGGCACAATAGTCACAACCGAAGGAGAGCGATGAAGCCAGTAGTGGCATCGACCGCATAGACCAAATTAATATCCGACTTTAACTGTATCCCTTAGAACCTTAAGATGAGAGAGGAGTTAAAGTTACATTATTTGTATGGTGAAAGGTACAAATGGCTCACATGTGTAGGGTTCATGGATGTTGAAGCACCCAGGATGAAGTTCCCCATAGAAAGAGTTAAAGATGCCATGCAGTTGTTGCGTCCAGAAAGTCGTGAAGAGCAGCATGTGGGTTAAAAAGCACTCTCCTTTTGCCAGGGACTTTAGACCTCTCTAAGTTTCTTACTATTGCAGAGCAGTTGCACAAAAGGAGGGGTAATGGGCACCGCTTTTCCAGACCATGTATTCCAAGGAAAAGCTCAGACTAAGAGTTTCCCAGATGCAAAGGGGCAGGGGCTTAAAAGTGAAAATGGGCACTCTGACCCTATGAACTCCTCAATGCCAACTGGCAAAGGGTTCGTTGTTCTGTAACAGCACTGCCTGACAGCCCTGACGTACTCACTACACCTAACACACTGCTTTCATAGTCACCTTTGTCCAGCTTGTCCTCATCTGGCTCTCCACGAACACAAGTCGACACCACACCATTACGTTTTGTTTCGAACACATTCTTTCCATTTCTGGCCAAAGAGTTTTGTCATGGGATCAGCCCAGCATGTTTTTGTCTGCCCAGTGGTCGCTTGTGGTCACTGGGGATCCAGTCACTGATGCGGGTTGTCCACCGATTGTCCTGCCTGCAGACTACACGACCCACCCATCTCCGCTTTGCGTCGTACATCGCCTGCACTACATCGGTCACCTCTGTACGCCTTCTGATCTCATTCGGTATGTGATCACGGAGTGATATCTTACACATTCACCTTTCCATCATTCTCTAGGTGACAGTGAATTTTTCTTCCTCCACTTTCATTGTTGACCAGCTTTCCGCTCCATATATCATTGCTGGCAGAATGGTGAAGTTAAACAGTTCTTTCCTTTTCCTCATGGGCAGTTAATCATCCATTAGAGACGTCTTTATTTTGTTGAAACTCGCCCACCCTGCCTTTCGCCTCCTGCTGCATTCCCCTTCGAATGAGTTGTCTCTGCTCAGCTGCTGACACAGGTAAATATATTTGTCGACCTCCTCAACTCCTTTCATAGTATTTATTCAAAAAGTGTCCTGTAAGGTATCAAATGAAAGCTAGTGACACACTGGTCATTAATATCATTGTGAAATGTATGTATTCACACTTTCTGAGAAATTACGTATACTGCTGATATTGTACTTTAAAGTCTGTAACCAAACAAAGCGAGAAATAGGTATCTGCAAGACCAGAGGGAAGATAGTTATCTTTCTGTCCTACATAAAGTAATCATTGTGAACCAAAACCAACGGGAGTTACGTTTGCACAGCATGTAATCTGGAAAAGCAAGTTAACATAGGAATGAGAAGACAACCTAGCAGAAGTACAGTAGAGAATAAACAACACCCTGCATTTCAAAGGTCTTCTGGATTATAACAGGCTGTGCAAGGACAACACCTCATTATCCATTTCACTGAGGAACAACCAGGGCCAGCTCCAGGCACCAGCTCAGCAAGAAGGTGCTTGGGGCGGCCACGGGGAAGGGGCAGCACGTCGGACTCTTCGGTGGCAATTCGGTGGCAGGTCCCTTTGACCCTCTCGGAGGGAAGGACCTGCCACCGAATTGCCGCCGAAGAAGAAAGCGTCGCGGTGGAGCTGCCGCCAATCGCGGCTTTTTCTTTTTCCGCCGCTTCGGGCGGCAAAAACCATGGAGCCAGCCCTGGGAACAACCTTGGTGGAGGCGGGTGATTCGTGATCATTTGGATCTGACTGAAAACTAGCAAGCTCTGCAGAAAGGCTTACAGGGTGAGAAGCTGCTGTAGAGAAGGACTGTAATCTGTTAACTTTAAGTTTTTAGTCTCTAAAATGGCAATGGGACCTTATGAGGTTTCTACAAAACCGCCTGTGGGCAGTTTCTTCCCAGTGTTCTCCAAGGAAACAGGACATGTGTACACTTTGTACATAAACGTAATATAAGAAAACGTAAGAAAATACTGGACTCCACATCCCAAATGGGAAACTAATTCACCAAGCCCCAAAATATGATTTTTGCTCAGTACAGGGCACTATTTAAGTATTTGTTTTAAAGTGCTTTTCCTTAGCTTCCCAGGCTTCTCAAAACATTTACAAATACATCAGATCAAAGAAATACAAATCCAAAATGGACAAAGATGTTGCAACATATCAACCCCTTTATATTGAATCAGCCTTCAAAGTGACTCCCTCCCCATCTATTGCACCCTGGCAGAGGGCCCTGAATAGTTTGGGGTGCTGAAAAAAAAAAAAAGAATAACAACTGCAGAAACTCAACCATTCCCCAACCTCTGAAAAACTAAATGGGCCTTTCTTATTTATATTTCAGGAGCACCTAGAAAAACCAAATGAGATGAAGACCAATTGTTCAAGACTCTGTACATACACTAGTAAGAGATGTTCTTTGCCATAAAGAGCTTGCAACTAAGTAGACAAAAACAGAAGATCGGGAGGAGAAAGAAGAGCACAGACCGGTGGAGTGACTTGCTTACAGACATACTGCAGGTCAGTGACCGATAGAGTGACCAGACAGCAAGTGTGAAAAATTGGGACGGGGGTGTGGGGTAATAGGAGCCTATGTAAGAAAAAGACCCCAAAATTGGGACTGTCCCTATAAAATCGGGACATATGGTCACCCTAGTGACCGAGCCAGGTCTCCTGAGACTCATGCACCCAGTGCTTAAGCCACTGAACCAAGCTGCCTTGCAGTGTGCCCAGGAAATCACCATATTTCTGGATTGGACAGGATGTTGAGCAGGGGGCAGGAGGAAGGCTTGAGTTACGGACCTATGTGGAAGATGCTCTGCCACCATCATTCTTTTAAACCGCTGTTTGCTCAGGAGCCTCTGATTACAACAACAAAGGAATTACACAGGAAGAGCTATAGTCTGTCATGTAACCAGGTTCCATGTATGTATTTTTTAACATAGTTGAAGCTTGCAACTATGTTATTTAATATTGAGGGTGGATTTGTTTTTTTTGTTTGTTTGTTTGTTTGTTTCCACACTGCATGTTACAGGAAATGTGTTTGGTATCCCTATTCGGTGAGCATAGGTCAGAGACTAGTGTGTGCGGGTCAGGTCAGGAAATGCTGTAATGGTACAGCAATGTGACAACAAAGGTCCACTTTGCACCACTTATAGGTAGAAATGGATCCTGGAGAATCCCCCCCTGGTCAGGGGACCTCTTTGCCGGTGGAAGCAGATAATCCACCTCCTCATAAGCTGCCCTCACCCTATCACTGATCTATATGGCAGGAGAGCTGGGGTTGAAACAATGACTCATTCACACACCGCTGAGGCTTTGAAAACTTGGCCCCAAAATAACAAATCTATTAAAAGAAAATAATTGAAAATCACCTCTGACTTCCAGTAATTTCCCTAGAGGCTGCCAGTTTTCCCATGCAACTGTTCTCTGTGCTGATTAAGATGTTAGTAATGCCATCAACCCTTGACGAGGAACACAAAACCCTGAACTTTGCTCTTTGTACTTCAGGATAAAAAGTGGAACAAAAACTCCCCTTACCAGCTCACCTTTCGCAGAAAGAGTTGGTAACATAACTCCCAGTGCATCATGCTTAAAATTTTATAGCCAAGAGTGAAATCAATGTATCAGCTAAAGGCCTATAAAATATAAACCATGTGCTGCTAAGATCATTCATGAAACAGCTTTAGCACATCCTTACATTGGTGAGATAGATAGCCAGTTATGATTAAAAAAAAATCCTTGTTTTCTGGCAAATAATAATAAATATCCAATATGAGCCACAAGACAAAATAAATGGTTAATAGCTGATTTCAGACCTCAAATCAGACAGTGTCTAAGATTAGTAAGTGCAACAGTGCCCTCTACGTCTCGTCAGTTCATCTAACAACGTATTTCTAAAACTCTGATGAACTTGGAATAAAAATATTTATACAGGGTGGTAAAGTTTTTGATGCACTATCTACACAAAAAAATTTGGTTTATAAAAATAGTTGTCCACTTCAATTACTGTATATTATATTATCTGAATCTTCATATTTAAATCAATCATCACATTTAGAATGAGTTATTTGAGAGTCACATCCTTAAATTTCTATTTTTAATTAAGGCAACTCTCTCTTTATCTCAGTGGGAGATTGCTTGCGTAAAGAGTGAGTAAAAAGAGTGTGGGACTCAGGATTTGCCCCTATAGCTTATGTGAGAAAACTGATAACACCATAAATCTCAGATCATAAGATTTACATTTCTTCCTCATTTTGGTACAATAGTCCAATACTTTTTGTATATGTACATTGGAGGAAAGAACAGACTGCCACGTCCAGGAGCCAAGCACCAGCGAGAGCAGGAAAATCATGGAACTTTCAATTTGCATCTCTCTCTGAAAAGTAAGCCAGTACAGTACGGTGTACCGGTAAGAGCTGGTTCACAGCCGACCGTACCAGCAGCGGCTGGGAGCCCCAGGGCTTCGGCAGCAATTTAAAGGGCCTGGGGCTCTTGGCCACCACTACCATTATGGAACCAGTAGCTGGAGCCCCGGCCCTTTAAATTGCTGTCTGAGCCCTGGGATAGCACTAGCGACGGCAGGAAGCCCTGGGCCCTTTAAATTGCCACTGAAGGGCTGGCTGGGGGAGTCTGGCCACAGCCCCGCCCCTTCCGGTTGAGGCCCCGCCCCCACCTTGCTCAGGACCCTGGCCACTCTGCGTACTGGTAAGTCCATTAAGGTACTTTCACCCCTGGTCCTCATCATCAGGTAACGGAAGGAGCCTTTGAGCAGAACAGCTGCACTGGTAACACTGCTCTACAGCCAAAATGCTTCTGAAATAAATGTAGTCAAAATGTAGTGGTCTGCTATCCCCGGGCCACTTCCCATCTCCTCCTCCATGGGTACCTGTCCATCCTGAGTTTCGTCTGCCGTGTCCCAGATCATGGGCTCCTCCGGGCCCCGAGCACCGGGTAGGTTTGTCGCTCCCTCTGGGCCCTCGGCGGGGGGAAGCTCAGACCGCTCCTCAGGATACCGGGCTCTCGGCAGGCTCGGCCAGTCCTCCTCTGGATACCGGGCTCTCGGCAGGCTCGGCCAGTCCTCCTCAGGATACCGGGCTCTCGGCAGGCTCAGGCCCGCGGGAGCTCGGGCACCAGCGTCTGTCCTCTCCCGCTGCTGGCCAGCTACTGAGCGCTGTGGCTTGGCCTTTATACTTCCTGTCCCGCCCCTTGACTTCCGGGGGGCGGAGACAGGCGGCGGTGGCTCCGCCCACTCGGGCGGCTGTTCTGGCTCGTCCCTTCCAGGGGCGCCTGGGAGCCAGGCCGCCCCGCTACACACACCCTTCATGTAGCTACAGCTCAGGTTCCTGACTTGTTCCCTGTCAAGCCTATCTGCAGACAGACAAAACAGTCAGATAATTTAAGATTGTCATGTCTGAATTCTACTTAAACATATAGTTTAAGTTGTTTCAAATCAGTTGCATCTCAGTATAGTTATAAAAAAGTCTTCCAGAGATGTTATCAGTAGATTCATTTGCATAAACTTGTTTCTAAATGTTAGTCTGCAATAGTATGACATATCTGATTACATATCATGTTTATATAAAGTTTATTAAAGAAAAAAACATTGTACCTGTATGTCACAGATTAGGCACACAGATTCAATTAATATTGAAAATATACTCTTTAAAACTTGGTCTCCTATGCACTGGATCATTAAGTGAGGCCTGTTCCTAAGAGGGGACACTACCCCCAAACTAGTTCTCCCTCTCCCCACCATAGAAATTATAAGTGTTCCAGATTTCCTCCCCTCCCCCAATTCCTTGGCATGACTACACTAGAAACGTAAATTGACCTATGTCAGGTCGACTTACAGCCACCATAGCAATTACTACAGTGGTTCATGTCCACACTACCTTTCTTCTGTGTGGATCCTCACCAGGAGAGCTTCCACCAACTTAAGAGGGACAGTGTGGGGGGTTGAGATCCTAGGCTTTCAGCTCCACACGCTGCTACTTGCCACGAGTGCCCCAGACTACAGGCACGGAGCTCCCTGCTGGGAGCCGGCTGCAGCAGGGAGCCGAGAGTTGTGGGGGAGGGCAGCCAGGCTTCCCAGGAGGAGCTTCTGGGGAGCCTAGTCAGCTGGTCTGGGAGCCAGGGGTAACCATGCTCTGAGTGGAGTGGGCACAGCCTGGCTGGGAGTGGGACGCTCAGGGGCAGGTTGGTTCTAGCTTGAGCACCCCACCCACCCTGGTGACAGCTCAGCTTTCTTGTCACTTTCAAAGCTCCAGCATGAAGCTGCGAAATTGACAAAAATGACCGCCAACTGCTGATGTAACTAATGCAGCATCTACACAGACACTGCATCGCCCTAACTACACCAACATAAGCCCTAACATCTTTCGTGGAGCTGGAGTTATTACGTCAGTGTAGTTGGGCACTTACATTGGTGGGAGCAAGGCTACAGCTACACTAACAATTAAGTCGACATAAGCAGCAGATGTGTTCTCAAATTGTAAGTCTCTAGGCATAGTTTTTCATGGGCATGAAGTGAGTGTGCTGTATGAAGACCAGCACCTGCAAAGACTCATAGAAATTAGATGGATTGGTTACCTGAAATTTTAGAAATAATCCTCAAAAATTTACTTGGATTGGATATTGAGAAGATGAAAGTTAAAACGGCTGTATTAAACCACTGATAAGTAAGAGAAATTGAAAAGAATTTGAAAACGTTCTAGATCAGTGGTGGGCGCACGCAGCCAGTTAGGGTAATCCGCTGGCGGGCCACGAGACATTTTGCAGACGTTGACCGTCCGCAGGCACGACCACCCGCAGCTCTCAGTGGCCGTGGTTCGCCGTTCCCAGCCAATGGGAACTGCAGGAAGCAGCACAGGCCGCAGGGATATATACTGGCTGCCACTTCCCACAGCTCCCATTGGCCGGGAACGGTGAACTGCGGCCACTGGGAGCTGTGGGAGGCCATGCCTGCGGACAGTCAATGTAAACAAACTGTCTTGTAGCCCACCAGCGGATTACCCTGATGGGCTGCAGCTTTCCCACTACTGTTCTAGATGCTGCCACGGCAAAGAGTCTTTTCAATTTGTTTCTGAAATGTCAATTGCGGTCTCGTTGTTTGGAGCATTAACTGCAGCTTGCGAGATTTCTTTTTCTTGTTTGAAAATAATTTTGCCTCACTGAAGGATGAGCATGAGTAATCAATTCAATGAAAGTAAGAGAAAACTAATTCTCCTGTCATACAAAAGTGACTTCAAAACTGGACCTAGATATCTTGAAGAAGAATTCAGATGCTATTATCCAAGAAGAGTTTAAGTTTCTATGAACAATCTTTACATAACAGCAATCTATACTTTTATATTTCTGAATATTTGAATTTTTGAATGCTTGAATATGTTATACTGAACAATCACAAATATGTAACTTATTTTTCCTGATTTCACAACCATAAAGTTTTTAAAGAGGCTTCTGGCTAAGACTGTTTTTCACTAACTACATGAACTTTTGAAGGCAAGCACAACTGCCCCTCTTGTCATGCAATCTAACCCACCCACCCTGTCACCATGTCGACGTCCTAGCTACAGGGCTTTTAGCAATATCTTTTAAAGGTTGCAATCCAAGAATATGCATTAGGACAGAAAATATGAATTAGTAATCATTATTCATTTTATTCAGATCTGCTGAGAAAGTGTGATTATTTTGACACATTCACAATTTGAGCTACACTGGACTGTTAGCCCTTTTAGACACTTTGTTAAGGTGCAGAAACAGAAGCAGAAAACTGATTACATTCATATACGTACTGCAAAGTAGTTATTTTCAGTATTATTTTGTTTCCCACCAGGTTTATTTTTCATGTAGCCATAAGCATAGCATAGTCATTAATACTTATTCTGCAATACCTAAATATCCTGTTTGCTCAGAGATGTTCATAATCAAGCAGTCTCACTGTGGAGAAATATCTAAAAAGCAGAACATGTCATTTTCAGCTTCCCTTTATCATAAACACTTGCATCTTGATATCCCCCGAATTAACCCCAGAACAACGAACAGAAGTCATTGATATAATCCAACAGAACCAAGACGTGCTCTGTACACACCTGGGCCAAACAACACTGGTCCAACATCATATTGTCACCAGTCCCAGAGTGAGGGTGACAATAAGACAATAC
Organism: Malaclemys terrapin pileata; assembly: GCF_027887155.1. Taxonomy (NCBI): domain Eukaryota; kingdom Metazoa; phylum Chordata; order Testudines; family Emydidae; genus Malaclemys; species Malaclemys terrapin. Next base: position 122,858,174 of record NC_071506.1, on the reverse strand, counting down.
CGGAAGCTAAAAGGGAAGAAATTAGGACGGAAGTGAAGAAAATGCTGGAACTCAGGGTTATTGAAGAATCCCATAACCAGTGGGTCCAGCCCTATCGTCCTAGTCCCCAAGCCTGATGGCACCCTAAGGTTTTGCAACGACTTCTGGAAGTTGAATGTAGTATCCCAATTCAATGCCTATCTGATACCACACATCAACGAGCTAGTTGATCAGTTAGGCAAGGCCCGATACCTAACCACCCTGGACCTGACCAAAGGGGCAAATTCCCCTGGCAAGGATGCCAAGGAGAAGACTGCCTTCTCTACACCCGATGGCCTGTTCCAATACACTGTCCTCCCTTTCGGACTCCATGGGGCCCCTGCAGCATTCCAACAACTTATGGACAAATTGCTGCGACCCCATGCCAAGTATGCAGTCGCCTATTTAGACGACATAGTCATCCATAGCCCTGACTGGGAAACGCACCTAGGAAAAGTAGAAGCGGTGCTAGATGCCCTTCGGAAGGCCGGCCTCACTGCCAACCCTCCCAAGTGTGTAATAGGGCTAGCTGAGGCCAAATACCTTGGGTATGTAGTAGGGAGAGGCATGGTGAAACCCCAATGGAACAAAGTGGAGGCAATACAGGGTTGGCCTCGACTGGTCCACAAAAAGCAGGTTAGAGCATTTCTAGGGATAGTAGGGTACTATCGGAGATTCATCCCTCATTTCGCCACAAGAGCAGGGCTATTGACGGACCTGATAAAAGCTCGGGGCCCTGAGTTAGTAAAGTGGACTGATGTGGCAGAAGGAGCATTCAGAGACTTAAGGACAGCCCTTTGCTGTCATCCAGTACTCATAGCCTCAGTCTTCGAGAAGGAATTCGTCCTACAAACAGATGCCTTGGAGGTAGAGCTAGGAGCCGTCCTTTCACAAATGATAGGGGAGGAGGAACACCTGATCCTGTACCTCAGCCAGAAATTCCTCCCCAGGGAACAAAAATATGCCGTCGTTGAAAAGGAATGTCTGGCGGTAAAATGGGCCATGGAGACTCTCTGCTACTACCTACTGGGGCGGCGGTTTACCCTCGTGACAGACCACACCCCACTCCAGTGGATGTACAGAAACAAGGAGAATAATGCGAGAGTGACTAGATGGTTCCTATCCCTGCAACCCTTCCATTTCCAGGTACAGCATAGGGCCGGAAGCCAACACGGCAATGCTGATAGCCAGTCACGACAGCACTGCTTCTCGTCCCAACTAACCCAACCCCATGGTGTTGAGCTGGGGGGGGGGAGGGTTGGAATATGTGATACAGCATGGCCAGAGGGCAGCAGGAGAGTGATAGAGGGGAGATATGTAAGCCCCAGGATGATGAGAGCCTTATTCCCTGTAGAGGGAAGAGAGGTTGCTATAGATTAATTAGAGCACCTGAAGCCAGTCACCTGATAAAACCCCCCAGCTTCAATCAGACAGAAAAAAAAAGGAGTTGAAGCAGAGTGGTTTGGTGTTGGAGCAGAGAGCAGTTTGGAAGAGAGCAGTTTGGAGGAATTGAAGCAGAGTGGTTTGGTGTTGGAGCAGAGAGCAGTTTGGAGGAGAGCAGTTTGGAGAAGTGCTGTGGCAGGCCAGAAGACCAAGACCCTAGGTAAAGGAAAACCTGGCTTGTGCAGAGCAGAGGGACTCCACAGTGATGAGGGGTTGGGAGAAACTTGTCCCAGGCGGAGAGAGGGCAGGAAGCCCCCACAAGCTGAAGGGCCGGAAAGGGAAGTGGTCCAGGGGAAAGAATAGCTAGTTCAAGTTGTTTGCCGCTATCCCTAGGGCCCCTGGGCTGGGACCCAGATAGAGGGTGGGCCCGGGTCCCTCCCTCTCCACTTCCCTTCTCTGGGACACTAGTGGGACAGCTGATACCCCAGGTCAGGGGCGAGAAACGGCACCCTGAAACCCCCCCCACAAGAGGAGAAAATGCGGGACCCATCATAATAGTGTCAGCAATTTGCCACAAAGAGATCACTTCAGCATAGCAAAAACCAAACAAGCAAAAAACCCCAAACCCCCAACACACTCTACTTTGAGCAGTCACCAAACCACAAATTCGCAAATGTCTTCTGCACGATTCCAACTCTATCCTTGGGCCAGCATTAGCTAGTATGATTAGTTACACTTACACTGCTCTACAGTCAAAATGCTTCTGAAATAAATGTAGTCAAACTTTACTAATTCTGGGTCACTGAGAACGAAAATGATGCTTAAAATTGTTGATTGGCTCTAGTTTTCAAGATATGCTATTGGGTCAGTATATACGACCCTTGACTTGGGAATGGCGGAGGATAAGTGAGTTATAAAAGAAGGGATCTCAATTTAAACCAGAAATGACTAAAATACATCTTTGACTGGATCTATGAATAAATCTATGACTGGGTTTGGGCAGTACCTGCTTTTTAGGCAAAACAATGAATGATGCAATCTGAAGCTGGTATTGCATCATACATGATATGAATTGCATCATGTTATTCCTAGAAGTCATGGATGATGCAATCATAACGAAGTTTACATCACTCTGCTGAACAAATTGCCCTATATCAGCTCTAGAAATCATACAGTGTCGTGCTCTCTTATTTGTCAGTGTTTGATTTTGCAAAGGGACACATTTCTGTTTAGCCAAAGTGATCGAGCAGAGATGCCTCGTACTTGTGTGAACAATGCAGATAACTTCTGCTATGTTTGTGGTGAAGTGACTTTTGCATCACAAAAGCACAGTATAACCAGTATGGTTAAGAAAGCCTATCACCTTTATTTTGGCTGCAAAATTGGAGATCAGGACAAGAGGTGGGCCCCACACATATGCTGCCACACTTGTGCAACAAATCTTCGCCAGTTGTTGAACAGGAAAAGGAAATCTATGCCTTTTGCAGTGCCAATGATTTGGAGAGGGCCAACAGATCATACCAGCAATTGTTACTTCTGCATGGTGCCTCCAGTTGGGAAAGGTGTGTCAAAGAAGAAAAAGTGGACCGTGCATTATCCAAACATTCCATCAGCTATACGCCCAGTACCCCACGGAGAAGAACTGCCGGTTCCTGATGCACCAGAATCATTCTCACTTGAGTCAGACGAAAAAGAGGATGAAATTTCTGGTCCTGAACCATCAGTGTCACAGGACCCACATTTTCTCCCATCCTCCTCCTCTGAACCACACCTCATAACACAAGGTGAACTGAATGACCTTGTCAGGGATTTGGAACTACCCAAGAGTAAGGCAGAGCTGTTGGGCTCCAGACTACAGCAGTGGAATCTCCTGGCAGGTGATGTTAGGGTTTCCATGTTCCGTGACCATCAAAAGGATCTTGTCCCATTCTTCTTCATGGAAGGTGATCTTGTAGCCTGCAACAACATCGATGGTGTGATGGCAGCCCTCAACATCATTCACGATCCAGATGAGTGGAGACTGTTCATTGATTCATCGAAGACGAGTCTTAAAGCTGTTTTACTGCATAATGGCAATGTTTTGCCATCAATTCCAATTGGTCATGCAGTCCATATGAAGGAAACCTATGACAACATGAAACAACTTTTGAGGTGCATAAACTATGACCAACGTCAGTGGCGGCTTTGTGGCGATTTGAAGGTTGTTGTTCTCTTGCTTGGTCTGCAGACTGGATACACAAAGTACTGCTGTTTTCTCTGCGAATGGGATAGTCATGCAAGAGATTCCCACTACATCAAGAAAGATTGGCCACTCCGACAGTCATTGGAGCCTGGGAGGAAAAGTGTTCAGCATCCACCTCCTGTTGAATCAAGGAAGATTTTGTTACCACCCTTACACATCAAGCTGGGTCTGATGAAGAACTTTGTCAAGGCCATTGACAAAACACAAGCAGCTTTCAAGTACCTCCGGGGAAAATTTCCAAGGTTAAGTGACGCTAAGATAAAGGAAGGTGTCTTTGTTGATCCTCAGATTCGTGAACTTCTTGGAGATGATGCATTTTACCATGCACTGTGTGGCAAGGAAAAGACGGCATGGAAAGCCTTCCAGTTAGTGGCAATAAATTTTCTCGGAAACAAGAAGGCAGACAACTACAGTTTGTTGGTGGAAAACCTCCTCGAGGCATACAAAAGCCTTGGTTGCAAAATGTCACTAAAGATACATTTTTTGCACTCTCATCTAGATTTTTTTCCACCGAACTGCGGAGCAGTGAGCGACGAGCATGGCGAGCAATTTCACAAGGACATTGCAACAATGGAGAAATGCTATCAGGGCAAATGGAGCCCATCAATGCTTGCAGAGTACTGCTGGACAGTGACAAGAGATGCTCCATTTAATGAATACAAGAGACAAGCCAAGAAGCGCTGAGTAGACACTGAATAGGAATAAACTATGTACAGAATAGTTTTTTGCCTTTTGTTTCATAATAAATTTTATTTATATAACCCTTTTGCTAATTTTTAAAGTGTTACATAAACAGGACAGGTGAAATATTATCATGTAAAGCAACCATAAACACATGAAAAGACCTAGGTTTACAATTTATGATTAAAATTCTACTATCTGCACAATATACGTAGACATAAAATGTACAAACTTAAATATCTTAGGAACAGTAGCCAATCAGTTGTTTTAATTGTCATATTTGAATTCAGCACATCAAAATACATAATAAATAGCACATTTTATCTTTGAAGCAGACGACTTCTCAAAAATTGTAGACCAGTGTTATCTGTGATGATGAAATAAAATGAACCCTTCCACAAGGGCATGCTATCCTTTTATACTTTTCTGGAAAAAGATACTACATACAGTAGAACCTCAGAGTCATGAACGCCTCAGGAATGGAGGTGGTTCGTAAATCTGAAATGTTGATAACTCAGAACAAAACATTATGGTGGTTCTTTCTAAAGTTTAGAGCTGAACATTGACTTAATACAGCTTTGAAACTTTACTATGCAGAAGAAAAATGCTGCTTTTAACCATCTTAATTTTAATTAAACAAAACACAGAAATAGTTTTCTTACCTTGTCAATTTTTTAAAAAAACTTTCCCTTTATTTTTCTAATAGTTTTTGTTTAACACAATACTTTTAACACAGTACTGCATTTGTCTTTTTATTGGTTTGTTTGTTTGTTTTTACTGCTGCCTGATTGCGTACTTCCAGTTCCAAATGTGGTGTGTGGTTGTCTGGTCAATTCATAAATCTGGTGTTCATAACTCTGAGGTTCCACTGTGTTAAAGACACTGCCCAATACAGGAAACAACAGAGACTATGACAGAACAAAAGCGCCTCTCAAAGACATCAAACCTAATAAATATGAACTTTGACCATTATATTGTCTGTGGAAGATATTTCAGCAACAATGAAAAAATGTGGTATACCATTATACTGAACTAGAATGTCTAGCAGCTTCCTGTGAATTAGTGGATGTCCGTTTGAGGCAATAGAAATAGCTGCCTGCCAGCCAAACTTAGAAAATGGAGTATATGAAACGCCCTTAATCCCACTTGTTATATTCTCACATATAGCTGATATAAGCAAGTACAGCAGGTGTACTGGCTCAACAGAATCGAGTTAAATAAAGCCAGTAATGAGACTGCCCTGGCCATTCATGGGCAGTCCTTGAGTCTCGCTCACCAGTATTGGAACAAGCATTCATAAGGTAATAACTGAAGAAGTTTATCATCATACATTAGTAGGCCCTACCAAATTCACGGTCCATTTTGGTCAATTTCACAGTCATAGGATTTTAAAAATCATAAATTTCATGATTTCAGATATTAAAATCTGAAATTTCATGGTGTTGTAATTGTAGGGGTCCTGACCCAAAAAGGAGTTGGGGGAGGGGTCGCAAGGTTATGGTATAGAGGGTTGTGGTATGGTTACGCTTATTTCTGCCCTGTTGCTGGCGGTGGCTCTGCCTTCAGAGCTGGGAGGTTGGAGAGTGGTGGCTGCTGGCCGGAAGCCCAGCTCTGAAGGCAGAGCCACCACCAGCAGCAGTGCAGAAGTAAGGATGGCATGGCATGGTATGGCCACTTTTACTTCTGCGCTGCTGCCTTCAGAACTGGGCCCTCAGTCAGCATCTGCCACTCTCCAGCTGCCCATCTCTGAAGGCAGCAGCTCAGAAGTAAGGGTGGCATGGTATGGTATTGCCACCCTTACGTCAGCACTGATGCTGGCGGGGCACTGCCTTCAGATCTGGGCACCTGGCAGAGAGCGATGGCTGTTGGCCGGCCGCCCAGCTCTAATGGCAGCACAGAAGTAAGGATGGCAATACTTTGACCCCCCTAAAATAACCTTGCAACCCCCCCTTCAAATTCCTTTTGGATCAGGACCCCCAATTTCAAAAACACTGATCGCCCCCATGAAATTGTATAGTATAGGATAAAAGCGCACAAAAGACGAGATTTCATGGGAGAAGACCAAATTTCCCGGTCCGTGACGTTTTTCATGGTCATGAATTTGGTAGGGCCCTGTACATTACCAGGCTGGCTATGGCCTTTTGGCTGCCCCAAGCAAAAAAAAACGGGGTGGCCGGAGCGCGGGTGCAGGGGGACCGGCTGGAGTGGGGGGAAGGGAGTGGGTGGGAGAGAGACAGAAGGGGGCGGCCAGGGCTACAGCAGGGGCGCTGCCACGCGGCCCCTCCCGCTGCGCCGCCTCCTGTCACGAGGGCTCCACTCCAGTCGGCGGGGAGGGAAGGAAGTGGAGTGCCCTGCAGGGCGCTCTAGTTCTCCGTGCCGCCGCCCCCTACAGGGCGGCCAGAGCGGAACAACAACAACAACAAAAAAAGTGGCCGTGCCGCCCTAGGATTGGGCAGAATGCCACCTCGAACAATCTGCCGCCCCAGGCACCAGCTTGCTCAGCTGGTGCCTGGAGCTGCCCTTGCACATTACTAATATCCACAATTGCCTGGGCAATCCACCATGACAATGACAAGAGAGTCACATGTAGAATCATGAGAGATAGTAGATGGGATCTGCTCTGGGATGGACAACTCCAGGATTTTTCATTTCTAAAAAAGTGTTTTGTTTTATTATTTAAATGGCCTGCCTGCAATCGTTCAGTTAGTGGTCTCAACATAGGCTCCACCTACCAGGAGTTGAGTCTCAGTTTCCAATAAAGCAGAAAGTCAGGGGAAGAGACTTTGGTTCTGCAGCCTTAGCATGCATCAACTCTTCTCCCTCTGCATCAAATCTGTTGTCATTTTTGGAGCCTCCAAACTTGGAGACCCATTTACCTCCACCACCTGATGATAGAGTCCCTCTGCTGCAGGACTCATTGTGATACAAATCTCTACCAGCATGCAGAGTTATACCCTACAAAAAAACCATCCCCCATTCCCAATTAAGCAGGCAGCTTGTCCTCAGAGAAGTTCTATCTTGGCAAGAAGAGAAAGTGGCTAGAGAGAAGACTAAGGAGAGACAGTTTCACCACAGTTTCACAAGCCTGCGGGTAAGTAGAATGGGGTGGGGCTGACTAGATTAATGCAAGATTTAAGCCCTCAATTATGTCAGATTAAAGGCTTTTCAAAGCACCAAGAGCACTTTCAAATAAGATGAATAGGAAGTCCTGTCTTTCTCTGCTCCATTTTAAAAGAGAAACTCATGTTCTAAGCTTTTGAGTTGAAGAAAGAGGAAACCACAAGGAGGAAGTGCAAATGGTTGAGAAGGGTCACATCTGAGTAACAGGTTAGCATTTTCAGGTGAAAAAAAAAAGATTCCATCTTCAACGGCAGCGCTAATACTGGACTGCACACACATTGCTTCTGTTTCTCTTCCCCCACACACAGCAAAATCAACGAGAGAGTCGCATAAGTCCAGCAGAGCAAGGAATTGATCCTACAAGTTCCTGAGCACCCTTGATTCCTATTGAAGTCAATGGAAGCTAAGGGTACTTAGCACCTTTCAAGATTGGACCACAGATACACAAAGTAGTTGAAAATGTTAAAGGGAAATTTTGGTAGGCATACAAACTACTTTAATTATATTAGAGGTTTCTAAGGAAGCCTTGAAAAAGGTGGTTATTGCTTTAAAAACAAACTGGTGCTAGCCACTTAAAAAAAGAGAGAGAAAAAAAAAATCATACCTCCCCTCCCATTTAGTTTAACTAGTAGGAACGCCCAGAAACTCTGAGCAATAGAAAGAAAGAATATAAACACTAGATAAATCTGTATCTGTGACAAATCAGTTCAGCTGCACATAGGCTTGATGAACACAAGCTTTTGTTTTATTTTGTTGTTGTTTTTTTGCGAAATTGTACTTTTTATTACTCAGGGCATTTTCCTGTGCTGTGCTGTTCTTCAGAGAAGCATAGACATGGATTTCAGGACAGGTGCTAACAAGACAAGTAAGTTCAAAGATGACATGAAATAATCTCTTCACTGAAAGGCTTCATATGAAATTATATTTATAAATTTTAAAAATCAGAATAAAGTTTGTTTATGTAACCAATTTAAAAAAGTGAGATGGTCTTTGATATGACTTTAACTATACACAGGGATATGGAACTATCCCTGCATAGTCTGCCCTGGGAAAGAATACAAATATTGGTCTGTTTCATACCCCTTAGAGATCAACGTTAAGACTCCAGCTGACTTCAGTGAGTTAGAATCATGTCTTTAATTGTCTGATTTATAGCTGTCTGACGTGATATAATGAAATGATGAGGAAGAAGAGAATGTAGAAGAGGGATGATTACATTTTGGTGATGGAGTTTGATGCCAAAAAAGGGGAGAAGGGGCAAGCTGGTAACTAGCAGTGTCTTTGTGTCTGAAGAAAGGATAGTAAAAATGAGAGGAGTTTTTTGTAAAGCTATTACATGCTTGGTATGTTGAGGCAAAACGGTGTAAAACCAAACAATTTCCACCACTCTTTCCCAAACTAGCGTTCAGTTCATTAGGATGTTAAACTTCACTGCTTATCGAAGAGAACAAATCAGCATCAAGTCTCTGCTTATACTCTGCATCTTTGCTTTCTCTCCTGACATTCATTCTCTTTAGTTGTCTAGCTGTTAATCATATTTAAAAGAAAAAATCAGGAGTGTTTCTGAAGATCATGCCCTACAGCAGCCCATTCCACACTAATGATCACATTCAAAATATGTACTGAGAAAATATCCCGTAAATTCAGAGTCAAAGTTGCTGCAACTGATTCTGGTGTCATTTGCACCAGTTCAAATTGGGAGTAGCTTCTGTGAACCCAAGGTAGTTGCATTGATATAAAATGGGTATAAGAAGAAAGCTATCTTCTAAAAATACATACAGAATATATAAAGCTTAATCCTCTATTACCAAAACAAAAAGACAGTCCTTTCCCCAGTACTGGTATAAACAATGGAGAGATATTTGGTTAAACACAGAAAAGCGAATGGATCAGACTTTTGAACTGCTTTACTTTGACTTGTGTCAAGAGAACAGTCATAGTTTAAAGCTAATGGAATCCCATTAATATTTTCTTATTCATTAGAGAGAACAGTTGAGTCCTGTGGAGGATTCAGTAACAGAACACAGTGGCCTTTTATCATTCTACATTAATATAAACAGAAAAACAAGAGGGTGTTATATTATTCAATTAAGTTAAAATGAAGATTTGATTTTAGCAGTGTTGAAACAGTTATTCAGACTGAAAATATACACGCTGTTTTCTCATTATGTCTAATATTTGCTGTTTGAACACTGCAAATTCTGCACTTATTGGAGTCCTGGTATCACCTAAAATATTGTACGCATAGGAATTATCAAGGGAATACTACAGATATTGAAGTTATATAATTGCTAATACTTATTTTAGTTTAACTAGAACAGTTGGTGCATTTCCATCATAAGTAAAATTGGCATGTTGTTAGACACCCACTGGAAAAGATGTTATCTTTGTAGTTACTTAGCAAGACAAGGTGGGTGAGGTAATATCTTTCATTGGAACAGCTTCAGTTGGCAAGAGAGACTTTTGAGATTACACAGAGCTCAACTTCAGGTCTTGGAAATGGAGGCTATGTCTACACTAGCACTTTTGTTGGTAAAACATTTGTCGGTCAGGGATGTGAAAAAAACAAACCCCTGACTGACATAAGCTTCACAAACAGAAGTGCTGGTGTGGAGAGTTCTATGTTGGCGGAACATGCTCTCTCGCTGATATAGCTACCACTGCTTGTTGGGAGTGATTTAATTATGCCAACTTCACCTTGAAATGTGAAGCATAATTACTTATGCTAAACTATCTATTCCAGCTTGTATTTATCTGTGGCACTCCGAGTAAGTTTTCCAGACTTGAAGAGCTCTGTGTAAGCTCAAAAGCTTGTCTCTCACACCAACAGAAGTTGGTCCAATAAAAGATATTACCTCACCAAACTTGTCTCACTAATATCCTGGGATTGACGTGGCTAGAATAACACTGCATAGTTACTTAGCAGTCAATTATACAAGTAAAATTATGTCTGCTACTTTTAGGCTTTAGGCTGTGGTTTAAGTGAAAAAATACTCAACAAAATACAGATAGGTTTATATTTTATGAGTCTTCATTCAGGTAAATGACATCATAAGGCATTGGTAGTAACAGAGTAAGGAGTACAGTATTGGGCATAACCTTAATAGAGGCCTCATCCCAGCCTTCAGTTTTGCAGGTGCATTTTGAACACATAAATTGTTAGCTGTTTACCTGGTACTATCTAATTTTAGGCACAATAGTGCAGTTAGACATGTGACGGTTATTTGTGCCTGCAAAACAGCACTGCAAAATTAGAAGCTGTTGTTCAAATATCAAGTCTTATAACTGTATTTGATGCAAGTAAATTTCTTTGTTTAATTACGAAACACGGAATTAAAATAGTAACGAGAGTCTGCTTATGAACTGAAAAGAAAAAACAAGAATTAAAAATTCCCTCCAGCATGACTGTAAATTACTGTCTGATGATTGTCCAGTCAGTGACTATGTGCAGTCCAGCTCATATTAATTTGTTCCCTGTAGTCCCAATGACCAGTCTGTATTGCCTTTGTGAGTGGAGGAAATTCCCATATCCATTTTAGGGACACCGTGTGTATGGGTTTCAAGGACTACACCTGTTGACCTCTTTTTGCATGTAAACAACAGCATTTCAAAGTTGTATTTCTTGCCTTGATTTTGCTGTTCTGCTTAAGCAAATGTCTGATTATTAGTATTAATGTTGTTGTTTGAAAAACATAAGCAGAGAACACTGAGAGCAAAGGAGATCCAACATCTGTGAGCAAGAGCTGTGGTGCCCATTGTGCCTCTACCATACTGCACTAGGGCAATGAGAGAAAAGAAGGTGTATTTGCTTCAATTATTTCCATCTTAAAAAACCCCCAAAACATGGATCCTTGTATTTTGTGCTCTTCCCAATTATTAACACAAAATCACATAAAAGAAAATTAATTTAATAAAAGCCTAGGTAAATCAGTCATTTCCATCCAACAACCAAAATAGGAAAGCACCTCCTTTTATTAAACTAAACAGATGGCTATCTGATGAATATAAGGTTTGTTCTAATTTAATTGCCTCTTTGGATAGCTGTTATAAGGATTAGCTCAATGTGATAATGAAATAGAGTCTAGGATTTAGCTTTTGTACTTTAAAAAAAATTAAATAAGTGCCTTAGTCCAGTGACAATTGTTACTTATGTTACAGTCATGTCCACCCAAAGTTGTCAAGCTGTGGAGGCAATTTACCTGAGTAAGATGTTAAATGTGTCAAAGTAACTCTTGTGACACACTTAATTGGCAAACAGATTTTAAAATCCATCTCCAAGTCCAGATTCTTTCCAGGTGCAAGGCAGAAGTCAAAAGAAAAGTTAGCTTTATAGTCAGAGAACCGGTTAAATCGTGTGGGCTCCTTTTTTCCCCCAGGCAAATTCCTTCAGAAGTCAACTATTTTGTTTGGCTTGCACTGGCAGATCTCCTGATATGAATCTTACCTGTGGGATGCATCGTAAGGATTTAGATACTTTGGAAATGCCTTTTAGAGATTCCTTTAGGAAAACCTCAGGAATATGGGAAATATGTTAAGTAGGCATCTGTCAGAATTTGAAATTATGGTGACCAGAAGTAATAGTTTCAAGGGCTGTATGAACCGTTTGTCAAAGGAAGTTAAATGTTTGTTAAATGTTTAAAAAAAATAGTAGGTAAATAGCTAGAGGCCACATTTTGATCATTTCTCATGTTGATTAGCACATTATCCCAACAAGCCATCCCATTGTATCAAAGTCGGCCCCAAAAGATAAGCAGCCAGGGTGATTTGGAAGGGTGTCCTCCTCTATTCTATATGTATTAGAAAGAGTAAAGCTCTATGTTAATGTGCAATCCTTGACAGTAGATAGGCAGAACAATATATACATAGGGGCACAGATAAATCACACAGGGGTATGGTGGAAAGAGGGATTTAAAGAGACTTATAAAGGGGCCCATGGAACTCCTTGTCATCAGATATTATTGAACCCAAGGACTTAGTGGGGTTCAGAAAAGGATTAGACATTTATAAGGATAACGAGAAAATCCAGTTTTATTAGATAGCATAAAATATACGGGATAAATGTTGCAGAGAATAATCCAGTCACTATTTGATGGAGATTATTGTAGGAGGAAACTTCCTCTCTGGACTTCTTGTATTTTCCTCTGAAGCACCTGGTAATGGCTGTGCCAGATATTGCAAGCCAATACAAGTTTATGAATGGTTTATGTATCATTGTGGGCCAGGCATTGTATGTAACTCTGGGGTGAGGAAGGGTTATCACAATTCTGGCAGGAACCAAAAACAGTGTGTGGGAGGGTGAGGGGGATTAAGGTGAATTACTCAATTTGCTAATTCTTCAAAGAAGTACCACCCCCTAGGAAGGCTCGTGTATACTTGTTCAAACTGGGTTTTCCAGAGATCAACAGACAAAGAAAGGGCTTATGATACAAAAAGGCTGCATTTAAACTTACTTAGGGTCTTCTTTCTGATCCAGTAAATAGACAGGATATTCTGTCAAATAGGAGGCCCTAGGCCTTGCAGAAGAGTTGGAAAGACTTTGGCCTACTAGGGCCCTTCTGGGCTGATGATGACTGACTAGACACTCCTTGAGTGGACCTTGGAGTGGGGATACAGGTGCAGTTACCCTGGAACTGTGACTCTGGCAACTGTCACAGACTGAATACTGGACTAGTGGATGGACTATCGTCTGATCTGGTCTGGAAATTCCTATATTGCAAATAATCATTTAAAGCCATTTTCTTTTTTCAATCTGGTGGCATTTTCCCAGATGAACGGGTCCATCTTGAACCTTCCCAGCTGAGAGAGAAACATATCTCTAGCTTTCAGGGAGAATGTGAAGAGAAGGAAAAGGATACTAACGCTGAGATCCTGGTGGCTAATTTTTCAAATATCTATGCATCGGGTAAGTGTGACATAAAAAACAAAACAACAGAACAACCAACTCTTTCTATAATTGTTCCTTTTGTTGTCAAAAAATTCTGTCTGGTGTTTCTCTTGGGAAGATTCCCTGTTTCTAAACAGCCTGTTGTGGAGATGTGTCATGGTTCAGCTTGATGACCACATTTTATATGACCAATGGGGAAAGATAGAGGACAATGAAGATGAAGTGTCCTCTTTTCTCTGTTCCCAATCTCTCCCTCTCTATTCCTCATTCTCTCTAATCTTCATAAATCTGGTAACAAATCTCCTAAATAAAGCCAGCAGGCAAAACTGGTAGTAGAAGTCCCCCCACTTTTTTTCCCACCCTCCATAGATTGATAGGCCAAGAACCAGCAATTTCTCCCCACATACACACTAGGTTTGCCAATTTTCTAATCGCGCAAAGCTGAACACCCTAGCCCTGCCCCTTCCTCGAGACCCACCCCACCCACCCCTTCCCCTAGGCCCGCCCCGCTAATCACTCCCCCTCCCTCGGTGGCTTGCTCTCCCCCACCCTCACTCACTGTCACGGGGCTGGGGCAGGAGGTTTGGGTGTGGGAGGGGGTTAGGACTCTAACTAGGGATACAGACTCTGGGGTGGGGCCAAAAATTAGGGGTTCAGGAGGAGGATCCAGGCTGGGGCAGGAAGTTGGGGTGCAGGAGGGGGTGAGGGCTCCAGGTGGAGTTGGGGATGAGAGGTTTGGAATGCAGGAAGGGGCTCCAGGCTTGGGGGTGGGGCCGAGGGATTCAGAGTGTGGGAGGGGGCTGTGGGTTGAGGGTGTGGATTCTGGGGTGGAGATGGGGATGAGGGGTTTGGGGTGCAGGAGGTGGGTCCAGGCTGGGGGTGGGGCCGAGGCATTCAGAGTGCAAGAGGGGGCTTCAGGTTGAGGCAGGGGCTTGGGGTGCAGGAGGGGGTACGGGCTCTTTGCTGGGGGTGTAGGCTCTGGGGTGGGGCTGGGGATGAGGGGTTTGGGGTGTGGGAGGGGGCTCTGAGTTTGGGGGGGCTCAGGGCTGGGGCAGCGGGTTGGGGCTCTGTGTTGGGGTATGAGTTTACCTCGGGCGGCTCCCGGTCAATGGCACAGCAGGGCTAAGGCAGGCTCCCTGCCTATCCTGACTCTGTGCTGGGCCCTGGAAGTGGCCAGCAGGTCTGGCTCCTAGGCAGGGGGGCCAGGACACTCCGCGCACTGTTCTTGCCCGCAGGCACCGTCCCCCTCAGCTCCCATTGGCCGTGGTTGCCGGCCAATGGGAGTACAGAGCCAGTGCTCAGGCCAGGGGCAGCGCGTGATGCCAGGACAGGTAGGGACTAGCCTCCTTTAGACTCGCAACACTGCCAACTGGACTTTTAATAGCCCAATTGGTGGTGCTGACCGGAGCCACCAGGGTCACTTTTCGACCGGGTGTTCCGGTTGAAAACTAGATGCCTGGCAACCCTACCACACACACATGCACCCTGAGGAGGAACCAAGGGTTCCTGTAGCCTGTACCTATAGACCAGAGGAGGGGTAGCTAAGCCATTAGGATTTTTGCTCATGCTCAGTGAAGACCTAGGAGTTTCTCTCTTCCTACTTCGCAGGCCAGTGAGTACAAGGGAATGGATTCAAAGGGTATTTTCATCATGGTGGTGAGGCAGAGACCCAAGGATTTATGGATGATCTTGCCCCTCCTTTCTAGTGGGAAGAGGATGAGTGAAATTTTGATCCTATCAATTGCATTGTCACTAGTAGACTGAGAGGGAGCTGTGGTCTTCAGGTTCTGAGAATCAAACTGAAAACAGTAGCATAGTAAATCTCCTTTCTGTACCAGTAGGAAATTATCCCTGCTCTTCTAGCCTCTTCCAGTCTGAATTGGCCCTTCAACACCCTGTTAGAGAGTTGGGTCACTGAGCAAAATGCCTGTTTCCCCACTATCTGCATCTATGTTCTGAGCTCCGCACATGAAAGGTGCTACAGAAGTGCAACATATTGTGAATGCTACAGGAGGGTTAATGTGCTAAGCCCTTACATGATAATAGTAGGGATAAGTAATATGATAATGGGGACTGTGCCTTTAAGGGCTGAGCTTCCTAGAAAAAGAGTCTGGGTGGGACGCTGCAGAAGTTCATGTTGTTGTTGTTATGCACAGTTGGTTGGAACTGGTAACCGAATAAAGCAGATCTTTTCCAAGCACCTTATGCACTTAAGCCCACATCCTCAAAGGAATTTAGGAGCTTAACTCCCACTGATTTTCCAGTGTGGTGAGGATTCACTTCCTCAAAATGAACAGTTAAGACTTCCATTGGCAATAAGGCTCTTAAATACCTTGGAGGATCTGGGTCTGAATGATCACTGAACACCAAAACGTGTTACAACGATGGAAGCAACTAGAGTAAACTTCTGAGCATGTTCAGTGGAAACTGGATATTCCCAGAAGCCTGTGCAGGGTGAGACTGAACAGAGCATTTGTGAAGTCTATAAAAGCAGTGTGTCGTGTCTCCAACCAACCTGACTCCTGAGTACTTGTTAACATTACACTGATGTTCCCTTGATTTCTTCCTAGACTTGTTGCCTACTAGGAATGGTGAGGAATTCACAGACCAGTTCCTGCTTGAAGTGGTAGAAATTCTCCTGAATTATATTAAAAAAACCTATGACGGGAAGAGCAAAGTTCTGGACTTTCATTACCCCCATCAGCTTCTGGAAGGCTTGGAAGGGTTCAGTTTGGAGCTGCGTGATCAGCCAGAGCCTTTGGAACAGATACTTGTTGACTGTAGGGATACCTTAAAATATGGAGTTAAAACAGGTAACATAGTGTCCCCCACAGCAAAAATGTATCTGTCTCATATCTTCACAGGCATATATATCATTGTTTAGGGGTCTGACATTTCTCCATACTGGAATCAATTTGTCCAGGACTCTTCTTTTTGCCAGATTCATACAACTCGTTAAATATTTTTTTCCTTATCCTGTATTTCCAGTGGAGTGTGCATATTGTTCTGCTCTCAACTTGTTTTGATACAGTAAGAAATAAGGGGTGAGAATTCACTTCCTCAAGAGAACCAGTTAACACTTTCATGAACTATTCACTAATGTAATTCTTTATTTAAATAATTTAATGTAATTATTCATTAAAGAGAATTATGTACAGGAACTGACAACATTTTAGATAGGGCTGAGTATTTTTGTTTGTTTTTCTGTTCTCTTTCCCCTTTGCAGTGCATGACACTAGGGAGGTTTCTAAAATATTTAGACAACTTTTCCAACTGTGTATATTTATTTTTAACGCCTTTTTAGATGTGAATTGACTTGGCATGTACAAAGGTTTAAGGGATAGCACATTGGGTTCAAAAATATCCTTAGATTTAGAGACAGTTGGTTCAGAATAGTAAAAGGGTTTTGATCTCAAATGGAAAAATGCTCTAAAGCACATAAATCTTATTGACCTAAATGCTTTTGAAAATGTTACCCACATTCCAATATAAGGAACCAGTTGTCTTGAATGATTTGAATTCTGGTGTTAGTAGAAAGTAAGCTACTTAATTGGAAAATGTAGTTTAATTAATTTGCTCAATAAAGACTTGAATGTCCTAGGTTTTACTTCATACCCATTTTTAAGGAAGGCTTCTTTCCCCAACATTAGCATAAAGAGACACACTTTCTTATTCTCCATACTGATTTCACTGTCCTTATCAACACAAGTTAACTGGGGACTGAGCTGAAGAACAATGTATTTCTATCTCTTACACAGATTCTGGTTTATTTTTATTTCATTTTAGGACATCCTCGCTACTTCAACCAACTCTCCAGTGGCCTTGACATTGTTGGACTAGCTGGTGAATGGCTGTCAGCTACTGCAAATACAAACATGTATGTACTGTAAATCCCAGTCTTTGGTTACAAGTTAAATACTAACAAAAGCCAGCCACTTTTTACTACTTTTCTAGACTGCAAAGTACCTATCTGAAAACAAGCAAGCACAGACTTCCCATTTTTTAAACAAAGGCGTGAACGCTTGCATAAATAGTGTTGTATAGGTAGCAGGAATCTGTGCACTACAGGCAACCGAGGTAGATAAACCATGATGTACAGCAAAGTGACAATGGCTGTTCAGGAGCCTGCACTGGATGTAAACTCATTGGTTGTTTTCAAGTAGAACATACTCCGGACAGCAGTCTTAAAACTATGAGCCAATTAATTTAACTTAAGAGCAGCTAATAATGATCCAGGTTTATTTTGGGGCAAAACATACACAGATGTACTGAGTAGAGGGAATAACAGGGTTCACTTGAAAGACACATCAGTACCGAACAATGGGAACTCAAAATCACTAACATTCCTGTTTATGTTACAGGACTAGATTCAGTCCCAAGTTACATCCATGTGACCAAGGGTGTAAGGCCCCTGATGTTGGATAATTCCCAGAGAGGGACTGCAGGAGACAGACTGCACACATCCCCTGCTCCACTAGGGAGCTCATAGCTGACCGATATAGCCCCAAAATGACTGCTGAGGAGAGAACATGGCTAGGTCAACCAAAGGATGAACTGATTCTCTGCCATAGCCTCTACCAGAGGGGTTCCCAGGAAATCCCAACCGCAACTTAAAGCTGATTGATTCTATTATAATTAAACATAAAATATAACAAAATTTCAGAGCTCTCAGATTCTCACTAGAAGAATTTCTGAAATAAAACACAAAGAAATTAAGTATATGCAAAATGTTCAGGATAACCATAACACAGCAAAATCTTCCTTTTTTGGTGAAACTTGTAGGACTGAATGGCCAAAATGAATATTTTGGCACATGCTGCCATATTTTCAAAGGAACCTCAAACCAGACTTCAGGATTGGCATGTGCAATTCTGCACCCTCAAATACTTTTGATACATCCAAGACATCTTAGTGAACACAAAACCTTAAATTGGCACATGCATCATGGGTAATTAGATGCTCAACTCCCTGATTTATAAATGCAAATACAAGGATTGAGCATGCTAAATGTTGGGAGTGGAAAAACTGCATGGACAAAACTTAGTGCATCAAGTTGCAGCTGCAAACTAAGAAGCGATTTTTGGAACATTTGATCCATATACTTTCAAGACTTTCATCTTGGAGATTTGGCCACATGTTTTCCAGTAAAATAAGACTTTGTAACAATTATACTGAACTTTTAAAACTCTAATTTGTTTTAATTTTGTTGATAGCATTTAATAATCCTAGTAAGAATTTTGTATATTACTCCGCAAGGAGTGTAAATGATTAAGGGCGGGTGTTTGAGATAAGGAAAGGCAGAGAGAGAAAGAGAGAGTGAGAGACTTGGCTAAGAAAGTGAATTCAGGAACTGGATGCTTCCTGGAAGGGATAAAGGATCTAGCGGAGTTGACTGAAATATATATGTATTTTCCACAATTAATTTTGAAAAATTCTATCCCCTGCCCCACAAATTTTCTGTGGATGGAGGAAGTTTAGTTTTTTTTCAACAAAAAATCATTTCCCCCAAATAAAAATCTGTTAAAAAACTATTTTGGTTTAAAAAAACAACACCAGTTTTCAGCATATAAAAAAAATCAGTTTCTATTTCTTTTTACAAAAATTTGGACCAAAACGAAAATTAATTTAGTTTGAATAATCATTTTTCATGTTAAAAATTTTTTTTGACAAAAAAAGTTTTGTTCAGCTCATTTTTTAGAATGGGGGGTGGAAGCAGAAGCCTTGAGGGGATTATTGAAGATGCTTTATCTGTGGAGAATATGTGGAGTAGACTGTGTGGTCTTGGTAGGCAGGAGAAGTTGAAAAGTACTAGGTTTAAGCCATAAAATGCATGTTTTACTGAAAAGACATCACAAAGCCAAAGGGGGAAGCATCTCATAGAAACTGACTGTAGGGAGGATAGAAAGGAAGAATGGAGGTGATAGAGTTAGCCAATGTACCTTCCATGTGCCTAAAACCAAGTATCTTAC
Source organism: Malaclemys terrapin pileata (assembly GCF_027887155.1). Taxonomy (NCBI): domain Eukaryota; kingdom Metazoa; phylum Chordata; order Testudines; family Emydidae; genus Malaclemys; species Malaclemys terrapin. Next base: position 122,838,877 of record NC_071506.1, on the reverse strand, counting down.
ATCCATAATTTCCATTCATACATTCTAAGGGATGCCGCTCAGTGCAGTTTATAATGTAATGGGGAAAAATAATCAAACTTTTCTTTTCTAAAAGGACAACATTATTAAAGACACTGGAACAGAGACTAGTGTCCACAGAGATGAGCAATGCTGCACCTAAACAGCTTTCAGCCACACTGTATTTCTGTCCCTATTTCCCAATTCAAATGTCTTAGCAGATTTTTACTATCCACAAGAACATTGGAACACATCTCTTTGGAGACATTTCAGAAAAACATGCATTGTATAACCCCATAGGAAAGATTAGCTGGAGAAAGTGTGCAGAATGTCAGTGTACCATAACATCTTAACCCTTTTCAGCTTAGAGATATATTAATTTACATACAGTAGAATTTATGTATTTGATAGTCTAAAAAATGGGGATGATAATGCTTACCCATCTTTGGAAAGTACTTTCAGATCTACCTAGGAAAAACACTATGGACAAAAACACTTACCTTTCCCTAACGTTACATATGTGAGTAGCCCAACCAGAAGGGTACTAGTTATGTGGTTAAATATGTGCTTAAGTGTTTTGCTGGATCAGGGCCTAGTCAAGCACTAATGTATTATTAACTGGCTTGTCACTTTGACAGTCTGGAATGCAAATATAGTTTACATTCATTAGCCTACATTTTTGTACTTAGTCAAACTTTTTCATGCATGGAGCATTGCACATGTTAAAAATAGGCATGTAAAACCCTGGCTGCAGGTTTAGGTTTTTTTTGGTTTTTTTTTTAAATGTAAGCCACAGATTTCTTTCAACCAAAGTAAATTCCTGCTATTGTTTTCTATTACAACAAAGCTGGGGTCTTTATGGAGATGCTTGAGTGGAAACTGCATAGACAGCTGTGAGTAGTTTGGTAAAATTATCCTGGCTGGTTGCTGCAGATTATAGTCTTTCACCTGGACATTTTGAACTAAATTTAAGGGCTGTCTTGGTATAGTTTTTTGGCTCAATCAAAATTGTTTCTGTTTTAGCTGGAGGTCTAATAGGTCTATAGTGAATAGTGTAGCTACACCACCAGATTAGCTATAACCATATTTTTTAACTAAATACAATTCTAAGAAAGAATAGAACATAAAAATATGTGCTGGAGAGCAGTACAATTCTAAGTAGTTTCAGTCAAAGGGAGAACAGAAAATAGCTACACCTTCAATTTTTATTTGCTATGATACAGTCATAATGTCATGCTCTGATAGTTACCTTCATTCACTAACTGCCTAGTAAACATTCATATCTTTCCCTTGTATTACAGAGCAGTATTAGCCACACAAAGCGAATGACTAATATGTCAGTCAGGAAACATTACAGTGTTTGGGGTTTTTTTAGCTTGGTAGGTAATTCCATTTTTCCAGATAAAAATCACTGCATCACTCCTAAATTTAGTCAATGCTAGCTCTTCCTCCTTTCCTTTGTATTTTTAAGAGTCCATATAAATGCTCACATGAGTGACTAGAAAGTTTTGGGAATGGACTTTTTAAATTGGTTTGGAGTCATGTAGATATTTGAATTAGGGTGAGAGCGTGTGTGTAATAAGCGGACTTTATGTCTCTCTCTAGTTCTTTGTCTGCTCTTATAACACTGGCTTCTTGTCTGTCTGCACACAATCTGGTCACTTTGGTTTGAGAGCCTTCTCCAACTCCATCTACAAATACCTTCCTTTAGCTCTCCACCTCAGCAGCTCCCCAGTATCTAATAGGGCCATGATGTGGCTCTACATCTATACATGGTTCTTTGGGAATCTTCTAAATGCTTTGCCTCACTCGGTGCCCAGGACATCATATTAGAAAGCACACCTGAGAGATGCTGTAGTAATAAACAGACAGTGTAACATTGTCTCATGTTATAGTTTCAAGCAAAATTCACTTGAGGAATGACCCTGAAATGTTGGACTATTTTAATCAGCTGAGCTGTGATTTTTAGTGCCATCCCAGTGCAAACAACAAATAAATCCAGTGAAGTCAACAGTTACACAGATGTAAGTGAGACAGAATCTAGAACACCATTTCTAGATTCAGTGGGCACAATTAAGGAGTCTACTTTTGCCACCTCAGGTATCTACAGTAATCACAGTATCCTTCTGTGCTTAGCAGGAAAACACAATTGCTGCAGAATGGCACATGCTGAGTGTTTAGTAACACCCACAGCATATTGCTTTCTAGAATTTGGGAAGAACATTAAATATGGCATTCCCCACTGATTTAAGGCAAATGTAGAAAAGATGGGTCTGTAAAATGATAGGTATTTCAGTTTCATACCATAGTAACTTGCAAAATAACATTTTTTTTTATGAGAGACTTGAGGAGAACTGGCTAATGTTTATACTTTTTAAATACAATCTCAGGGTAGATAAAACATATCCTCTCTGAACATTTTCGCATTCGAAATGTATAGTCAGATAATGGATATTATGTGGGATGAGAAAGAAGAAGGTAATGGGGAAGAAAAAAGGAAAGGAGGCCACTAGTCTAATCTCACCCCTTATATCACTACTAAATCAAGTTGTCTCAATTCCTTTTGTGCCTATTTTGTGTAATAGAAATACATTTCAGAAAACAGCCTGTTGCTATTTTTTTAAAACATATTTTAGGTTTACATATGAAATAGCTCCAGTGTTCGTTGTCATGGAGGAGATCCTTCTCAAAAAAATGCATGAAATGGTTGGATGGGGAGAAATGGAAGCAGATGGTATATTTTCTCCTGGTAAGTAGACAGGAAATTACCCTTGCTATGGGCCTGATCTGAAGCCCAAGCAAATCGGTGAGAGTCTTTCCATTAAGTTCACTCACTTTTGGATCAGGCTCTGTATGAAAACTGCACTAGGTTTGTTTTAGGGATCAGCAAAGTAGCTTAAATAAAATAGACAGCAACTTGAACCTTCCCTTTAATCTAAAAGCAAACTTGAATTGAACTTTTTTGCAGTTTTCAATAATATGGTTAAATTATTTAAAACATTATTTATAATTTCAAAATATTGTTAATAGCAATCATGTAAATAAAAAAAATGACAGGATAAAGAAGAAGAAGGTTACTGCAATGAAAACTTTCTCGGAATAAAAATCCACAAAGCTTCTCAGAATTCAATTTTACATCAAGCTAATTATCAGAAAGTACCTTCTGGTGTAATGATACAATAAGAATAGAGAAAGAAATGAACCTCTCAGAAATCAGAATCTGATAATTCTGAATCAAGCTCCTTAATTCCCTCTGTTTCTGTTAGGGACTGGGACATGGTGGGTTGGGGAAAAGAAAAGGAGACTTGCAATCAAATTTGCCTGACAAGCATGAACCTTAAGAGTTCCAGCAAGCTGGGACTCCCAATGGCAAATCTTATCAAATCAGTGGAAGCCTGGAGAAGTGCACAAGGGATTAAATGGTGGGGAGAAAATTCTGTGGCCAAGATTTGACTGGTATTCTATACACATATCCTGCAGTCAAAATGGGCAGTCAGCTGGTGAATTGCAAATTGTTGGGTCATTAAGGAATCAAAATTAAGCCAATGGAGGTATGCTAATTTATACCAGTTGAGAATCTGGCCCTATGATGCAATGATGTAAAATTTAAATTCCCAGTAGGAATAAGCTATTCAAACCAAAATAGAAATATTTGTTTCCCTTCCATGCTGTTAGGTGGGACCATCTCAAACCTCTACAGTGTTCTAGTGGCTCGTTATAAGCGGTTTCCTGAGATTAAAACCAAAGGCATGGCAGCACTTCCACACATTTCACTGTTTGTTTCTGAACATGTAAGTACAGAATTATAGTCAATAGCTTGTCTCTGCTAGATTCGGTACTGAATCTTGAAAATCAGTATTTAAATATTCAGACTATGGAAATAAATTAGCTGAAAATGAAATGAAATATTTCTGGAGAAAGTTTGAGTGAGATTTTCAAAAGTGCCTACATGATTTAGGAGCACCTGTCCCATTGCAAGTAACTAGTGCTTGTTTTTATGTTCTAAGTCACACAGGCTCTTTTGAAAATCCTCTCTTATGACTTTAGGCACAGCCCTGCATAAGTGGTGTGGTGTAAGCTGCACCAGGACTAGCCCTGGAAATCACTGGGTATGTCTACACAGCAATTAACCCTCCCCTTCCCCTCAGCTGGCTCATGTGTAGTGGGAGGGTCCCAGAGTTCGAGCTGCAGACTGAGCCCAAATATCTACACTGCAATTAAACAGCCCTTCAAGCCCTAGTCATTTGGTATAGGCCAGCTGGGGGTATCTAATTGCAGCGTGGACATAGCCATTGTGACTCAGAAATGTATCTCTGAGTCACAGTTCCTCCCCTGTTATCCTCTAGCTTTAGAGGAAGGGATAGTAATTTCCTGCTGACCTGCACCAGCAGTAAGTTATCACACTCCCTGCACTGGCACTTTGGGGTGATGGAGCCACGGCCTTACCTATTCCAACCCACTGCTTTTGGTGTGAGGATGGGCAAGTAACTGGACAAACAGCACCCATTCACTGCTATGTGCATACACAAGGTTCAGATTTCACACCCAGGTGATATCTGGAAGAAGTTCACTCCTTCCTACTCCCTTATGCAGGTGCATTGTACAAGTCACAATCTGGCCCTTGGAATTTCCCCGCTCCCCTCTGTATAACTCAAAAACAGTGGCACTTTTCCAAGTGAAACTTTCTAGGGGTCTGATGATTGATGTCAATGGAAGTGTTTCCATGGACCTCAATGGATCAGGCCTCAGGTGCCTACTCTTCCCTGACTAGTCTGCAGACAACTGTGCATATATACAATTTAAAAATAAGAGTTTGAATGTTGTCATTGTACATGCATAGTATGAAACGTCAACTATATTTATATTTACACCATTGCTTATGGAACTGAGGCATAATGTAAAAGCAGAATATTGATGTTGGTTACTCAGGTGTGGCTTTGTGTTATTTCACGGTGGAATGTTCCACAGTTGCAAAAGTTGTTCACTCTGCTGCTGTGGATGTACAGAGTGAAATCAGTAGAGCTTTCAGTGTTTTTTAAAATCTAATTTATTTTTTTCATAAAAATAATCTCTTACATGGATGTTAACAGAGGACAATCTAGATTATTTTTAAACCTTTATTTAATAATGCAGAAATATTATGCAAAAAATGGGACATGTGAAATTCCAAATGCTATTTATCATCATAGTTGTATGTTGATGCAGATTTGTGGTTCCTTTTTAATAGTAAACTTGAGGTCAGGATGCAAAATAGTGCAAAAATAACCCACTATTTACCCTGTAATTAAATATATTTACCATGCAACCCGTAACTTAGGTTACATCCTCACTACGGGGGGTGGGGGGTGGTCGATTTAAGATACGCAAATTCAGCTACACGAATAGCGTAACTGAATTCGATGTATCAGAGCCGACTTATCCCGCTGTGAGGACGGCGGCAAATCAACCTCCGCGGCTCCCCCGTCGACGGCGCTTACTCCTACCTCTGCTGGTGGAGTAGAAGCGTCGATTCGGGGATTGATTGTCGCGTCCCAATGAGACGCGATAATTCGATCCCCGAGAGATCGATTTCTACCCGCCGATTCAGGCTGGTAGCGTAGACCTGCCCTTAAATAATCAATGATCATATAGGCACATGAATTTCCTACTGATTAACATAATTGCCATAAATCTAATAAATAATCTCAAGCATATTGTACACATTCCTAAAGCTTTTTTGCTTTCTTTGTCTTACTGAGAATAGTTGCTCAGTCTAATGACACTAGCTAGGATTTTAAAATGTACAGACTATCTGTCGTCAGGGCAAATAATTATCTCCACATGGGATCAGGAAGTAAACTCCTTATACAGCTAAGCACAATATTGCACAATTAGGAGCATTATGGGAGGGGTAAGCCTCTTTTTGAAATATTTGGTTTTGACCAGTGTTAGGCAGGATTTGATGGACTCTTGGAAATTTCAACATGCCCATTATTATACTCTTATATGTCATCACAACACCTGAACCATAACGTATTTAATATTTCTCTAGGGCAGAAAAAATAATGGTGCCATCCATATATCGTATGTACTTTGTATACACCAATGTATCTAACAAAACTTCCTTATAAACTTTTTATATATATATATATATTTTAAGAGCCATTATTCAATAAAGAAGGCTGCAGCGGTCCTTGGAATTGGGACAGATAATGTAATTGCAGTAAAGTGTGATGAAAGGTAAGCCCCTTAATGTCTACCAATAAATGTTTTTTTCTGAATTTAACCTTCTCTTGTGCCACTTGCTCTTGTGTCTATTTCTTAAGGCGAATGTATTTTATAAAATGATCTTGAGCTACAGCTAAAGCAGAATTGATTAAATGCAAAACTATGGGTCACTTATGAATACAGACCCAAATTTGTAGGTCCTTATTCAGTATTTACTCAATCCCTATTTAGACAAAACTCTCACTGAAGTCAGTGAGAGTTGCGCCTGAGTAAGGATGGAGTAAAATTAAAGGGCCAATTCTACAAACTTTATTCCAATAGTAAAACTACTTGACTAGTTGCCAATGCCAGGTAACATATTATTTAACACGAATAAAGGTGGTGGAACCTGTCTCCAAGTAAAGATTTCAATATGGGGCCCACATATAGGGTTAGACTGAGGTTTTACTACTAACCCTATATAAGGAGCAAGACATGGTGAGCCACCCCAAGAACCTTGCAGGGAAGGAAATTGGCCCTGGTGCTCCCTGTGGGGCAGAAGCCCTGAGCCTATGGGCAGAGTTGGGGACCTGGAGGGCATTACCCCCCTATCACCCTCCAACTGCAGTGCAAGATCACGGCAGTCCCGGGGGCAGCTCCACCCTGCATCTCCTCTCCCCAACCCATGGCCAGGTTGCAGGCGGAAGGTGGCTGGTGTCCTGGAGCAGTTAACAGCAGCAGTGTTCCCGCATCTCCTGCTGGTGCCCCAGGTTGAAGCTGCTCCTCAGCTCCCAGCCCCTTTGCTCCCGCAAAGGCAGCCGGTGAGAGCCCCCTGGGTGCGGAGACCCGGCTCCGTGGCTGGCAGGGGAACAGGGTTCGCAGGGGAGTTTTCCCAGCACACAGCCCCCTAATACCCTCTCCCTGTACCCTGAGCTACCCCCTGCCCGCACACAGCCCCTAGTACTCCCTCTCTGTACATGCTGACCTACCCCCCTGCCAACACACAGTCCCTAGCCCCCCCCTCCCTGTACCCCGAGCTACCTCCCTGCCCACACACAGCCCCAGGTACCCCCCTCCCTGCACCCTGAGCTACTCCCCTGCCTGCACATGGCCCCAGCTACCCCCCTGCACCATTAGCTATTTTTAAACTTTTTGAGCTAAGCTCCCCACCTCTGAGTTATAATTTTTGGTTGCACGCCTCCGCCCCCACCCCACCGAGACCGGCTGGGTGGCCTGCTAGGGTGAGTCATGGGGTGGAGGTGGCACTCCCTCCCTGGACCCTGCCATGCGGAGATGGCTTGAGCCCCACTGGCCCCTTCCCCCCCACCAAAATAGAAGTCAAACAATGCCTATGCCAAAGGCCACTGCCCCAAGGCCCCTCCGCCCCCACTGGGCCCTGGAGTTTTTATAGCATGTCGAGGGGGGCCTCAGAGAGAAAAAGTTTGAGAACCCCTGGCCTAGACCACAATTTGGTCCACTTTTAAATCTATTCTTTCTAATGCCATCTTCTCTTCACCTGAATAGCTTTCATTTTATATGTTTACTTTGGGAGCAAGGCTGTTGAATTTTTTTTCTGCGAGTGTTTGGGAAGGGGACTATGTAGGAGTTTGTGGTTATGTTTCTTTTCCATATTTTGCTCTGGGACTATATGAAGACATGTATTAGAGCATTTCTGCAATTCTGTGTCAGATACATTCTTGTTAAGAGGCCCTTACTGTGCCTTGCGGGTTAACAATAGGTGAGCCCCTGGTACTCCCTGCGGAAGCCCTGAGCCCAGGGGCAGAGTTGGGGACCTGGAGGGCATTACCCCTCCCCCACCTCCCAACTGCAGTGCAAGATCACGGCAGTCCCGGGAGCAGCTCCACCCTGCATCTCCTCTCCCCGACCCATGGCCAGGTCACAGGCGGGTTTTTCTCTGGCAAAAAACCTGTTTGCCAAGTCTGTTTTGATACAGACTTCAGATAACATTACTATTGTTGATTGTGTAAAGAGTTGTGACCCTAGCTTTTATGTAAAACCTCATGTGACATTCTTTGGTGAACCAGAATGTACATACCAGGATAAGGTTATTCTTGTAACTCCCTTGCCAGTTGGGTCACAATTTTGTAAGGGAAAACTTCCCATTTCCTGACCTGATCTACTCAATACCTCCGCATATCAGGCCACTTTTATTTAGGAACGTAAGTATAGATACATAGACTTTAAAGTCAGATGGGACCATTATGATCGTCTAGTCTGACCTCCTGCACAAAGCAGGCCACAGAATCTCACCCACCCACTCCTGTAATAAATCCCTAACCTATGTCTGAGCTATTGAAGTCCTCAAATCATGGTTGAAAGACTTCAAGGTGCAGAGAATCCTCCAGCAAGTGACCCGTGCCCCATGCTGCAGAGGAAGGCAAAAAAAAAAAAAAAAAACCCAGGGTCTCTGCCAATCTGCCCTGGAGGAAAATTCCTTCCTGACCCCAAATATGGCGTCTGAGCATGTGGGCAAGACTCATCAACCAGACACCCAGGAAAGAATTCTCTGTAGTAACAAGTGTGCATTTAAGAGCCTGACAGCGGGCACACAAGTTTGAAAATTGGTTCTAATTCTTTCATGGAGTACAATATAACAAAGGCTTCCTTAATTTCTGCAGACTTGAAATGCAAAATCTGCAAGAGTAAAAGGAAATATTTTGCAGTATAGGAAGAGAAAAGCTTGCAACAATTCAGCATTTCAGTATATTAGTATGCCATGCAATAAGATGGATACCAAAAAGGATAACACATTAGCAGCACCCATAATAGAAATATGGCTAGTATGTGAGGGGAGAAAACTATTAACAAATTAAAATTAGTATGTATTATGCTCACTTACAAATATGTGTATTACCAATTTTTTCTAAATGTTATGGGCCAAATCCTGCCGTCAAACACATGGTGAGAAGTGGGTAGAAACTGTTGTCAGTTTTCTTCCCCATGGCCCCATATCATAACATGACATTAATTTTCAATGAGTTTGTTTACATTCATGGTCTCTTTATTTAGATGTGATAAGGGCCATAAATGCACCAGTTAGACCATTGGGAGTGATACACAACTGCTCTGCACCTCATGCAGCCATTTATTCTTGTGCAAAGTAGATCTAAAATGCTACCATTTTCATTTGGCAAGGCTTTACACCCACTTTACACACACCTTGCAAAGATTCAGGGTAGTGGAAAATCAGGCTCCTTGTCTTTTGGCCACTGTTTTATTTAGGCTGAAAATATGTTGCCACAAAATGTAAGTAAACATCACCAGACAGAGTCAACTGAACAGTATGGTAAATGTCAAGAATAACAGAACAAATAACTTAAATTTTCTTCTTTTTTCCCTCCCAACATTCTACAATCATCTAGGGGGAAGATGATTCCATCAGATTTGGAGGCAAAAATACTCAAAGTCAAGAGACAGGTTTGTTTGTTTGTTTATTATTTGTAGCCTTGTGTTATTAATATTGAGCTAAATCCGGCAGTCCTCACTCATATGAAATTGCCAAGGAAGTTAGTAGTAGGAACCACATTTTCAAAAGTATTTAACACCCAGAGCTCCAAATGCAATCTCATTTAAATTAATGGGAGTTTTGGCTGAGTGAGGATTGTAGTATTTGCCTGGATTATATAGAAGACATCTTTTAAGTTACAAAATTGTCTTACAATTAAAAGCAGAGAGTCATAGTATCATGGACATGTAGGGCTGGAAGGAACCTTGAATGGTCTTTAAATCCAGCCCCCTGCACTGAGGTGGACCCAAGTAAACCTAAACTATCCCTGACAGGTGTTTGTCCAACTTGTTCTTAGAAACCTCCAGTGATGGGAATTCCTCAGCCTCTCTTGAAAGCCTATTCCAGTGCTTAATTATCCTTAGAGTTAGAAAGCATTTCCTAATATCTAACCTAAATCTTCCTTGCTTCAGATTAAGCCTATTACTTCTTGTCCTACATCCAGTGGACATGGAGAACAATTGACCTCTGTCTTCTTTGTAACAGCCTTTCACATATTTGAGGATGGCTATCTGGTCCCCCCTCAGTCTTCTTTTCTTAAGGCTGAACATGCGCAGGTTTTTTTAACCTTTGCTCATAGGTCAGGTTTTCTAAATCTCTTATCATTTTTGTTGGTCTTCTCTGGACTATCTCTAATTTATCCACCTCTTTCCTAAAGTACAGTGCTCACAGTGGACATGACACTCCAGCTGAGGCCTCGTCAGTACCAAGTAGAACTGGACAATTACCTCCCATGTCTTACATGCAACATTCCTGTTAATAAACTCCAGAATGACATTAGCCTTTTTCCCCAACTGCATCACATTAATTCATTCATATGCAATTTGTGATCCACTATAACCTGCAGATCCTTTTCAACGGTACTACCACCTAGCCAGTTATTCCCCATTTTGCAGTTGTACATTTGATTTTTTTTCCCAAAGTGTAGTATTTTGCACTTGTCTTTATTGAATTTCATCTTGTTGATTTCAGATCAATTCTCTGATTTGTCAAGATTATGAATTCTAATCCTGCTCTCCAAAATCCTTGCAACCCTTCCCAACTTGGTGTCATCTTCAAATTTTATAAGGATGCTCTCCACTCCATTATCGAAGACATTCATGAAAATATTAAATAGTTACTGACCTAGGACTGGCCTCTACGGGAACCCACTAGATACACTCTCCCAGTTTGTCAATGAATCATTGATAATTACTTTGAGTATGGTCTTTCAATCAGTTGTGCATCTGCATTAGAACAATTTCATCTAGTCCATTTTTCCCTAGTTTGCTTATGAGACTGTCATGTGAGAATGTATCAAAAGACTTACTAAAATCAAGATATAGCACATCTACTGCTTCCCCACCATCCATTAGGCCAGTAATCCTGTCAAAGAAAGAAATTAGGTTGGTTTTGCATGACTTTTTTTGACAAATACAAGCTGGCTATTCCTTATAACCCTGGTATACTCTAGGTGCTTACAAACTGATTGTTTAATAATTTATTTCAGTATGTTTCCAGTATGTTTTCAGGCTGATTGGTTTATAATTCCCTGTGTCCTCTTTGTTCCCCTTGTTAAAGATAGGTACTATGTTTGCCCATACTTATGTTTGCCCTTTTCCAGGCCTCTGGGACCTCACCTGTCCTCACCAAGTGAGTTCTCAAAGATCCAGATAGTTTTCTAAGTACTGTAGGATTAATTTCATCATGCCCTGCCAACTTGAATATATCTAAGTTATTTAAATACTCTTTAACTTGTTATTTCCCTATTTTGGGTTGGTTTCCTTCCCCGTTATTGTTAATATTAATTGTATTGAATGTCTGGTCACTATTAACCATTTTAGTGAAGACTGAAACAAACTAGGTATTAAACACTTCAGCCTTCTAAATGTCATCAGTTATTAGCTCTCCTTCCCTGCTATGTACTATGTACATAAACTTTCCTTTGTATTTCTCTTGCTCCTAATATATTTAAAGAAGCTCTTCTTATTACCTTTTATGTCCTTTGTGCCTCACTTTGTGCCTTAGCCTTTCTGATTTTGTCCCTACATGCTTGGGCTAGTCCTTTGTGCTTGTGTAACCCACACACCTTCTGGGTGTGGTCTTGTGTCCTATTTAGTGGCATCGAGACAACTTAGAGAGAGAGATAAAGTGAGTCTGCTCTACAGCCTTACCTAACAGCCTGTTGGCTTTTAGCTAATGCGGTAGAGGCTCATGCACTAAGCCCCAAAGGTCGCAAGTTCAATCCCGCCCACTGACAACTGGGGTCGGCCGGTGTTACACTCATCCTTAGCAACTTGTTTTCACTTTTTGTAGGATTCCTTTTTGACTCTCAGGTCCTCAGAGAGCTCTTGATGGAGCTGTATTGGCCTCTTCCTATTTTTCCTATCTTTCCTTTGCAACCAGGATAGTTTGCAGTTGTGCCTTTGATATTGCCTCCTTGAGAAACTTCAAGCTCCTCTGAACTCATTTTTCCCTTTGATTTTCTTCCCATCGACCTTATCTATCAGTTCTCTGAGACTGCTGAAGTCTGCATTTCTTGAAGTCCATTGTCCTTATTCTTCTACTCTCACTCTTTCCTTTTCTTAGACTCATGCAATCTATCATTTCATGGTCACTTTCACTCAAATTGCCTTCCACTTTCAGATTTGCTATCAATTCCTCCCTATTAGTCAAAATCAGGTTTAAAATGGCTGTCCCCTTGGCTATGCCCTCCACTTTCTGAAACAAGACGTTATTCCCAATACATTCCAAGAACTTATTGGAAATTTGTGTTTTGCTGTATTACTTTTCCAACAAATGTCTGTTTAGCTAATGTCCCCCATTACTACCAGGTCTTGTGTTTTGGATATTTCTCTTTTATGTTCTAGAAATGCATCCTCCACCTCCTTTTATTGATTTGGTGGTCTATACTAGATCCTTACCATGACATTACCCCTTATATATTATCCGGAGGCTTTCAACTAGTCTGCTTTTTACCTTGTTTGGGACCTCAAAACAAGTATATATAATCTCGATGTAGCATGAAACCTCCTCCCTTTTTGCCCTGCCTGTTCTTCCTGAACAAGCTGTACCTCCTATACCAATATTCCAGTCATAATATTTATTCTACCAAGTCTCTGTGACACCAATTAAGTCATAATTTATCTTATGTACTAATACTTTCAGTTCTTCCCATTTATTCCCCATACTCCTTGCATCCGACTATAGACATGTTGAGCAAATCCCCCCACAGATTTCCCTCTTGTTCCTATGAGTCTATTATAATTTTTCATGCTGTGCCCCTCCCCCTCCTCCAACATTTAGCCTTCTATTAAGGTAACTTTTTTTTTTACTTACCTGTGGGCTTGTGTCACCTGCTCCTTTTGAACCTCGTTCAAATCCCTTTTCACGAGGTTGGTGAATCAGTGAACAAAGATGATAGTCTCCTTTTTTGTCAGGTGGCTCCCATCTTTTCCTAAAGGTATATCTTTTCTGGTTTCTTATTATGGTACTGACCAAACTTTCCATAACATTCACCACCTTCAGGCAGAAACAAAAAATGGAAAATTTCAGTCTCAAATGGGAATTTGGGGAAAGTTGTTAATGTGAAGAAAAGGGGTGATGATGGAAATGTATTGCAACATTAATTATAGAAATAGCTACTGATGATTGATATGAGATGAAAGAAGAACATATTCTCTTCGCTATCCCTTCAGCTAATATGGCCTCAATTATCTTGTATTATTTTCAGGACCATATCCCACTGTATGTCAGTGCCACAGCTGGTACAACAGTGTATGGAGCCTTTGATCCTCTTGACAACATTGCTGACATCTGCGAGAAGTATGGACTCTGGATGCATGTGGATGTAATGCTTTTCAGAAATATTGCTCACAATTATTCTTTTATAGGACTAAAGTCTGGAATTTGTTTCTTTACCTCAGAAAAGAGCATCTGCTTTGAAGGGTTCCAATACAACTAATGTGTATGAATGGATTGTGATGAATAGACATGCTTGAACAAGATACCATCTTGCAGTGAAGGGTGTGGCTTGTTTAGAAAGGAAATTAAGTAAATAGCATTTGTTAGCATTCATTCAAGTCTTGGAATAATACAACAAATACTGCTTCAAAATGCATTTTCTTTGTGTCAGACCAGAGCAACTCAAAATACCATAATACACCTCTCTGGCACACAATGAACTATCATTTTGATTAATATTATTCTTTTTATGACGAATCCTTTCTTCTGCATATAATACCACCTTAGTAGTACAGAGACACTGGGATAAGTACAGTTCCTGGCAAGAGAAGCTGAATTTAAATCACTAGGCCAAATTCTTCTTTCTGATACAGTTGAATGAATTGTAGCTAGTCATATTATTTTTTTACTCTGAAGTAGAATGTGTGAATTTTAGCCAAAATTCTCAGTAGTGGTTGCCTAACTTTAGGTTGGCATCTAAGTGCATATTTAGATCCCTATATTGGTGGCCTGATTTTCTGTTTTTTAAATTGATCAGAGCTGTGAGGTCTTAGCACTTCCTAAAATCAAACCAGTTCTATTTAGATGCCTAAATATTGATTTAAGCCTGACTTTAGACAATCTTTATTGGAAATTTTGGATTAAAAATAAGTTGAATTTTGAAGTGTTTCTTTTTCAGTAGGTACAATACTGTGCCACTATAACCAAGTTAAATGTAAATGAAGTCGTTTCAGTATATTTAACCTTACCCATGCAGTCTAATCTTTGGTAAACATAAAGAGGATTTTCATACAAATTCTTCTTGGAGTTAGTATGCACTGTGGATCAAGATAATTAATGGCTTCGATTTGCTACTGTAAAGAAAGAAGCTGGTCAAGGCATTTAAAAGATCATGCAATGAATTAAGTGTGAAGGATCACAGACCTGGAACCTGGGCCCACAGGTAGTGCTCAGGTCCCAGCTGCCACCCAGCAGTTCGAATTGACTTCAGTGTGACAGAATTCACCCTTCGTCCTTATTAAATGCTGTGATTATCTTATTCATGCATGAAATCACATTAAAGCCAATGGACTATTTGTTTAATAAGGCACAATGAATATGGCTTATTTTTATCCATACTTATTATTTGCAGAATGCTATATAAAACTACAGCTGTGGCACAGCACTTTACAATACTCTGTTATATGCCAACAAATGAGCTGAAAATCGTCTTGAATATATGCACTTTGTTCCCTTATTGTCTGTGTGGTGTGGCTGGGCGTTGATCTGTTTGTTTTTTCCTATATAGACTGGATTTCTTGTAACATTTAATGCCTGAGTTGTTTATTTAACAGCTTGTATCTTTTAGAAGAAAATATTTTTGTAACTATCTTATGAAGGATGGAACTTTTCTTCTCTTGTTCTTATTTTATAATGTTAACATCTCATTTTTTACAGGCAGCATGGGGAGGTGGGCTGCTGATGTCTAGGAAACATTCCTTTAAACTTAATGGTATTGAAAGGTGAGCATAATGCATTGTGTGTTTTTATTCAGAGTAAGTCATCTTCCTCCCCTCTCTGTTGTTCTCACCATGTTACCCCCAAATACCTTGAATCCTTCCATTACCACACAACAAACAGCCTCATCTACAAATCCCTAAATAATCTTGCCCTACCACCTCCATTTCTGATCTCACCGCCTCCTTTACTTTATACACTCCCCATTTCTTTTTGCCTTCCTCCTCCTAAATCTCCTTTTCTCACTCTGAGCTTCATTCCTTTATCACAGTGCTCCCTTCACAAGGACCAGCCTTCCTTTCCTCCCACCCCCCACAATCTACCTTCTCTTCCTTCCTCTAAATCTTTCCTTACAACCTCTCCTCTCCTTTTTATTAATAATTCCCTTGCTTTTCCTACCCTGAACCTTTTTCCTATCCTTATCCTGTAAGAACGTAAGCTCTTTTCAGCAGCAAAGGTAGACACACATAATATGTCTAGAAAGTGATATGTATGTGTTTGCAGGGGCCTTTGGGGAGACTGATACATATTACATTTAACACCTGGCATGTTCCTTATATTATAGTTTGGTTTATCACCTAGGGCCAATTCTGTCACCTGGAATCCACACAAATTGATGGGCGTTCCACTTCAGTGTTCTGCCTTCCTGGTCTGTGAAAAGGTACCGTGAATGATGTCTTTCATATATCATACTGTCTTTAGGTAATGGCTTAAAGTGCTAGCATGAAGGCCAACTAATGTGATCATGAAAGTTGACAAAGGCAAAGAGCAGAAACCTCAGAGCACAGTAATCCTCAACAGTTGCTGTACCCCTCTTATCTTTGAATTTTCTGATGGTCCGAAAACCCTGACTTGTCCTGTGTTGTAGGATTTGTGTTTCCCAGCTACCAATCAGGTAGTTCTAAGTCCCATCCTAAGACTGCAGAACCGTGGAACCACCAGAAGAAGACCTTTCCTATCCTGTTGGTACTTAGTGAGGAAACAGACTCCCATAAAACCTCTTCAAGATCACGTGGCAGTATGACTTCTAGGCATATAAATTCTAAAGAGGCGAGATATGGGAAGAAAGTGGCCACACCACCACTCCTAAAGATGTCAGGAGATGAGTAATGGTCATCCAGGCCCAAAGACAGCAGGGGATAGTAAGGACTTTTTTTTTTTTTAAATAATGCTCATTATCTTAAGTATTGATTTGGCTGTTAGTCATGTAAACACCTTCACAAGTGAGAGAGGGGTCTAGGCCAGCTTTGGAGAAGGATTTCCTGGGGTTGAGAAAAGAGTATATAGCCCTTTGGGAAGGGTAAGTCCGGCTGATATCCAGATCTGGATTTCTAAATATATAGTCATAGATTTTAAAGGCAGAAGGGGACATTCTTACAGTCTCATTGGAACTCCTGCATAACACAGATCATAGCATTTCACTCAGTCATTTCTTTGGTAAGCCCCGGAATTCTTGTTGAGCTAGAGCATAGTTTTTTAGAAAGAAAGTATTGAATTTAAAGACTTCAAGCAATGGAGAACCTACCACATCACATCCCTTGGTAAGCTGTTCCTCTGAATATCCTCTATCTGGATATTTGAATCAGAATAGCGGACAATTCACTCATTCCTGTTTGCCATAAAAATATCTTCTCTGGAGGCAACCCATCTTTTGATATCAAAGGTTATCTGTCACAGTAATGACTGACAAGAGGAATGTAAAAAGCAACAGAGGGTCCTGAGGTGTGAACACAACTGCTAGCAGAGCACCTCACCCTCCCTGATTGAACTAACCTCGTTATCTCCACACTGATATATACCTGCCTCTAGAGATTTCCATTACTTGCATCTGAAGAAGTGAGGTTCTTACCCACGAAAGCTTATGCTCCCAATACTTCTGTTAGTCTCAAAGGTGCCACAGGACCCTCTGTTGCTTTTTACAGATTCAGACTAACACGGCTACCCCTCTGATACTTGACAAGAGGAATGTATCTTTGCAAATAAATAGAATATTTGATTACCATTTGTGTTAAATGTATACCCTAATACAGCATACAATATTATGCAATGTGTCTGAGTTGATGTTATTGTGGGAACCTTAACCATTGAGTTTTCTTGGTCTTGAATTTTACCTTTTTGTAATCTTAACATTGTGTTAATAAGGTTTTTTCCATGGTATGTACATACACAGACACCCATTGGAAACTATTACAAAAAAGTCAGCATTTATCAACTGGCAGTTAAATTTACTATATGCCTTATTTCCCATTCTGTGGCAACTTAGGAAACCCCATGATTCAATCAGTAAAATCAAATACCATGGAAAAGTAAATGTTTAACATAGACCACTTTACACACAGTTTCCTAAGCATTTATTTGGTTGGTATTTGGTAAGATACCTTTAGTCTAAGACTTAAGGTTGTTATTCTATTTTTCTTCATTATGTTGTTTCTTTGTACTACAGACTCTCTTCAGTCTGTAGTAGATTCTCTTTTCATAGCAGAAATAGCTTTCAGCAGCACCATGAGTTGTCTGTGTACAAATTCAGCTTGAGAATAAAAAGTGTATTGCTTCATCAGAGACACACAAATCAAATTCTGTAGTGCTTTGTGCAGAGATCTTTACCACAAAGTCCGAAGAAACTGTCAAGTGTTTTTAAAAAAAAGTAAAAGGCTTTTTTTTTTTAAGAAAAATAGGTGGAAAATGGGCTTGATGTCTTATGGAGAAATCATTATTATATGGGTGTCTATTACCAAGACGTAAACTACCTCTCCGCTTCAGATGAATGTAATGCTGTCAATATTCTTGCTTACTCCATAAGCTATGAACAATGGTTATAACCATTGGTAGCTCACACAGTATCCATAAAACACACAAATATTATGACTCTAGCATAATAAAGGAGGCAATTAGATGAAATTTTACATACTCAAGACTTCATTTTGCATTTTTTTTGTATATGTGCATGATATGGGGCTCAGTGTCATATGCCTGATAAAGGGCCTATTTAATAAATTCTACAGATCAAGAGGAACTAACCAAAAACCAGCCAAAATTGGCTGGGCTATCCCCTAATAATCTAACTCTATTGCCATAGCAAGAACAAGATTCTGTTACCACGACAACCAAATACACAACAAAGACTAAGAATTTGTTGATACAAACAGTTAGTGCACGGCAAGCGGGGGTGTCAATCTACCTTGTGCTATCCTGCTATACACTAGCTGTCTGTGTGGATCTTGCCACATTACACTAAAAGTTCCCTAGGGCACTTTGATCTACCCCACTTTGACACAAGAGTGGATTAAAGTGCCCTACGAACTTTTAGTGCTCAGCAGCAGGGTCCACATGGACGATTAGTGCATGGCAGGCTAGAGAGAGAAAGAGATTTACACTCCCGATTGCTGTGCACTTACTGTTCATATAGACAAGCCCTAAATGTAGCATTATTCTCAATGGGAATGTGTTTGCATTTCAGTGTAATCATCCTAGTATTTGCTCATTTCTAGCCCATTCATTCTGAAATGAATCTTGTTCATAAATATAGCATGCATATTGATGGTTGTATTCCTGCTCTAGGGTCTTCTGCAAGCCTGTAATCAGATGTGTGCTGGGTATCTGTTCCAACCAGACAAACAGTATGATACAACTTATGACACAGGGGACAAGACCATTCAGTGTGGCCGGCATGTTGATGTCTTCAAACTTTGGCTAATGTGGAAAGCTAAGGTATGAAAGGTCTACAGAAATGCAGCTTTACCAGAAACATAAATGTTCTTTAGCCACTTGAAACTGATGCATAGGTGGAATGAAAGTTAAGGCTTAAAACCAAAATTTAAATGTATGGTTTAGTTGAGAAGAAGTGGTAACAGGAAGATCTTAGTGGAGCACCTCATCTGTGAAACTGTAGAAATCACACTGAGTTCAAATCTTCCAAGCTTTAGATCAGCATTAAACTCCTCTTTCCTTTGCATTGGGCAGGTACATAGTAGCTCCAGCAACGTACTCCCAGGACCAACATGTACGCTTTACAACATGGTTCATCAGTGGCTATTAGCCAGGATGGGCAGGGATGGTGTCCCTAGCCTTTGTTTGCCAGAAGCTGGGAATAGGCGACAGGGGCTGGATCACTTGATGATTACCTGTTCTGTGCATTCCCTCTGGGGCCCCTGGCATTGGATGCTGTTGGAAGACAGGATACTGGGCTAGATGGACCTTTGGTCTGACCCAGTATGGCCATTCTTATGTACTGGTAAATAACTGACAAACTGTGGAGAATTGGATCCTTCTCTTTATAAACTACTAATATTGATTTAATCTAAGCATGTGGTGAATAGATGCTATTGCAGGGGTTGGCAACCTCCGGCATGTGGCTCGCCAGAGTAAGCACCCTGGCGGGCTGGGCCAGTTTGTTTACCTGCTGCGTCGGCAGGTTCGGCCGATTGCGGCCCCCCTGGCCAATGTGGTCCCAGGCCAATGGGGGCTGCAGGAAGTGGCGCGGGCTGAGGGATGTGCTGGCCGTGGCTTCCCGCCTCCCCCATTGGCCTGGAGCGGCAGACTGCAGCCAGTGGGAGCCGCGATCGACCGAACCTGCCGATGAGCAGGTAAACAAACTGTCCCGACCCGCCAGGGTGCTTACCCTGGCGAGCCACATGCCAGAGGTTGCTGACCCCTGTACTATTGTGATGAGAACTGAGGAAATGCATACATAACAATACAGGAACTAAAATGATCCTTCATCCATAATCTAAACTGTTTTTAAGGTCCAAAAAAGACTAACTTTCATTTTTATTTGCATATGTACTTCATGGTTACATTAGACAAGAGCTCTGATACTGCGAGATACTGAACAATGTCAACCCCATTGACATAACTGTAAATGCCAAAATATCACCTAAAAGATTGTTCTTGCATTGTTTCTGACTTATACATACTAAAAACTTCATTAGGGGGCAAATGCTTATGACATTGCCAGGTAAGTTTTGCAGACTTAAGAGACACAGGTATATACTGCCTGATATACAATCTCACCCGTATTTACAGTGCTATAAATCCATTGAAGTCAATGGCGTTATTGTTTACTTACACCCCGTAACTGTGATCAGACTCAGGCCTGTGGTCTTCTGGGTATTTAGCTAAAGCTCCAAATCTCTTTCAGGCTCACCTATTGCTATTTAAAACCTGTTTCCTCCTCCCCCTATCTGGAACCCTATTCTGCAAGGGGCTGATGGCTCTAAGCTGCCGTTGATTTCAGTCCCTTTAGGCCCCTAAAGATTTGTAATAACCAATTTCATTTTTGGGGTGCTTTATTTTTGAAACCTGTCAAAGAGCGTTACAATAAAAATGATAAGGCTCCTGTCCTGAGGGGCTTTGTTCCGTATGTTTCAGAAAAGGTGTGTATTTTTTACTTTATATGTAAAACTGTGAACTGTTTCCTTGAGTTAGGGAGGTTACTATAGTGTTAATCTGAAATAAGATAAATGTTGCATGAGAAAACAGATGTTGTGTGGACAGAAGAAAAAGTGCATACCTAGTCTTAAAGTTTTGCAACATCAACAACAAAGCACATAAACAATAGCTGTTATTGCAAGCAAAGTAAATATTAAATGATAAATAGGAGGATCACTGCCTAATGCTCAGTCTTTTTTTGTGTAGAAGAGACATGCAACCATAGTGTAATGTGATATACAATTCTGATTTTATGATTTATAACAGGGGTAGGCAACCTATGGCACGCGTGCCAAAGGCTGCACACGAGCTGATTTTCGGTGGCACTCACACTGCCTGGATCTTGGCCACCGGTCCAGAGGGCTCTGCATTTTAATTTAATTTTAAATGAAGTTTCTTAGACATTTTAAAAAGCTTATTTACTTTACATACAACAATAGTTTAGTTATATATTATAGACTTAGAGAAAGAGACCTTCTAAAAACGTTAAAATGTATTACTGGCACGCGAAACCTTAAATTAGAGTGAATAAATGAAGACTCGGCACACCACTTTTGAAAGGTTGCCAACCCCTGATTTATAATTTACAAAAACCAGTTATGATTGCAACAGTAATGGAACAAAGATTAGGACAAGAAATATAGCCAAATTCTGAAACCTTTGAAACAGTGCTATATTAACTACTGGAGTAAACCCCATTATTCCCTAAATAGGAAATATGTTCACAATTACAAGGTAAAAAAAAGGGGGGTGGGGGGGTGGGCATAATTTATCAACTAAACTGGTTATAGAGATCTGTCAAAGTGCAGTCCCTACCATGCATGCAAAAGCTCAGACAGATTAGACTTCATTTGATGTGGTTTTAGTTTAAGCTCAATAGTTATGTAGATTCATACTTCTTCTAAAAGTGTACCTTTTTAGAATGAGGTTCTGTGTGTTATATAGAATGAGCATCAATAATTTTATGCCCCAAAACAATAAAATACAGTTCCTCGGGACAGTACCCTCCATTTTCCCCTTCAAGCTCATTCCTGTACAATAAAGTTGTTGTTTGTTTTTCCTAACATGGCTCAAGCTACTCTTAGAGCTCACTTTCTATATGTTTTGCATTGATATTCTACAGGGCACTCGAGGCTTTGAGATTCTTATCAACAAATCCCTTGAACTTGCTGAGTATCTTTACAGGGAACTGAATTCAAGAGAGAACTTTGAGCTTGTATTTGATGCCGAAGTAAGTATCAAAATATCCCTCTGTTCTCTTCTTCAGTATGTATTCTTGTTTACTTTACATGTGATTTAATTTCCATATAAAAAGCGAACGTATTTTCCTGTTGTCACTTTCTCTGTCTAATTGAAATAGGCACTTCATAGATCGGGTATATTCATATTGTACAGTAGAAATGAGTCTAGCCATAGTATCCATTTCCTAAATGAACAGAGTATTTTTAAATTCTCTGTGTTGTTCATCCAGCCTCTGGGATTACAAACAAAAGTGGCAAACCAAATTTGGGTGATGGTTTTCTTTTGCAACAACATGGACAGTTGTAAACAATTAACTGGGCAATTAAGGACTTGATTCTGCAAGATGCAGAGTAGAGCTGGTTGTAAAATTTGTGGCTGAATTGACTGAACTGGAGATTTTTCTGAACTGGAGATTTTTTTTAGTCTGTCTCTTGAGTTTTAGCCTCTCTCTGCCCAGGGCCAGCTCCAGGCACCAGCAAAGGAAGCAGGTGCCTGGGGCGACCAATAGAAAGGGGCGACACATCCGGGTCTTCGGCGGCAATTCGGCAGCGGGTCCCTCACTCCCTCTCTTCCTCTTCGGCGGCAATTCGGCAGCAGCTCAATCAGAGTTTTTTGGGGTTTTTTTCTTCGCCGCTTGGGGCGGCAAAAAAGCTGGAGCTGGCCCTGCCTCTGCCCACCCACAGTGTATGTGACCAATTAGTGTTGCCCACTCTCCAAAATGTGTTGGCTAAGGAAATTTTAGCCTCTGCTCCAAGAGTTCTCACCTCCACATCTGCCTATCCCCTGCCCAGCAATTAATCTTGTCCCCGATATGCCCCATCAGCCCCACCCCCATCAGTTCAGCTCCCCTTCCCTCCCCCCAACCTCACATCTGTCCCTCTCTTGGAGGACTGCAGCAGGGCTCTCCCCCTTTCCAGGATTGGGATGGGAGATGCAGTTCCAGGAGCTCTTCACCCCTCACCCTCCTTTCCCAGGCCATATAATGCAGGGGAAAGGAAAAGGAGCAGAGGCCCCATCCTGCTTCCTTGGGCACAGGAGGAGAGTGGGGAGGAGGAAGTGGACCTACACTGGTCTGCTGAGCTTTTTGCTCTGTCCTTTCCCCTCCTGTGAGGAAAAGCGATCAGAGGGGGAAACTCTGCTGGCTTCCAGGGGCACTTAATTTCATGAGGGAGCCGGACTTCTCATGTCATCACGATATGAGCTCTAGTCCCCTCTGAAATCTTGGCACTCACCAAAAATAGTGAGAGTGGCACTACTACACTTAATCATGGAACTATTCATTTACTTACCATTAAGCACATGCGTTAGTGCTCTGTTAGATCAAGGCCATGGTGCTCAACACCTTGCAGGAGTGAGCCCTACATTATATCCCATAGACTGCTACACAATCATCACAAGAGTAACAACTTTTATGATAATTATCAGCCTGGGCCAGTTTTGAAGAAATGACCTAAAAGTAAAAAGGTAGGATTTTCAAAAGTGACTTAGAAGCATTGGAGCGATGTTCAATGGACTTATGCCTACGTCATTTAGATACTATTGGTATTAAACTCTTGTTGACCTCACACTTAATAGCAGAATCATGATTATCGTTTACTGAGAAATAATCGTCTTTGTTTTAAAGCCTGAACTCACCAATGTGTGTTTCTGGTACATTCCACCAAATCTTAGAAGAATACCAAATGGGCCAGAACGAGAGAAATTGCTTCATCAGGTAAGATTTCTAGTATTGACATTCAGAGGGTGTCGTGACTAATAAGGCCTCTACTGATAGTTCTTAGTCTTCCTACATCCCATATGTTTATACAACCTTGTAGTTTAATCAGGACTCAAATGCTAAAGTTTGTATGACATCCAAAGAAGAAAAACCGTAGTGTCATGGACATCTCCTAGTGTCAGAATTAGAGGACAGCAAGCTCTTAAGAAATTATGAACATTCATTCAGATAAAAAGAGTCCTTTGAACATGTTTGAGAAAAGTTTTCTCTGACCATTTGTAGGAGTGACTCACCACTCACAAGAATGATTACAGACCATTATTCCAAGTGTATCTGCAGCCCCCTTAAATGTTCTCCTTGGGCTTTGAAATCACTCAATCAGGAAACAGAAACAATGACATGAGACTTAAGTGACCAATCATAGAGCACTAATATTAAATTATGGAACCTAAATTAATAGTAGTAGTGAATAGTTTTCAAAGAATCCCCAGTCTGAAACGTTTGCATAAACCATTCATCAGATAATTTCAAATATGCAAAAATAGAAGGCCAAGATTTTTTTTAAATGACTAATAATCTAGTACACCTAAATATTTTGGTGCCCAACCTGAGACAATGTAAAGGGCCTCACTTTTCAGAGTGCGGGTTCTAAAGCACAGAAGTGACTTATCACTCTTGAAAATCTTGGCTCAAGTCCCTTTGTAAACAGAGAAAGGGGCTACATTAATTGAATAACTTGTTTGCTTTATCAGAGGGGTAGCTGTGTTAGTCTGTATCCACAAAAACAACAAGGAATCCGGTGACACCTTAAAGACTAACAGATTTATTTGGGCATAAGCTTTCAAGGGTAAAACAACCACTTCTTCAGATGCATGAAGACATGTTCACTTTATATAGTTTACCGAGGTCTAGTCAGTCAGCCCTCCTCTGACCTTTTTTAGTTTACAGAATTCATGAGAGTTGAGGCAATAGTGTAGGGTGTGATTGACCTATTTTATGGTGTTTAGTGACAGCAAAGCTAACTTTATTGCACCTAGATACACAGGACAACTTGACCTAGGTGAACACTTAAAAGGGGAAAAAATCTACTGTGCACAATCGTTACATGATTTTAAAATGCTCATATCTTGGTCAAATCAAACAGTCATCTAAAACAAGGCTGTGCACTCTTCCTCAGTACGGGTTATTTTCATACCAAATTTCAGTTTTCAAATCTCATTGATTTGGGCTGCATGGCTGTTCAGAAATGTTGTCTAAGTGACAAGCATTTTTAATCCCAGTGAGAGGATTCTGTATATGTGCTTTCAATTCTGTAAATGTACAATTTACCAACAGAAAACCTCTTAATAAAAATGCACATATAGCATTGTGTATATTAGCATATATGTGTATATTACACACAACTAAAATAACACTTGGCCATGTGGCAGCAGCAGGGTGCCATGCAAGACATGATTTGGAGTCAGAATTCCCACTCCAGAGATCACATGTAGTATAATAAGAAGGGTGCATGTTAGCATCCAGGGTTAGTGTGCAGGGCTCAGCTGTCCTAGATACTCAGGATTTCCAGGAAGTGCCACTGATAGTGGCCTTGTTTTGCCTTCCCAATATTATGGTAGGAGTTCTACAATGATGGCAAATAGAAGAAAATTGGAACTCAAATCAGACAGCCAACTATAATGAAGATGCAGAAAAAAAAACCCACCGTGATTCTCATCGCAACATATTTAAAAAGTGATTAAAGTTGATAAGGAAAAAAGGAGTAGGACACAACTTAGTAAACTCTACTTAAGGTATAAAAAGTGATGTAGAAGAGCTCACGTGCACAACTCACTATTTATTGCAAATTGAAACTTTGCCGAATGGGCCTGATTTTTCAAAGTAATCTAACCTCTGATGTTGGGTTCCCACCATTTGGGTGCTGAGAATCTCTGATAACATCCACAAATCAAGCAAGTAACAAGTCAACACTATGCTAAATGTTTGTGTGCAAATTAAAATTTTTGTTCATCCATTATCTTTGACATATTACCAGCCAAAATCTACAAGCCCCAAAATAGAAGCACCTAAAATTTTAAGTGCACAAAATTAGGGATAACAAATGAAATAGCATGACTGAAACTTTATAAGAATGTTATCATTGAAATCAATGAGAGTTTTGCCTGTGTAGGGAGTGAGTAAAAGCTGAGTAAGGACTTCAGGATTTGTCCTACTGTGTGTAATGTTAACATCGTATCTTATGTCAAAATTGAAAACAGAAGGACAAATCCTGAAATTCTGTCTTCTTACTCAAGCAGAACTCTCACTGATGTCAATGGCAATAGTCTTATGAAGTTTTAATCATGCTAGCTTTTTTGTTATACTGTGACTTGCAAAGTCTGGCTGTAATGAGAGGGGGGTAACGTTTCCAAATATAAAAGGAAAATAATTGTGATGGCTGACTTTTTGTATACAGGTTGCTCCAAAAATAAAAACACGGATGATAGAAGAAGGAACGACGATGGTTAGCTACCAGCCACATGGGGACAAAGTGAATTTTTTCAGAATGGTCTTTTCCAACCCAGCTACTAGGAAATCAGACGTTGACTTCCTCCTTGAAGAAATTGAAAGGCTTGGCAAGGATTTGTGATGACTGATGCTGCACTTTGAAATGGGCTCAGTTTTGTTCTGGTATAGTGGGCACCATTAAAAAATGTTACATTTGCTACTCCATGTTAGTTTAATTTATGATGGCACCTCCTGTTCTAAGGATAGGAAGATACTGCAGTTACTGGAGGTACCTAGAGTAATGAAATCTCAACTTTTTTTAATGGAACTCCCTTTAGACATGTGATCTCATCATTTCACAGGGCTTGAGAGTCATTGTATACATCAGGGGTCGGCAACGTTTGGCACGCAGCTCACCAGGGTAAGCACCCTGGCGGGCCGGGCCAGTTTATTTACCTGCTGACGCGGCAGATTCAGCCAATCGCGGCCCCCACACACCGCGGTTCACCGCCCAGGCCAGTGGGGGCGGCGGGAAGCGGCGCGGGCGAGCGATGTGCTGGCCGCGGCTTCTCGCAGCCCCCATTGGCCCGGGACGGCAAACTGCGGCCAGTGGGGGCCGCGATCAGCCGAACCTGCCGTGTCAGCAGATAAATAAACAGCAGGTGATTACCCTGGCGAGCCGCGTGCCAAACGTTGCCGAGCCCTGGTATACATCCTTCTTAACTGTATCTTTTTCCTCCCTGCCCCCCAGTTTGTTTTCTAGCAGAGTGGTGTTGGGGCTTCATATGCCTTCTGGGCTGCAGCACAATGGACTGAGATTAAGGTTTACCTTTGTTTTCATAGGCTCCTTTGATGGGTGTTAGGCCCTATAAATATAGCACTCTTTTTGTCATTAGTTAAAGAGAGCAGAATACAGAGGCAGGAGCTCCAGAAGGGCCTTTGGCTCAAAGCTTTCTTCATCACAGTGTGTGTGAAACTTTGTAGCTACTCATGGCAGGCAAATTATCCTAGAATACAGCTTTTTTTTGTTTTCTGTCAAGCCACATTAGTACTTAGTAGGAAGTGTTGTTTGGATGCTTGCACCTTTTATTGGTTTTTATCACTTGCTTTGGTTTTGATGACTTCAGTAAACACATCTGTGCAGGCTTCCCTTCACTCTCCCCTTTTTACATTTCATTTTCCATCTCAAGTTTAGTGCAACAGTGTAACTCATCCTATGTGTCCATGCAGTGGAGTAAAAGAATATGAAGGGCATTACTCTCCGGTACTGGTTACTGTTATAGTGTAGACTCTTCTGCGGAGCCCCTACTCTCCCTCTGGTGCAAATGGGTAGAGCCTTGGCCTGGACTCCCCCTTCCAACCCCTTGTTCCCCACTGTGCCAGCACAGCTGAGCTGATGTAAAGAGGGAAGTATAGGACTGGCACAGATTACTCCCTGCTCACTGTCTAGAACAAGTGGCAACTAGGGACCAGATAACTACACTCTGCTAATAACGCAGGGCTTGTGGCAAAGTCACAGTCTAGCCCTTAGTGATTATGATCTATTCAGCCATACTTCCTTCTGACTCTGCCACAAGTGAATATAAAGGAATGCTACAGATTTATTTATTTCTTCCACTGTGTGTATTCCTGAGAACCTTTGGGTGCATGGATCAACATGTGGATCACTTAGAAATAACTGAACAAGGCTCTGGAGAATATACTGTAGAGAACTATCCTGCACTGGGTGGAATAAATGGCCTAACAGGGTTTTTTTATTCCTATCTACTTTTTATTCTCATTTTACATTACAGATAACACTAAAGTTAACACAGTGCACGTTGTATTGGTAATAAGGTCAGTTATTTAGACAACTTTTCTAAAGGTTTTGTTATGAAGGATATATTTTTTAAATTTTCTATTTTAAGGTCTGTGGCATTTGTTTCATATTTATTTACCTTTGTGCTGTATTGTTTTGGGTTTTTTTAGCCCTAGGGCAGGGGTCGGCAACCTTTCAGAAGTGGTGTGCTGAGTCTTCATTTATTCACTCTGATTTAAGGTTTCGCGTGCCAGTAATACATTTTAACGTTTTTAGAAGGTCTCTCTGTCTAAGTCTATAATATGTAACTAAACTATTGTTGTATGTAAAGTAAATAAGGTTTTTAAAATGTTTAAAAAGCTTCATTTAAAATTAAATTAAAATGCAGAGCCCCCCAGACCGGTGGCCAGGACCCGGGCAGTGAGAGTGCCACTGAAAATCAGCTCGTGTGCCGCCTTTGGCACGCGTGCCATAGGTTGCCTACCCCTGCCCAGTGGTATTAGGCATTTCAAGTATGCACATGAATAGGGAATCCACTAAACAATGAAACATGATCTGAAATCAGATTTGTAGCTGAAATGTGTATATAACTTTGAGAATTGCTCCCTTTGGTAAGTAGAGAAAAAGGTGGGTTAAAACACTGGACTGTGCATGTGTGCAAGAAAGGGAGATCTACTGTACACTGTACATTGCAACGAAGCTACAGCAAAACTGCAACTGTCTAGACTAACACTGAATAAAGCCCTAATTCACTGCACTTATGTTCAGCCTACTGTGTGAAAGTGTCCTTCATTTTAGTAGAGTCCACAATAGGAGCCATATACAGTGCTTCTGTACTTTTAATCATGATATAAGTCTCTTTCTTTTGCTTTTTCAGTTACTAGAATCACAGTTTGCTACTTACTTCTTCAGTACTCTTGGGAGCCCCTCTTTCCTGCAGTGTGCCAGACACCTCCCTTCCTTACTTACTTCCAACTCCTGTCTCAGAACTCAGGATATCTGCAAAGCTGACAATTGCTGACCTGTGCCATTAAAAATATAGATGTCCTTCCAAAACAAAGAAGATTTCTGATTTCATGCTGGTGTAACCCCCACTGAAATAAGTCAGCCCCCCTGTGTTTATATAGCTTCTTAATAAGCTCCTCAGGGCTTAACAAATGCTTATATCCTGTCACATGGAAGGTACATCCCACATCTACCTGTGTGGCATAGGAACTGGCAGCTACTTGACTCCCTTTGCTGGTGCCAGCAGTGCTGAGCCATATGGGCCTTAGTAAAGGACTGAGGAGGTGAGCCGGGGCAATGACAACAAGCTTCTGCCTTTGCTGGAAAGACAGGTGTCTGGTAGGTAGGCAGATCGCTGGTGGCAGTGAAAAGGAGTCTGCCCCTGCAGTTGGCACTGAGTTCCGGAAGCTGAGCAGCAGGGACTCTGTAAAGAAGAACTTGTAAAAGAGCATGGCAGGAGGACATACTTAGCATTGGGGAGGGATGTTGATTTGATTTTTGTTGGGGGAGGCAGTGTTTAATTTATTATGGGGATTTGATTGGCTTATTTTGGGGGGTTAATTGGGAGGAGTCATTAGTGCTTGGTTGTGGGGAATTTTGGAGAGATCGTTTTATTGAGTGGGACACTAACAGGCACAGGCAGTAAAACCCTTGTCCTATTCAGACTGAGGACACTGTCTGTAGCAAAGATGTGTGTGAAAGGCAGGTTGAGTCCTATGCCCCAGTGACAGCTGTTGTCACTTCTTAAAACCCTCTGCAAAGCCCCCAAGGCCTCACTACTGCAGTCTCACCTCAGGAAAGCTGTGGCTGGCAGCATTGCTGGATCGTCTTGGGTATCCCCCAGCAATACTAACACAAAAAAAGGGGGGCAGCAGCTGCCAATTCCCATGACATACAGGTAGATGGACAAGGTTATATGAGGTGTCAGAGAGAATTCTATGGTCATCTTTTAAAAAAAAAATATGTAGAAATAGAGGATGAGGTTTTTTTAGTGCTATGCCTCATCGTGTTTTAAATATCAGAGGGATAGAGCTTTCACTATTTCCCATGAAAGGCTGTTTCAAAGACTAATAGACCATCCTTTTAGAAGAAGTATATTTTATAACCTAAACTAGGTGTGTATAAGTGCAGTAAATGTGTTTGTTAAATCTTTTGACCGCTGATAATGAATAATAGACATTTGACCTGGAATTATCTACTCCAGTCCCCAGGGGTTGTATATCATCGTGTCCTACAAGCATATTTGCCAGTCTGTTTTGAATTTAGCGAATTGATGCATTTATACTTCTTCCCTTGGGATACTCTGCTAGCATCTAATAGGTCTCATTTATAGGATATTTCTCCTGATCTTGTTGTGTGACTGCTACAGCACCAAGATAACTGTAAACCCAATATCCTTAACACTGCCAGGCACTATTTTTTACTAACCTAGTTATTTGTGTTTGAACAACAAGAGAACAAATTAAATTTAGTGAAATTAGCCAGAACAACAAACATGTTTTAAGGTTAATTACATTTAGTTTCCCAATAGAAAATGCCAGCTGGATAAAGGGAACAGATCACCCACAGCCTGGAGAAAACTGATCAAATCTTTAAAATGTTGAAATTTACAAACAGCACACGTTCCCTAAACTAGTTTCCCAGGAATGTTTGGAGGGTTTTTCTGCACTACCCTGGCCCTGGGCCCTAGCTCAATTCCTTACTCAGACAAAACTCCCATCAAAATCCTATTACCTTACAAAGGTGGGCAGGAACTTTACAAGTTTTCTTTGTCCCCAGAAAAAGCACTACCTAGTGAATATGGGTGATTGAATATAGAAAAGAAAATGAAAATACTGTGTTGTAACCTGAGTTAGAAGGGAGC
Source organism: Malaclemys terrapin pileata (assembly GCF_027887155.1). Lineage (NCBI taxonomy): Eukaryota > Metazoa > Chordata > Testudines > Emydidae > Malaclemys > Malaclemys terrapin. Next base: position 122,808,189 of record NC_071506.1, on the reverse strand, counting down.
GAGGAAGAGTGATAAAGAATTACAAAACAACAGAGAAGAGGCTGCTGAATTCTTTAGCTGCTGATTTCCAAATGTTCCGAATTTGGTTTTTATTTTTTGGGTGGTTATTGGGTTGGGTTTTTTTTTGGAAAATGTAGATATTTTGTAAAGAAATGTAATATTTTGGGGGAAGGAGGGATATTAGATGCATTTCTTTACAGCATACTTTCAGCCTTAGCTCTTTGTTAAAAATGTTGTTGTTTAAAGAACTTCCCTGTCTTTTGAATGAGCACCAACATTTAAAATCAAGATGGTGTATAAGGTCAACAGTAGGGCAGCCCTGCCCTTATGAATCTTATGAGGCCCACCAACGTAGAACTCCCATCCTGAAGCTTTTAGTAAGTTCATAGCAGGTGTTAGATATGGAGCTTGGTGAATATTGAGAAGGAAAGCAGGGGAGACTTTTATCCACATGGCAAACTTTAAGTGCTTACAGTTTAATATCTTCCAGTACTCCATGCCAAGGACCCCACAGCCTTGCCACACTCACCCACATCAGAGTGGGCTTCACCAATCCACACACAGCAGCTTTTTTGTGGGGGGGAGGTAATGGGTGGTTAGCTACTCAAATTCCGAGTTTGCTCAGGATGAGTTGTTTGTAGTTATTTATTATTTGTATTACAGTAACACACAGAAGATCCAACAGAGACTGGAGCTCCAGCACACTGTACAAACACACAATGAATGATTGTCACTGGCCCAATGACTTTACAGTCTATATAAACAAAACAGTAAAGGATGAGAGCAGAAACAGGGGCACAAAAGGGCAAAGTGACTTAGACAAGACAGACAAATGGTGAGAGAGAAAACGGAGGCATTGAGAGGGGAAGCGACTGATCTAAGGTCAGAAGCCAAGCCAGGAAAACACCCTAATTCCGACTAACTGGACAGCCACAATCAGGATAGAAGAGCAAATTATTTGTCTAGAATCCCAGCATTGTGATTTTATTAGTCTGGTTCTTTAATAATCCGACTTGCTAGCCACCCTAATTCTGAGTCTAACTATGTCTGTCAGCAGAATGTGGCATTATAGCTTGATGTAACATATTGAGTGCTGATGGCTGAACTATAAAAAATGAAAAAAAATCATTATGATAAAGACCTGTGTCTGTCTTTATTATAATCACAACATCACCTTCACTCACCCACAGATGCTTGAAACACCATTAAAAAGGTGGGGCAGGAGCCTTTGAAGTTTTTCCATCATTCAGTTCGAGGCAAAATGTCTTTGGAGCCTCTGGCAAATGAAAGGGAATCTGAAAAAAACAAAACAGGTTAATCCCCAGGAAATATTTGGCATGTTGGCAGGTATGAAATATGTATCGATTGCCTCATTAAAAATGTACTAAAAATGTCTTTAAATCCCATAAATTTCTCCAGAAATATGATCTCTTCGGTCAGCAACCCTGTAATCTTTTTTTAGTGAATGTTTTTCTTCCCTCGGCTACTCGCAGCAGATCAGATTGACTTCTAAATTCTAGTTTTTTCCGGTTTTCAAAGATAGGCTCAGCTGTTTTTGTCTTCTTTTTCTACTTGCCTTCTCTCCTTCTCTTAGGGCTTGTCTAGACTTAAAATACTACAGCAGCACACAGATGCACCACTGCAGCTCTGCTGCTGTAAGGCTTCAGTGTAGACACTACCTATGCTGAGGGGAAGGTGTAAGTAATCAACCTCCCTGAGTGGCGGTCGCTAGTGTTATCTACATGGAGACTTAGGTTAGCTTAACTACACTGCTCAGGGGTGTGGATTTTTCAAACACCTGATGGATGCAGTTAAACCAACCTAATTTTCTAGTGTAGATCAGGCCTTAGGCTATGTCTACACTAGGCACCTTTTAGCGACACAGCTGTGCTGCTCCAGCTGTGCCACTAAAAAGTGCGCAGCGTAGCCATTTTTTGTCGGCGGGAGAGAGCCGACAAAATAAATCCACCCCCAGCGAGAGGCGGTAGTTTTGTCAGCAGGAGTGCTCTTCTGCCAACAAAGAGCTGTTCACATTGGCGCTTTTCTTCCATAAAACTTTTGTTGTTTGGGGAGAGGGGGTCTTTTCACACCCCTGAATGATAAAAGTTTTACCAGCGAAAGTGTAGTGTAGGCAAACTCTTAGTCTTCATCTGCAATTTCCTTTTGATCTTGGTGCCTATGTGTAGTCTGCCACTGAACAGCTTTTCAGGGTCATTAGCCCTTTCCATATGGTAACTCTAGAGATCATCTTTTGGCAACTTTATTCACTGCTTCTTGATGACCCGAGAGGCTCAAAACAGAGCTACCCGTTTTAAAAAGAAACTCACCTAATGCACTCATCATTGTCATGGTGTGTTGTGTTACTACTATCCTTAAATCCTGGAGAAATGCTGGCAGGCCATTATTTTATTTCTTGAAGTAGCATCAGAGGCGATTTTGTTTCTGCTTGAACAGCAATTTGAAGGCAGCAAGTGGCTTCTCTCTCATCTAGCCTGTGGCTAGACTCATTAATTTCAGTAGTGTAGAACCAAAAAAGGACCTGATCTGGAGCAAGCTACATGCTGTTGAAATTGTCTGAAAGGCTTTGTCTACCAATCGGGAGTTTCAACATAATTCTTTTTTTGTCATTTACATGAGATGTTACAATGTGACCTTTGGGCAAATTAATTCCATTCCTCTGATAGTTAATGTCTCAAATGGACGGGGAAAAAATTCAGACTGCTACACTTTTATTGGTAGCTTGATTTCACAGGAAGTTTCTCTGCTCATCTGATCTGTACTAGAAGGAAAAGTCTCCCAGCTGACTTACAATGAAAATTCTATTGAAACAAAAATGTGACATTGAGCTATTGGCAGTTTCCATATTCAGAGTTGTGGAAATAGATCCGCTGTCTCATTTAATGTTAGCAGTGGTGATCATTGTACTTACATTATGGCCAACATTTTTAAAAGTAACTAGTGAAGTTTTGGGAGTGCAACTTGAGAAACCCTAAGATGGCCTGACTATGAGAGGGTGAGTACTCAGCACTTTCTGAAAATAAGGCTTCTCGCAGGTGTCTCAGTTTAGGCACCTGGAATCACTAGTCTCTTGAAAAATTATGATTATACCACTAAGTACAGGGAGCAGGAAACTCTCAGTGTCAGCTCATGGAATTTCCTCCCATTCATTCTATTGGAAGGGAGGAGATGGGTGTTTGCACCCCAATGACAAGACAGGAATACACCCCCTAAACCAGCAGATCCACACAAACCTCAGGATATCCATGGAGACCCAGGGCCTCCTCAAAGTTCCCCAGGCCCTTTTCCCCATGCCCAAACAGCACTCTCAGGAGAAATGTTGCCACTTACATGGACGGTAAGGCCCAGATCCTCAAAGATATTTTGGCACTTAGGCCCAGATCCATAATGGTATTTAGGCTCCTAACTTCCATTGATTGCATACTAGGGAAGAAAGGACCTAAGTATGTTTGTGTATCTGGTGGGCAGGGCCGGTGCAAGGAAGTTTCGCGCCCTAAGCGAAACTTCCACCTTGCGCCCCCACCCCAGCCCTGTGGCAGCTCCCCGCCCCCCTTCCACCCTGAGGCGCCTCCCCCGTGGCAGCTCCCCCCACTGCCCTGAGGCACACCCCTCCCCCCATGGTAGCTCTCCCCCCCGGCCCGGGGATCTGTGCGGCAGCTCTGACCCAGGGGAACCCCTGGGCTGCCTGCCGGCGGCTCAGACTCCCTCTCCCTCCCAGCACAGTGGCTGCTGTAAAAAAAAAAAAAATGGGTGCGCTGCTCTTTGGCGCCCCCAAATCTTGGCACCCTAGGCAACCGCCTAGTTGGCCTAAATGGTAGCACTGGCCCTGCTGGTGGGCCCTAAATCCTATTGACTTCAGGTGGAAAACCTAAGGAGTTAGATGCCTAAATACCTTTCAGGATCTGAGCCAAAGTGCTTGATCCCATTCCAGTCTCCCCACTGACTTCAACAGGCATTGCATCCATCCCTAATGGCATACTTAGTGGGCATTATTGCTGCTTGGGTCAGCATTAATTCTTGTTCAAATATCCAGTGGGACATCTGTGGGGTCTATAGTGGAACAGCTGCTCATTAGATTTACCCTGCAGCATTCCATAATATCCACAGGGCGCTGGTTCACCTCGCTCACATTCCTCACCTTAAGAAGCTTCTGCTGGGTATCAGGGAGGAAGTCAGAAATTGTGTGAACGTTGTATTCTGTATCATTTTAGAGGTACTGGCTCCATGGAATTATTGGATATGTGGGAGGAAACGTGAAGAAAAGCTCAACATGGATATTTTTGGCTTGTGCTGATAACTGATTGCATTTAACTGACTGAAGTTTATATTCACTTCAATAGGAATGGCGGGGTACTTATAAAAATCAGGCCATAGGTGAAAAATTATATATCAAATAAAATTACGTTAGAGCATAACAGTGATGGAAAGATGGCCAAGGAGATCAATAAGGGAATCAGTCTCTTCCCTTCTATGTCATTAGTTCCATGCTGGCATAGATCAATAATAGCAGCCCATGGTCTGTGTGAAGGGATCTGCTGGTCTTGGACCTTTTCTTTGTAAAAAAATGCAACTGTTGGAAAACTTGTTTGCAGTTTTTTCTCTTCACCTGTGCTGAAACAGTTAGGGATACTGTAGCTGGTCTTTTCTCACATAAAGATGGTCTCTTTCATGGTTCACGATCATAGCTAAGGCACAAAACTTTGGAGAAGTTTGAACTGACATTACATCCTCCAGATGAATAGAAGACTTTAGTTTCTAGAACTGTGCGTTAGCACCATTCATGAGCACCAAGGCCCAACTTGAGATGCAGTTCCTGTAGCTCCCACTGACTTCAGAAGTTGCAAGTGCTCAGCACTTCTGGAAATCAAGCCCTGGGTGGCTCAAGTTTGGCACTCAAAATCAGTGGCCATATGTGGAAAATTAGGCCCAAATGTTTTTAAGTAAAATTTTCAAAATGGCCTAAGTGACTTAAGAGCCTAAATCCCACTGAAATGCACTGGGAATTAGGCTCATAAATCACCTAGGTTTCTGGAAATTTTACCCATCATCCCTGATGAAAAAGTAATAAAATGTAATAGAGCATAATAAGCTCTCCCTAATTTTTTTAAATCAGCATTTAGAATGGTAAGGCTATAATTCTCAGTTAAATTCCACAGGTTTTCAAGCGCGATTGCTAGAGAACTATATTTAATTTCTGTAGTTAGCTGCAGCTTGTTCATGAGCAATAAAGTCTGATGCAGTCATATTGATCTGGTGTAATGTGATATAAACATTTGACAATTATTAAAATACTTTAGAAAGCATAGTCTCTAAAGTGCCACAGTATGTAACTGTAAAGTAGTAAATATTATTGAAACATTAAGAAAGCTCCTCTTGTTCAAGTCACCAGTTTCGTATATGCATCCTACCAGCTTGGAAGGGGACCTAAAAGTGGAGTTATTTAGTAAGATTGTTTTATTTCCGTGGAGCCTGCTTTCTCAATTGTGATGCTTTAAAAAATCTCTGTATATTTTGTACATTTTGCAAAACATTGTTTACTGAATTTTATCTTTAGTACAATTTATTATTTATTATTTGTATTACCATAAAGTCTAGGAGCCATGGAGCATGGCCCCATTGTGCTAGATGCTGTAAAAACAGAAAAAAAGCATGGTTGCTGTCCTCGATAGTTTATAATCTAAGTGGAAGAGACAAAAAGTGGATACAGACAGACCAGACGGGGAGCACAAAAAACCAATGAGACAATACAATTACCACAAAGTAACTTGACATATTTTTTTCAACTTCTCTTTCTCTCTGTGTATGTGTGTGCCTATACCTATATACACAATAGAACCCCATTTCTCTGATCCTCCATTATCCGGCTCTCCACAGCAATTGAACAACAGGTGCACACAGGTCCAGAAGCAAGTGATATCTTGTGTGGCCACTAGATGGCGATGCAACCTTGCAGTTTCCCGTTCTCTGGCTTATCTAAATGTTTAACTATTGGATCTGGCTCTGATCCCAATTAGAGCAAATAAACAGGGGTTTGCTATGTGTGTGTGTAAGGCAAGGATCTGAATGAACTTTCCCCTGCCATCTAGTGATTAATTGGGGAAAAGTCTTCAGGAGCAGTGTGCCTATTTGCAGACACACATATTCTGCCCAGGTGTTCAGCAGACCTGCTTGCCACAGTAATTAAATTTGGCTTTTAGCGTTGAATGCTGGGGTAATGAAATATTGTTATCCTTATTGTATGAGTAAAGGGCAGCAGAACTGTACGGAGCATGCCTTGATTGAGGGGTCACAACTGGAACCTCACTTGCTAAGCAGGGGAGAAGGTGTCAGTAGTAGGTTGTTGGCGGTCAGGCCTTGTGATTGGAGTCCAAATGCTAGAGCCAGAGGTCAAGACAGGGCCAGAACCAGAAAGGGAGGACCAAAGATCATATGTGGAGTCAGAGTCCAAATGCCAGAGCCAAGTAAGGTGACCAGACAGCAAGTGTGAAAAATCAGGACGGGGGTGGGAGGTAATAGGAGCCTATATAAGAAAAAGACCCAAAAATTGGGACTGTCCCTATAAAATTGGGACATCTGGTCACCCTAGAGCAAAGGGTTGAGACAAATTCAGAGTCAGGAATCAGAATCAGATTACCAGGAGTCAGGGAATGTTAGCAGCAGGGCTGGTTCTGAGGTAGGACCAAGGCTGAGACAAGATGGGAACAAGGCTGGTGCAGAGCGGTATCTAGGCTGGAGCTGTGAGGAATAGAGCAGGAGCAGCATTTGGCAAGAGATATGACAAACTCCATGAGCACATGCATTGAGCAGCCAGTGAGCTGGCCTGCTAGCTTCCTCGGGAATCAAGTATGGTGGTCTGTCAGGCAGCCTAGCTGACTGATTACGGTGCCAGGAGCTTTATTGATGACTTAGTGATACCAAATGCAACTTAAAATCAGAGGTAGTGCATGTAGGTGTCCTACCTGGGTGGTGGTCACCTGTTTAAAGAGCCCTAGGCACTATTTGATCCTTTCCGTCTAGTGTTTAAAGACAGAGATGGCTAGACTCATTTGAGAGTCCTAGGTTTTGTCAGTGTAGAGTTGAGAAGCTGCTCTGAGGAGGCTGAACACTGAACGTAGTATGGAGACAGTGGTGCAATGAAAAGACAAGGCAGAAGAGGCAGCAGTAGAGGTTCCCCACTATTGAGTGAAATCACTAGAGAGCTGACAGCACTGAGAGCTGGGCTAAGTGGTAGAACCTCAGGACACAGTGTTGTAGCCAGAGGCAGTAGTGATGGCAGCAGCTGTGAGCAGAGGCACAAACAGCAACAATGGCAGAGACTGCAGCAACATTGATGAACGGAGGCTTCACTCAACTATCCTCTCCTCTCAGGGGTGTGAGGCCAACCCACTCAAATCTATCCCTGAACTCCTGGGATGTTGCTGACAACAAACTGTGAGTGGGATGCAGCCGAGAGAAAGAGTGTCAAGATGGGGAAATTGAGAAAAAGGATCTTGTCTAATATACTGAGGGACAGGCGCTTTACTGATTGATTGCATACTTTCAAGTCATTGCTGCAATGTTTCTTCAAATTAATGCTGTGATTATTTCTTTTAATAACGGTTTTCTTTGTTATACACAGACTCGGTGCTTGTGAGTGGGGAAATATTGTCCCTTAGAGGTGCCCAAGGCTGGTGTTTAGTTTTCCCGGATTACTGGGTGTGGGCTTGAGCCGATTCTGTTTTGTATTGTTAAGAGGAACCCTAGATATTGAACCTGGGCTTTGTTGCTGTTCACACTGCCTGGTAGAAGGGTTACATATTCAGGAAAGAAATACACAGAATCTTCCGCAAACCCAGTTTTGCTTTTGCAATTCTGATGTGGTTTAGGCAAATATTGGAGATACTTGTAGTTTTTGGATTTAGTTTCCTCTTTTCAGAATCACAATTGAAAAAAAAAAAAAAAAAAAAAACCCACAAGGAAACAGAATAGAAGACCCAACATCAACAGAAACTTAAGGTTGCAAAGTTAAGCATTCCAAAGTCATGCACCCATTTGTTCGTAGGCATTGCGGTCCTGATTTTCATCAGTGGCCACTATTGCTGCAGGACCCTGGCCTTGTTGTCAGTTACATTGAGCCTTTAAGGTGCTACTCACCCCAAAGGAGGCATTGTCTCTCCCTGAAATCCCTGGTTTGTGGATGGCTTCATGCCCCTTTCTGTATACTTTACAGGCTAGGGCAGAAGGGAAGCAGGACTACATCCCAGCTGTACCCTCCCACCTCCTGCAGAGTGAAGTGCACCCTCCAGGGCACACAGAGGTAGCGGCCCCAGTTCTCAGATGAACAAAGGGACTCTGCTCAATTAGCCCATTTGCAATATGCATAAGGGGAGGCTCTTCGCACACGCAGGCTCCACTGCACACGGGCAGAGGCCAGTCACAATGAGTGTACAGATTGGTCACTGAACAATGAAAAAGGCAGGGCTCTTTCTATCTCTCTGGGCCAAATTCTCTTTTCAGTTTTAACAGCAGAAATTTAGATTTGCCCATCAATCTGAATTTACACTGCTATAATGGAGCAGCTGGAATGGTGGGCAGTGAATGGGGCAGGATGCACTCATTAAGCAGTGAGGATAAAAAAACAAAGGGAGATGGAGAGCAATTGTTCTGTGCGTAACTGTTTTTCACTTATTATACCATCAGCCAGTTGCACTAAGCATTGTACAAACACATAGCAGAGAGAGGCGCTGCCTGAAGGAGCTTGTAATCTAAATAACCAGGACAAAGGGAGGGAGAGGAAGGAGTGACTTACTTAGGGTCACAGAGCACATCTGGGAATGGAACACAGGTCTCCTGACTCCTAGCCCAGTGCTCTATCCATTAGACTGCACTGTCTCTGCAAAGTGTCGCTTCTAATAAATTATTTAAAAAGCAGTGCCACAACCCCATCTCACTCATGGACTGATTCTGCTCCTATTGTAGGCAGTGCTAAAACTCCCATTAAGTTCAGTGGTGTTGGGTCAGGCCATCACTACACATGATGGATGTTGTGCTTTGAGGTCTCAATCCTGTATGGTGCTGACTGCAAGCTGCCAACTGCCCGCAAGTCCCATTACATTTTTTTAAAAACTCTGTATAAAAAGGGAAAGTTTTAGTCTGGAATATTGGCACTCATTTTAATTACAAGTTCTGTGTATATATGGAGCTGATCAGACACCTCATATACTGAACAGAAAATCCCAGCTGGGAAATAAAGGTCAGTCAGATAAAGATAAGCTATCACATAAAGAGTCAGCTTTAGCAGAAGGTTAACAATATTATTTAAATGTCATCTAGGTTCACTAAGACATAATTATGGCTCAAACATATTGGTATTCATGCACCTCTCAGCTTTGGAAAATACATACAATTCAAGTGGGAAAGAGCCCATTATTTCAGTAATAACCATACCAATCATACTGCCAGGCTCTGATTGCTGCCTGGTTGAGGCTGAGTCCCCTAAACTGTTGCTGTTGTGAGAGTTGGGGACACTGAGTTCTCTCAAGAAGCACTATCACCCCTCATTTCACTTTTCTTTCACCTCCCCAGGCCTGCATTTACAGTTCCCTGGGGAGCTAGCCGGGGTCAGGCACCACAGGCAAGAGTCTTCAATTCTCAATCTCTCTAGGAGGGGGAGGGATAGCTCAGTGGTTTGAGGATTGGCCTGCTAAACCTAGGGTTGTGAGTTCAGTTCTTGAGGCGGCCATGTAGGGATCTGGGGCAAAAATCTGTTTGGGGATTGGTCTAGCTTTGAGCAGGGGGTTGGACTATATGACCTCCTGAGGTCCCTTCCAACCCTGATAGTTTATGAACCAGACTCATCAGCAGGGTGTTGACAAGAAATAGTTACCATGGTAACCACAGGCTTTTGTTCTCCCCCATTCACCCTTGGGAGAAGTGCCAAGAAGGCATATTTTCCCCTTCTCAGGATAGTAAGGAGGGGACAAGAAGGAAGACCAGGCCACAAAGGCAGTTTTTTCTTCCATGCCTACAGGGAACTGACTATAGGAAGTCAAGCACCAGAGTCCATTTTTTATTTTAGTTTATTTTTTCTTGCTCCCTCATGACATGACCTGTTGACCAGCCAGGCAGAGCCAGGAGCACTAATTAGTTCAGCTGATCAACATTTTTCACATTTTTTAATTATAACATTTGAAATTTACAGAATTTAGTTTTTTTTATTAGAGCTGGTTGAAGCATTTTTTAATATCCCCCCCCCCCCCCCCCAATATGCTATTTCCTTGAAACTAGAATGTTTTGTGAAGACATACTGGTTTCAACGGAGTTTTCAACAGGAAGATTTCTGGGGTGAACTTCTTTCTGGTCACTTCTGACCAGAGATAGCTGAATTGAGAACCCATCCTTTTCATTCTGAAAATGGCCATTTTGACACCTCATAAATTGTTGTGAAATGTAATTGGCATCCTCTGGCCTGCTCTAGTTTTGATGACTTTTTTGCATTTTTTCCCTCCTGTTTTGGTTAAAATATAGACCTGGTGGATGTTTTGAAAACTTGAAATTGGGGGATGGGTGGGGAACCTCACAAACTTTTTTTATCACAAATTTCCACCTTTTTTTCCATCCAACTCTTCTAATTAGAATCGCTAGCTTTATTCTGTTGCATATAGCAGCACACCCCAGCTGCTAGCAGCATACTTACAGGTGGATTAAAAGACTATCTAGCAGCCCAACATTTTCAGAGTGATAGTCAACAACAGTCAGCTGACAACTCTAGGGCCAGTATTGTATTCAGCAAATTTGTTATGGTAGTCAGCTGTCCCCAATAATTAGCCTTAGAAATGGGCTGAAATCCTGGCAGAAAATCTGAGCATGCTATGGGTGTAGTTTGTATAGGGGAGGGAAGGTCAGTTCCTTTAGCTTAGCTGTTATAACCCCTGTCACCCTCTGAACTATTTCTGTCTCTGCTATACCTCTGAACCTGTCATTGAACTAGTTTCAAAGTGTAAAGCTTCAGGTAAGTTTCAGCCCTGAGTTGGTCAATACCTGTTTGTATCAGGGTATAGAATATTTTCTAGTAGCAAAATTGCCTCTTATTAATGCATTTGAGCACTGAATCCTCCCAACTACTCCAAAGAGAGAAGGATCAGGCTCTTTGTGCCATTTGTTTGTAATTTGCACAAAATGGATTCAGTGGTGTTGCTCAAGATTTGTATGGATGTGACCCAGTTATAAAATGCAGATCTGGATCCAGATGACAAACATTGCAGAGTCCAGGGTACTCAGATTCAGGGATTTGTTTTGGTCCATTGCATAATCAGATCTGTGTTTGGATTTCTAATAGTTTTGAAGTTTGAGGTGTGAACAGCCCTGGTTTCAGTTTGGTCCCATCTCTAAAAATTGCAGTTTCAAAGGGTGTGTGGACAATGGGGTAATTGTATGAGGGAAGCGTCACTTGCCCTCAACTGATTCCAGACAACTCTACCTATCAAATCTATCTAATCATATAGGACCACTTCACTGAAATGTCTGAGCACCCCCACTGGCTGATCAAGTGAGGAGAACAAGGAAAAAATGGGCAGTACAGGAGCTAGTAAGTGCTGAGATATGAAATCCTAGCACCTTTGAAGTCAATGGGAATATTACTCTGACTTCAAAGGGGCCAGTATTTCCCCTTTGGTCTCTTCCCTTTCTCCTTTGCAACTGCTGTAATGAAATCAATCCTCATAACATTATTCTCAATTTTAAAAAAAAATAAAAATAAAATCTAGCAACCTCTGCAGCCCGTGAAAACTGTGATTGTTGTAAGTTCACAAATTTCTAACTTTGGTCACACTGGAATCTATCAGGACCTCTTCCAAATCAGCCAGAAACAAAATATTGCCACTTCTGTGGGGAAAAATCTTCTACAAAAACAGATTTCCCCCTTTCCCTGCAAAAATTAACAAGCATAAAGGGGAAGGCAGATGAAGCTGCAAGATGTTTTGGGGTTTTTTTCCACCATACTTGTGAAACTGGGAATTCCCCGTCTCTCCCCAGCTCTAACAGTTGAGATCGATGTAAATAAAAATTTTACAATAGGTGGATAGAAGAATATTTCTATGGTGAAATTGTGTAAACCCCAATAGATCTGGGGAGTAAGATGAGCGCAAACTACCTTTCTAATTAGTGTGTGCGTTTGTTTTTTAATTATCCTGGCAGGTAGCCAGACTCTCCAAGTGTTTCAAGAAGAGCCCATCTCTTTCAAAGTGAAAAAGGATGTTGTGATAGACAATACTGTAGCATGCAAACACATTCTGGTATTTCTTCCAAGCTACCACAAGATGGCACAGTTAGTTCACAGTAACCTACTTTTTAAAAGGACAGTAGGCAGTAATAAAACAGGACAGTTCAAGGCACTAAAAAAGTCATCATAACTAGATGTGATTCAAAGATTGCAGAGTGAGCTAAGTCCCAGTCTACAGAGGAGGCAGTAGACATTCCAGTTCCTCCATGCATAGGAAAAGGCCTTATATTTTTAATAACCCTAGATTGAAATCCTGGTTCCTTAAGTTAGTGGAAGTTTTGCCACTGACTTCAATGGGGCCAGAATTTCAGCCCTAATTTTTAACCAACTTAAAATAATATTGCTTCCACCCAGTCTTGCCTTATTGATCTATGTGCATTCATCCCCTCTGCCAAAATAGCCCATCCCTCAAGCAATTAGGAACAGGCACTTTAAGAACAGAGACTCACACTTCTATAAACAACCAGGAGAGGGAGAAGAAGAACCCTGTTCTTCTAGGAGCCAAGGGGGAAGAGAAGAATGTATAATGAATGGAGTCTGTGACAGCCTATCGTAGGCCACCAAATAATGAGGATACAACATCCTGACAGTCATTTGTGTTCACCTTATGATGATTTATCAATAGGAGATAGCACTGTGTCCCATTGCAACAGTGTCATAGTGTATCCAACCTACATCATGAAGTAAGTATCACATGTTATAATGTGCACTGTAATTGTTTTTGTTTTGTGGGTCTTATTCTGGTTGTTAGGCTTGGGAATGGAGTGGCTGGGTGATGTGTAGTGGCCTGTGATATGTAGGCGGTCAGACTAGATCTGGTGGTCCCTCTGGTCTTAAACTGCATGTCTCTCTGAAGTTGCTCTTCACGGTAAGTAGTCCCACTTTTGCAGCTCTAACTTCCTCAGCAACAATACAGAGGGACTGATGTGGAGAAGGATCCCTGAGAAAAGAAACTGGATCTGCTAAAATAGTTCTATTCAGACTATTGGCTTCCCTGTGGCTCAGACCTGGTTTCCTTTTCTCCTCTAAAGTATTTAGTGGCACACTTTGGACTAGATCAGGGCATTTATGCCACTGACCTCTGTGGTGTATTGAAAACTGTGTAAAAATTACAAGCTGTCAGTTTAAGTCCTAAAAGGTTTAATGGTCCTGCAGATTAAGGGGCTCTGCTGGGAAGTGTGCACAGTGCAGTCAGAGTCTGTCTGCAGAAAGCCAGGGTAAGGTGGGGTGAGTTGTGCTTCTGTATCTTTAGGAGCAGCTTGTTTTTTCTCTCTCTGCTTTTGGGTCTTCTGTGTTTAGAATTCAGAATTCTAAGAAATAAAGTAGTGTTATGTTGCAACCTTTTGGCAAGAGTATTTTATGTTTGAATCTAACTTTTCTATTTGTGTAACATCAGTTGGAACAGAAGGCAGACAGAGTTCTCCTCTGAATCTTCCCCTTCCTCTCTCAGGCATTTCCTGATCTCCCCGAGGTTCTTGTAACTTAGGGAAATAAATTGTGGCCTTGTGTGCTAAAGAGAAAGGGCTCTCTGCACTTTCCCTCACCACTTCCTCTGTATACCATGCAAGGAGGAAGAAACTGGTCTTAACATTCAGCTCTGTTACATCAATAGAGTCACAAGAGTCACATGCATCTCAGACCAGAATTTTTGTATGTATTATTACTTTTTGTTTCCCCTTATTTGATACCTATCTGCACCTATGCCATTCACCCTTCTTTTCACCACCATGAGCATCTTCATTAGCTCTCCTGTGTTCTTCCTTCTTTCTTTTTGGTTCTCAAGTATGGATGGGAAAACAAGTTTCCATAATTTTGAACCTACTGGAACATTGTGAATTTTAATGCTTGATTCAAAGATCATTGAGCCAATGTTCTACTTAAAAGAGACTAGGAGGGGGGAAGGGGAAGGTCAAAAACGTGAACAAAAAATGGAACAAAGTGTGTGTGTGGGGGGGAAAGTAGAGAGAGACACCGTGAAAAGAAGGATAGAGGGGAAAAATGCGTATTTTGGAGATTGTCTAGCTGATGATATGATACCGTGTAGACATAGGGCTATGTCGACACGGCACAGCTTTTGGCGACGTGGCTGCGTCGCCACATCCGTGCCGCTAATAGTCATGCAGTGTCGCCGCTGTTTGTCGGCTCTCCTGCTACCCACAATGAGCGGCGTTCGTGTTGTTGGCAGGAGAGTGCTCCTGCCGACAACGCATTGTTCACACAAGCACTTGCCGCGGCAAAACTTTTGTCTTTCGTTGGGGGGAGGGGCGGGTTTAACACCTCTGAAAGACGAAAGCTTTGTCGATCAATTGCCACTGTAGACATAGCCTCAAATAATGAAATTTGCATGTGCTTAATACATAACGTCTAATTTTACCATATGGCCAACTTCAGCTTTTACTTTATTTCTTAATGCCAATGAGACTTTATGAGGCACTTGTATTTTGTCAGCTTACTGGGATCTATGCCAACATGATGTATTACACCTTTAATGCACCCCAGTCTGTTAAACATCTCATCAAACTGTTAGGGATATATTTTGCATCCTGTTTTGTTGGCAAGTTATACATCCATTTAATTGTTCTGTATATGTTTATTGTGATTAGGGTCTCGTGACAAATGTGCAGTGTCCACCAGGTCCAGCAGCTACTATTACAGGATAACACGGGTGTTACTGAGGGCAAAATTTGGGCTGCAGTAGCGCTCTCACTAGTGATGAAGTGAGCCCAGAAACAACCCAGTATGATTCATATCCCAGGTTCAGCAACCATGGCTAACAATTTAAGAAAGCATCACTTTACTAGTAATGAGAGCCCATTTTATAAGGAGACATTGGGATTCAGAAAACATGGAACTTCATGGTATGATTTAAACACAGTGTAACTGCATGTTAACGTCCATGGTGGTTTAAAGACCATTAGGCAGGTTGGCTTAGTAACACCCTTATTAGACTCAGAGAAGTTAATAAATGATCACCAGATGGCAAAATGTTGCATATTTTTGTTATGTCTCAGGCTTGTAATTTCCTCCGGGACAAGGATACTCCAAATTTTGTTGAACCAGCATCCCAAAGTGGGTCCATATGGAGTTTTCAACCTTCCACAATAGAAAAGTAGGCTGCTATCAGGAGAAACCTAGTAAGGGGAGCTATGTCTGTTTGTTTGTTTTGTTAGTTTTTGTTAATCTGGAGCGTCCTTGTTAACTTGTAATAATGAGTTGAAAACATTCAGCTGATGGTTAAGACCTAATTTTAAATATTTGTTTTATCTTCTCCCAGAAGACATGTTTATTCTGGTGTGATCCCACTGTATCTGGTGAGTAAGACTGGCTTGGACCAAGCATGAACACACAGGGAAGAAGACAGGGTAAGTGCTCTATCACTGCATTCAGACTTTGAATCCAATGTCAGGACCAGGAAAAACTATAATCCCCGAGATGTGGTGGGGGACACATTTTGTCCCCAGAGGGAGCAGAGGGGAAATGGAGCCGTGGCCTATTCCTCCCTCTGCACTGGACTGTCAAGCATAGCAGTTGCACTGGGGAGCACAGGATGAACTGTCCTAAAGCATTCTATGTAAACTCCTCTCTCTGACTAAAGCTTTCGCTATAAGCCTTCTCTTTCTCTCTCATGTGTGCACAATGAACACACAGAAACTAAACAAACAGTGAAGTGAGCTATTTCTCCCACAGGCTAGGGGAGACATGAGAGATCATTGTCATTAGTAGTTTTAAATACTTGAAGTGCTCTGATGCTACACTGATAGTGGACATATAAATACACAGAGAGACATAGTTAAGTATATACACTTATTAATCTCAATACCAACTTAAAATATAATTAACACGCACGGATAAAAGAGAGGGTGAAAACACAGCAGCATAACCCCTAACCAGCAGGGAGTAAAGAGATCTAAAATTAAATATGATTGAAGCTGGAGCAGCATAATGTGATATAGCAAGAAGCCATGGGTCCATATTTTTGAAATTGCTAAAGTGACTTAAGCTCCTAGGCCAGATTGTTAAAGGTATTTCTGCATCTTTAGGTACCTAGGTGCTTTCAAAAATCCTACTAGATGCCTAACTCCCATTGAAATCAACAGGAGTTCAGGGCAAGATTTTTAAAGGTATTTTGATGCTTAACTCCCAGTGGGAGTTAAGTACCTAAAATCCTTTTAAAGATTTGATCCTACATGCCTAGACTCTTTTGAAATGCCAACCAGGCACATATCTGCATCTTTAGGCACCTGAAAACCTTTAAGAATCTAGTCCTTAGGAATCTATGTCCCACTGAAAATCAAGGGGAGGTCACTTTGCCTGATTTGTTGGTTATACCTTATGTCAAGGATGCATAGAGTATAGGCTTGGTATCGTGTATGTATATGTGTGTGTGTGTGTATATATATATATATATATATGTGTGTGTTATTTATCTTTTTATTTTTTAAAAAGTATGCCATGATAGATCTTAAATCAATAATATGGACTATGCTGCTTAAAAAAATAGTTGCAATATAGTAGTGATCTATTTATTTTATTTTATTTATTTTATTTATTATTCAGTTATTTGTAAATAGCTTGTGTGTGTTTTTTGTATTTCAGCCTGAAATTGATGGGTAAAAATGTATTAAGCTTTTCAGCCTCTCATTGTAAGCCTTCTTTGTTAGCCTAAGCTCATGTATTGGCCTCTCAATCAATAGCTAGATTATCTTTCTCCTTGATTCTCTCAGTTAGTAGATTTTATTTGAAAAACTGATCTTGTTTCTGTAGTTTCAATTTCTTTTCTATGGAGTACAGAATAGAAGGCCTCATGTCACACTGAAAGTTGTATCCCACTTTCTTGTATGAGAAATTTCAGGAGAACTGCTCTAGGTAATTTTTAATTCAACTGTTATTGTTTGTCGTTAGGATTCTAATTAAGAGATTATTAAATCTGCATTGTTTAGTGATGTTAGTTTGGATCAAGCTTTCATCATGAGTTCATGCTCAGACTATATAATAGATCCGATGCCAGTTTCTAGGTCTTTGTTGCGGCTTCTGAAAAATTAATCAATTCTTAAATAGGTTTTATGAGGATGAGAGTAAAAACAATAGTCATGTTCCCCAGAGTGTCTGTGTCTCCAGATGTCTATTAAATGAAATTCTTGTATTGCATTTTGATGAATTTAGTAATGGGGGGCTAATGAATCAGAATTTGGTTTGGAGCTGTCAAGAGAAGAATGTAGATAAAATCACCCACTCTATTCATATTGCTGGCCATGTAATCAGTCAGCCATGTGACCAAGCACATTTGAAAGAAAGAAAGAAAAGAAAAAAAAAAAAAAAAAAAAAAAAAAAACTTGCCTGCTGCTGACTGTAAATATTAATTGGTTTATTCTTTAGATTTTCTTGGCATGTTTCTGCGTGTTTATCCTTCAAAGTATCAAGAACTTCTAAAGAGGTAGGTTTTCTGTTTAACGCTGTACACAAATTACAGCAGCATTTGATATACAAAAGAATAAATACACTTAGCGCCTAATTCTCTGCTGTCCTGTACCTTGCATAGTAATTTACTCTTATGTGCAAAGTGGTTATAAAGTGCTACCAATAGGGTAAATCAGTAGGAAATATTGATTTGGTAACCTTCTGGACAAATGTAAATGACTCTGCAACATGCAAGGCTGTGGAGAGTCAGGCCCGGATTCTCCGTTCTCCTGGTAGTTACATGGCAAATGCCACATTGCAGTTTCTTGCATAAAAGCAATGTTATCCGAGATCTTAAAATTCTACCTTTTTGAGAGGTGTCTTGGGCTTGTCATAAGAAAGTAGCAGCTAAAATGGAAACCGCAACAACAAAATCCACTTCTAAAGGTTTTAAATTCTTTTAAGTACAAAGGCCCCATTTCAGCAAAACACACATACTTAAATCTATTACATACTGAATCAGGGCCAAAGGTGATAACATAGTAACACATGATTCCGCTGTTGCAAAACCATGATCTAAGTTGTGCTGTTAAGGAACTGGCAAGCTCCAAAAGGGAAAGTACCCTCTTCCTCTCTTTCCCCCCACCCCCACCCCCATCATTTAAAAATAGAAGCAGAGGTAATGGCTTTCACTACTAGGTGAATTAGCCTCTGCTCTGGTTTAATTGGGAGTAAAAATTAAAAGTTGAAAGCAGGAAGGGGTCTGAATGAATGAAAAGGATCAAAAGGAAATTGTTAGCCAGTTTGGGATTGAGAGTCATTGTTACTATTATATATGTATATATTTTTAACATTGTTGTATCACCTAAAGGCCTTATTGCAGATGAAGGCTGCATTGTGCTAAGCATCAGTCTCTGCTGAGAAGAACATGCACGCTTCCATATGATGAGAGACAAAAGGTGCATAAAACGAACAGTGGGGAACAAGGACATAGTGAAATGGCCCTGGTCAGCATAATAAGAGCAGTCTTAGTGCATCAGTTGCCTAGCCACTGTCAAGGGTTTTGTAGAAATCACAGAGAGATGACTAAAGAGGGATTTGAAAGAGATACTGGCTTTACAGATATCAATGAAGAGCTCCTCCCATGCAGAAGGAGCAGCATGGCTGAAATCATGGAGGAGCTTGAGAGAAAATTTGACTAATTGGCAATGAAGGCTGACATCCTTGGCAGGGTGGAGGTTCATACTGATTGTATTAGAGATGATAGGCAGGTTGGGAGTAAGCTGTGAAGGGCCTTAAAAGGTGACATTGAATTAGGCAAGTCCTTAAAAAATAAATAAATCAGATCTTTTATCATTTGCAAGTTTACTGTGAAAATGGCAGAAAAACTTATAGCCAAAACATGTATAGTCACAAATCTCTCCACAGCATTCCATTGCAGTTCTGGAAGCTGTAGGCAAATCAAGCCATGAGTCTGCTGATTCAGTGAAGTAGTCTGAAGATGTTCCCTTTACCCAGAGCATTGATGGGTTCTTCCAGATCGAATACGGTCTTGTACGATAACCTCCTGGAAGACCGTTGTGCATTGTAGCCTCCTTTTTCAAAAACAGCCTCCAAAATTTGCAGGTACAAAATTGTGGATGCAGTTATTTGCACCTGCATCTCTCTTTAGATGCTTGACTACCCAATTTCATCCACCAATCAAACGGGTATCTAAATGGGTGGAAGGGAGGGAGAAAATAATAGTTCCTGTCACTTTCTGCCTACATTTAATTGTGGGCATGAATTGCATCCACAATACTTGAGGCAAGTTAAGGTCCAGCTAAGAGTCATGGGCTACATAATTACACGCACTCATACAATCCCATCATTGAATTTCCATACAGACTATTCCCTAGAAAAGTATTATTGATCACTTGTACTGCAGTGGTGCTCTAGCAGCCTCAGTTATGGACCAGGACCCTGTTGTGCTAGATACTGTACAAAGACAGTCCCTGTCCCAAAGAGCTTACAATCTAAGTATAAGACAAAAGATAACAGATGGCTATAGACAGATGGGGCACTATGAGGAAACAATGAGGCAATACTGGTCAGCATGATAAACTGCTGTTGTTAGCCTCACTTTTGTGTTATTTTCATCTCCACCCTATTGCCAAAGTCCAAGAAACAGTCATTGGCTCAGACATGGATATTTGATTTGGGTCCAACTTTGAGGCTTGGGCCACCTGTATGAAGAAAGCAGTGGCACAGAACTTTAAAATTCTAACAAGCTAAAAAATAAACATTTTAAAACTCTCTCTACATTGTAATGTGCTGAACCTGTTCTTGTGTTGTCTGTACAACAGAAATAATGCTCGGGGTAGAAGATTATGCTTGAAGTTCTCAAGCATCTCAGCTTTGCTTCAGCGTTAAATCATCCACAAAAGCCACTTATTGCCTTGTTCTCCATCTCTTAATTATACCAAAAAAATCAGCACTTTGTTTAGTCTTTTAATTAGCATAATCCAAGTAGAGAATTCAGTCTGGGCAAGGACAGAGGGATATTGATTACTCATGCTCTATAGGGTCAAAATTACTTCTGTGCTGTTTGTTTATTTATTAATAGATTTCATTGCCATTGCTATGAACATATATCATTATTATTGATGCTTCTTTTGAAGCAGTCAATATTCATTGACCCATGCAGAGAAATTACTGGTGTGAATTTTGCTACTGCTTGCTAAGCCTGTCCTATCAATAGCTGACCTATTGAACAGTTTTTCTCTCTTTCACACACAAAAAGATTAGCAGATGCATAATTGGGAAATGGTTCACAAACACTTGCTCAGGAATGCTCTGTGCCTTTCTAAACTTCTCTGAAAAAGAACAGTGCTAGTTATAAGATATTTATTTCTACCTGTTAGTGGCAGCAAAACACCCATTTTTACCAACCTCTTAACATGAGAGAGAGAGTAGTGTTTTAAATTGCTGGCACTTCAAGTTATGAGTATATCATGTTGGGACAATAAAGGAGCTAAGAATGATGCTTCATGCTTCTGATTATCTGTAGGTACCACTAAAGTCCTCCTGAGGGATTATTAGAAAATTACCTATATTAGGAACTTCTGATCCAAAATGGGTTGCAATCACTTTGTAAATTCAGGAGGAGTAGTACCTGGGATTTTCACATTGCTCTTTTTAGACCTAGGGTATCTTTACACTGCAATTAACACCCGTGGCTGGCCCATGTCAGCTGACGTGGGCTTGTAGGGTTTGGGCTATGGGGCTCTTTACTTGTGATGTAGAAACATGGCTGGAGCCTGTGCTCTGGGGCCCTCCCTCCTTATGGGAGCCTGAGCCTAAATGTCTACAATGCAATTAAGCAGTTGGGTAGCTAGAGCCTGAGTCACCTGACACAGGCCAGCCAAGGGTGTTAATTGCAGTGTAGACATATCCCTAGAAGCCTACTGCAATTTTGGATCTGGGCTTTCCCTAGTTTGGGAGGGTTCAGAGCCAGAATTTTGGTTTGGGCCCAACTCTAGTAGTAAAAACAACCTAATTTGCCTGGTCAATTTAAAAAGTCTATTATTTGGCTTCAGATTTCCCTCTTTATTATAATGAAGTGAAAAAGAGGAATAGTGTACTTGATATGTTTGGCTTAAAACAGAGCCTCCTTTTCAGCCAGCATCAAAACCATCCTCTACTTTGTGGCTGTAGTACAAAGCACACAACTAGGGATTTGCCTACAGAAAGAAGGAAGTGATATACTTAGGGTCAGATTGTGCACCTGAGTCAAGGTATGAGGACTTCTGCACCCACCTAAATCCCTATGCACTTGCCCATGCAGATTGAGCTACAGGATCCAACTTTTAAATATACCTCTACTCTGATATAACGTGACCCGCTATAACACAAATTCGGATATAACGCGGTAAAGCAGCGCTACGGGGGGGCTGGGCTGCGCACTCTGGTGGATCAAAGCAAGTTCAATATAACACGGTTTCACCTATAACGCAGGAAGATTTTTTTTTTTTTTTTTTTTTTTTTTTTTTTGGCTCCCGAGGACAGAGTTATATCGGGGTAGAGGGGTACCTGGTTTGAAAATTATTTATATGTATATTTAGGTACATAAAACTACCAATCGGTGCTCATTCCATGTTCTGGGCATCCAATCCACAAATCAAAACATGCAGTATGAAATAAAGAACTGTTTACCACACCTTGACATAAAAATGCATACTCACCAGCTAATAAGACTATAATAACACAAACATAACCCCCTCCAAATTTACCACTTCCCCAAAAAGCTGGGGAAGAAGATGGTCTCTGAAGCATGACTAGAAGGTTAGTAGATCTTTGATCCAGTAGACCAACGGGGCTGTGAATTCCAAAGTCAAGGATTCCTCCAAGGGAACACCTTGAAAGCAACTCCCTCCTGGGTATAACAGCCCTTAGGAGTCACCACTGAACCAGGTACATGGAAGATTTCTCAGGTAATTTAGATCTCTAAATATTTGCTTGTAGATTTCCAATCTACAAATCTCTAATCAACCTCGAATTCCACTGGAAATTCACTGGAAGACAGGGCAGATCTCAGCATATGGTGTGCTTCTGGTGTGACACCACTTAATAAGAACATAGTGCAGTTTCAGTTTTCAGAGTGTGGAATGCAAGGCTACAAGCTACTGGGCAGCATCTTATGGTAAAGAGTGTTCCGCTACCTTTTAAGGTTGCGGGGAGGGGACGGGGGCGGGAAGAGAGAAGTCCTGGGAGTCACGTGGAGGGGGTTATTTTTATAGGAGTGGGGAAATGGTAGATCTGAACTCGGGGGTTCACCTATCACTTCAATATTGGATTCCTTGAACTTGACAATCTCCCAAAGGCAAATATTAGCCTGTTGGTCTAATTTTACTGTCCGGGGTTATGCATGGGGCAGCAGATGGGGCAGTTTATGAAACGGGATATTCAGCTAGAGAGATCTAAGGGTTAATAGCTTTTGTTTTCTGCCCAGCTCACTTGAGAGAGAGACTGAGAGCAATGTGTTTCTGTCAGAGCTGCAAGGCAGATGGTGACTCTGCTATTCTGCCCCTCCTTATGTGCATAGATTTCCCACTGATATCCAGGGGTACTCTCCAAATGTACCGAGAACAGAATATTGGAGTTAAGATTTACCATGTGGATCTGAGCAAAGATTTTTGCCTTTAATGAGGAAGAGGCAGAGCACAGAATTTAAAATTCCAACAGTCTATTCGCAAGGTAAAGAGGGAAGGAGCAGTGACTAAATATCTCCAAATCATCACTTACTGATCACTATGACTACAGCTAACAACTCCATCCTTCCTAATGTCCCAGAGTAATCTGGATCTTCAGTGAACATCAGCAAGATAGGGGAAACGCACACAGAGAACAGTGCACATGCTGGGAAAATGTAGGAAGTGAAGACTGAGAGGGTGTCAAAGTGGGCAGAGACTACCAGAATAGTTAGCGAAATGTTAAGTGGTGTTGCCAGTACACAGGAACACTATGCAACAGTTTAGAGATGGAAAAAGACCATATCAGGCTGGAGTACCACATCCAGTAGAGGGAATTTTAAGCAGGAAGAATGTACTTACTAGAACTAAGTAAATGAATAACAACAAATGATGTATCTATATCTGGGTTTTATACTGCTACTCATCACTATAATATCTGAGCACCTTCTATGCAACAGCAAAGTCTCTAGTGGACTTCATGGAGTCTCTGGCACTTCTCCATTTTTGGGGTTAAAACTTTGCTTGTGGGTCACCGATCCCCAGCTGCCCCATAAAAGTTTAGGGTTGGAAATGGCTGCCAGTGTTTGAGTTTCAGTCTTATGCTTTTTCCAAGAGA
This sequence comes from Malaclemys terrapin pileata, assembly GCF_027887155.1. NCBI lineage: Eukaryota > Metazoa > Chordata > Testudines > Emydidae > Malaclemys > Malaclemys terrapin. Next base: position 122,784,668 of record NC_071506.1, on the reverse strand, counting down.
AAATATGTATTTCATGATTCCTTTGGCTTTTGAATGTCCATGAACAGATCACAAAATACTCTTATTTATTAGGCAAAGCACACACAAATGTCCAATGAATAACTCTTGGCCTGCAACTCATTCACTATTTGTAAATTGTAAACATTCATAATTCACAACTCATGCTGTTTTGGTAAGTTACATGAGTCACGTGGTATAGTTATTCTTTCTCAGTTAGGCTGATTAGTTATGGAAATGAATTATCACACATTTTAGAACTGAATGTCATCAAAATTTGCCATTGGCAAAGCTCAAGCTTAAATTTCACTTTTCAGAAGATTTTTCACTTTTCAGGCATATTTGAGCTAGTGAACCTTAACCAGACAAATATTTGTGGAAAGCAAACCTGTAGGGATTGTGAGCATAATTCAGTCTCAATTTGTTTTAGAATTTAAGCAAACATTTGTGAAAACGTTTCTATGTGCTCAGTTCTATCGTTTATCTAGCTAGAATTTTGTCAGAATATGACGCAATCACCCTATCCTCATGAAAGGTACTAAGGGATCCCTAGAGACAGCAAGTGATCAGAACCTTGGCTTTACATCTCCTCCTCTGAAAGCTAGTGCTTCCAGCAGTACTGTACATCCTAATACCATTCTAGCACATTGGCTCAGAAATTATTTAAAAGGCAGAGAAGAAGAGAGAGATTGATTTAGAGGAAGAGTGCATCTTACTAATTGACTGACTTACCAATTCATTTTCTGCAGTACTGGGTTTTCCTTGGAGGTTTCTCACAGAAGAAATAAGCCAGATCCAATTCTGCCATTAACTTAGTACAAAGCAAGATACTTCCCTACAAAGACTATAAAACACCCCATTGTACTTTAAACATAGTAAGTACTGTATAATTAGTCTTCCAAATGGATGTTTCCACTCATCTAAATAACTTGTTGAGTAAAATTCTTAATTTACATAACTAAAAGCCAACAACAGCTTCATCTTCCCTTCATTTGATTTTACTTTGTTGGCCACCTGCCATTCTCTAAAGGAAATGAGGTAATTAGAACCATTGATAGTATGCTGTTATACTTTTTATGGCACAGATGCAGTTGAGGCATCATGATCATATCTGGTGCAATTTTATGGATAACATCATTATATCTCTACTGCCCATAAATTTAATTGGAAATGCTAATCAATTGAATATGCATTTTAATCTGAGCTACAGTATGTTTTGCTTAACCTAACAAACTTTAAAGTTTTAGCAAAATAGATTGCACTGTGTAAAAACAACAGTCTCCTCTGCCCTTGTGCACCACTGCGCGTGCTTCTCACATGCACGCACATGTGTGTGCACACATGTGATCTCATCTGGTAAAGCTACAGAGCTCTAGAGCTTATCTATTGAAATAATTTAGAATTAATATTCTAGACAACAAGTATTACTATTATGCACTGATTTTTTTTTTTTTTTTTTATATAGAGGGCATTTTCACAAGGACCATTGCTCAGGACTATACAGTGTAATAATTAACACATCATAACAGTAAAGTATAATGAATATATTAAAAGTGATTTAGGGTATGCCTACAGCTCCAGAAGACCTATATGTGCACACTCCCATTGATCTAGCTTGCTAAAAATGGAGTGTAGCCATTGTGGGGTGAGGAGCACGAGAGGTTAATCACCCCAAGCACATACCTGTCTGAGATGCAAGTTAATTTGTAGTTCTATTTCATTTACAATAATTTGTTTCACAATATTTGAATGAGAAATAATATACCACTGATACTACTATATTACTACAAAGACAGTCCTTTCTGCAGTTATCCATATGAGTATGTTAGTGGGGACATGAAGGTCCTGGGAAGAAGCTTGCTCCTTCTTCTGCCTTGCCAGAATTAGGATGAGAAATCTCAGTCTGGCAATATCATGCATCTAGGGCAGACACTAATCTAAGGACAGAGAGAGTTCACAGGGCAAGAGATGTAGGGCTTGATCCTGCGTCATATAAATGATGAACTTCAATGGGAGCGGGAGCAGGAGCAGGTCAATACAGTTGACTGTCATAAGCATATTAATGAAGCAAATGTCTCAGGGATGACACACATTGTCAGTCATCACAGAGAGACTCCAATCTACTAGGTATGATTAGAACCATTCCAAACAGTTCACTAGAACTTTTTTTTTTCAACCATATCCTCTTCTTGCTGAAGCAACGCTCTCTGTTCCCATATACAAAGTTTCTGAGAGGCCCCACATGACCAATATGGCTAATATGACCCCAATCAAACATTGGCAGGAGATAATTCATTACCCTTTTGGCTTTATCTTCACTAGAAAAAAAGGTGTTCTTGTGTGTAGCTAACATGAGGTAAAATTCTAGTGAAGAAAAGGCAGTTTGTCATTTTCACACGAATTAGCAAACCCTTGGGTTCTCCCTAGCCTTTATAGTTAGACATGAGTTAGCAGGTCGAATTAAACTGCCTTATTTTCCCTAGGATTTAATCTTTATGTAAGCTAATTCAAGTTAAGAACACATCTTCCCGCCCCCCCCTCAGCCTCTTAGGGAAGATGCACCCTTTGAGAGCAGTTTCAACTCTGAAAAACATTGGCATACATTCAGTCTAGGTTCTAATGTGCACATAAGGCTCAAATCACCGTCTTCTCTTTGATAGAAAGTGATAAGCAATCTAATGTCAATAGGGTCTCTGTCTCTCAATCTCCTCTGTTAGAGCTCTTCTACTTTGCATAACTAATTAAATATTCACTGGGCCAGAGAGAAAGAGAGACTGACTGACTCCATAGCCCAGTGATTAGGGCCCACATGTGGAACATGTGAGACTCAGGTTCATATCATTGATCCTATAAATATTTTTGTTCATACAAGTTGTAACCACTCCAGCAGCAGAGACTGAGAGAAACTCATCCCAGAATAGCCAATAGGCTGGTGGGGCTGCGGGCACTCACCTGAAATGTAGGATAGCCAACTTCACATCTCTGGTCTGAATCAGGCAGAGCAGGGACATGACCTGGATCTCCCGCGTCCCAAGTAACTGTCCTAACCGCCAAGCTCTTTTGGGGTGGACTCTCTGTAGTTTTGACCAATAGTTGCATCCTGGACCTGGGAAACGGTCAAAGGGACTGACACCTTTCCCTATGAAAGTTTAGTCAAAGCCAATATGTTTCCACTAAAAAATTCGGTTTTGACAAGTTAACATTTTCCAATTAAAAACCTGTTTTGTCAAAAATTTCCCTATCTGCGATAGTCTGGACTCACTCTGTTGTTTCATAAAGAATTAAACAAACTGAACAAAGTGATCAAAAGAAGAAACTATTAATGGGGTGAGGAAGTTTGGATTAATCAGGCTGTGCATTATCAGGGAAAATTGAGTTGGATGTTTCCTTTTTTTCACTTGAGAGCCCAGGGTAAGTAACAACTCTTGTCTTCACCCTTAGCATAAAGTCTCTGTTCAGAAGACATATGGACTCCAATCACATGTCTCCAATATATGCCCACTGCTGCTTTTATTCAGAGACTGCCAATCAGGACCATCCTCCAGTGCCCCAAGGGGGACTCAACCACCTTCACACAAAGGTGTCTCCCTTGGTGGCTGCAACAGATCTGGTCACTGAAACTAGATTTCAGGTCCCAAGGAGGGCGTGGTAAAAGTCTGGCTGCTCAGAGAGGTCTTAGGGAAGATATAGAAAAGCTACTGGTCATATTGGAGCTGCCAGAGATGGCAGAGGAAGATGTGTACCAACACGCTCCATGCCAGACTGCATGTACCATAAAGGAGTCTCTGAAGGCAGAAGGTGTGGACCGGGCTGTGGATGCAGACCAGTTCTGTCTGCCTCCCTCAGTGGAAGGCTCAATAGTGATGGTCTACAATGCACCAGGCAGCCCCGAGATTATCAAAGATAGTCCAACCCAGGACAGTTTAGGTCTGACTGGGATGGGCCAGGTCTGCCAGTATGGATTTCAACCATAGTGAGATGGTTTTCACTACAACTTTGGGGTCCATGCTGAGGAGTAATACTGGCATCAGTTCCATAAGTTGTGGAGGTCCCCCTTCTTAGGTAGAAGGGTGAGCACAGCCTGCCTGCATGACAGGGGGAAGCACCCTGCTTCCCAAGGACTCAGTCAAGAGGGTGGCAAGGTCCAGGCTGAGGCAATCCCAGAATGCATGGTAGAACTCCACAGTCAACCCATTGATGCCAAGAGATGTGTTGATGGGCATCAGACCACAGACTTCTGACAACTTAGCCAAAATGAGAGGTGGCTCTGGTTGGTCCCAGACACCCATGCTGACTGTAGGGAGTTCATGCCACAGGACCCCATAGGCATCAGCATTGGTCATATCTGGACAGAAGAGGCTGGTGTAAAAAGACCTGGCCCTTTCCCAGGTCTCTACCAGATCTGTCAGAGGGGTGCCATCTTCTGCCAAGAGGCAGGTGATGTGCTTTTTGGCAGTCCTCTTTTTTTTTTTTTTTTTTTTTTTTTTTTTTTCTTTTCAGGTCATAGAAGCAGGTGCTGTGATCCATTTCCCGAGGGAGCTGTATGTGGGATCAAACAAAACCACTGCAGGCCTGATGGCTGTCAAGGGCCCAGAGTTTGTCCTGCTTCCCTTGACATCCTCTGGAGAGGGATGGATTCCTCAAGCTGCCAGGTAGTACACCACTCCATCTCCAAAATCTCCCGCTCCATCTGCTCTATCACCGTTTTCCCTTCTCCCGCTGTCCTCCCTCCCTGCCCCCCAACCCCAAGTGTGGTAAGGACAATGCAAAACATCAAATTGTGGATCAGTCTTTGAAGCAAATATTCTGATATAGCACTGTTCTGTGGGTGGAAAAGCCCAAGCATGCAAATACCCAATGTGATAGTTGGTCCATTCATCCAGAGGAGTGACCTGAGGATCCAAGATATCTAAGCAAGATCCAAAGAGAGAGCCAAGCAGAGACTCAGCCATGTGGATGACCTTCTCTATCTTCAGGATAAATCCCTGTAAATCTGCTGCTTTCAGAGAGATGTAGGTTGGCCAACCTGAACTGAAGTTTGAAGTCCCTGAGGAAAATAATCCCCAAGGATTCCAGTGTCACTACCACCACAGCAGGTTACTCAAGTGTGGAATCACTTACAAAAGCAGGTAGTCCATCCACCAACAGGGTGTTATATTTTGGTCTTGTTCTATAGGTACATGAAACAGCTAAGTACTAAACTAATCTCAGCTCTTTAGTTAGTCACTTCATGCATTTAAGGCAGGATAAATATATCATAGTTACTTTTCACCTCTTCACTCTGCATAGGTTATTAATATAGGGGAAAAAAACAAAGAACTCGATTGAAATACCCTCAGGCAATCTATGTAAGGGATAAGGATTGTCCCTCCAAAATGGAGGCATTGACACGTGTTAATGATTACTGGATTACCCTAAAACAGGGCCTGTGTGTAGTTCAGCCAGGTTTATGTGGTCAAAAGCTAAATATGGATGGCATTCTATGATTGAATAACGGAGATCTTATTCACAACAGCTACAGTATTCACCAACCAAAGCTTCCTGCAGGAGGAATCTTGGGGAATGGGGGGAGAGTGCAGGACTTAAGAAGGCTACACAAAGGTTTTTGCAACTTTTACATGGACCACCATGTGTTATTTCATTAGGCTAGTAGTGTTGCATATCTCACCCTCCCTGTTAATAGTTTGAAACTATTAAAGGGTTAGTTGAATAAATGCTAATTAGTCATTACTGTAGATCAGGGAAATCCGTTGGCGGACTGGGAAAGTTTGTTTACTTGCAGCATCTGCAGGTTTGGCCGATCGCAGCTCCCACTGGCCGCGGTTCACCATTCCGGGCCAATGGGGTCTGTGGAAAGTGGCAGCCAGGACATCCCTTGGCCCATGCTACTTCCCACAGCCCCCATTGGCCTGGAATGGCAAACCACGGCCAGTGGGAGCTGCGATCGGCCAAACCTGCGGATGCTGCAGGTAAATAAACTGGCCCGGCCTGCCAGCAGATTTCCCTGATGGGCCACATGCTAAAGGTTGCCGATTCCTGCTGTAGATGATTTGTTAACCCAGCTGGTTTAAAGGAAGTAGGAGTAGCCCTTAGAGAGAGCTGAGTGTTGACCTGATTAGGTTAAAATTGCAGTGGCAGAGAATCTGGGTGGGATTAAGCCTAGGGATAAAGCTGTGTGCCCATAGGCTGGAATAACATCTGTGACAGATGTGGCAATTTCCTGCAGCATCCTTGGGAGACTTTACTGAATTTAAATTCAATAATCTTTGGGGTCTGTTGTATTAAATGAAAAGTTTATGTACTACTGTGGGCTGGGATTGTATGTAACCTCGCAGGGTGGAGAGGGAGCATGATGGATGTGAAACCTGCGAGTTCAAAGAATTCTATTGAACAGTGTGCCAGACAAGAGTGGACTCTTGGAACAAGAAGTGTTAAGTGGTTTTCCTGGGGAATATCTAGGGGGAGGTGAATGCAAATTCCTCCCTTCCGGTTATGCAAATACCCAGCCTTTGGAAGCTGTGCCCAAAGGAGTGGGCCATTGTCTGCCATTCACCTGTTACATGAAGCCAAGATCAAATCCCAAGCTGTATAAAGGAAAAACTTTACTATTCATGATGAGTCTGGCTCTGAGATGGTTATGAATTTATAACTATAGGAAAGCCCAGCTGTGGGTTTTGAAGGACTGACACCTATCAGAACCTGAGATGGGAGGCTGGGGAGGACCTCTGGTCAGTTTTTAGCATGTGCGTAGGTTCTCTTATTGTTTGTAATATGTTTCTCTGTAACACTTTCACCTCAAGAATAAATGTGTTTGCTTATAAAGAGCTGTGTGGTAACTTGAAACAGCTGCCAATTACATAGTTTATAGCCTTTGGGGAGAAAGCAAAGCACAGCCTGGAAAACCCCCAGTCAGGAGGGATAGAGGCCCAAGGGAAGTGATGACTGAAAAGTTGGTAGCCTAAAAGTGGGTGCCCTGGAGGGATCACAGAAGTGGAATACAGATGTAGGTGATCTGAACCATGACAACATCCACTGAATGGCGTCTCTACCAATCCATGGTCTAAGGGAGGATTACTCTTTGTCTGCCATGCAGAGCCTCTGGGAAGGATTTCCCTCTTAATTAATATTTCTGCTCACTAATATTTTGATGGGCTTTCTCTGCTTATTTTAAATAAGCACGTTCCTCCAGTATGTGTCATCAGGCACCAGGGCTCCTGAGCTGCTTCTCCTCTTGGAAATCTGACTTCCCTTTGAAAATATCTCAGGGTTTGTTGTGATGGCTCCTCATACTGGCATCTCCTTATTTCCCTGCCTCCCCTTTGTCATCCCCCACCTCCTTTCTTAATTTGTCTTCAGCGATATTGTCATTTTGCCTCTTCCTTACCTTTACATTCTGTTTTGTCTCATTTTTTTTGTTCTCTTCCCAGATTTATTTTTTCTGTCATCATCCTTTTTCCTGTAGAAATCAAAACATATTAAGTTCTCTCCTATCAACATTCACTTGCTTAACAATCTCTCATTGCACACGCTCTTCTTTTAGAGAGTTCTGTTGATATGTTTTGTCTAAGTGAATCCTGGCATAAACAACCTTTTCTGATATCTCTTTCCTTTATGTAGTTACAGTACTCCTCCAGGTTGTTCCTTTCTTTCAGTAGTCCCACACCACATGTTGTGGCTGTGCAGTTGCTGTTCTTTACACTTCTATATTTAAATTTGTCTGTCGCTTCTGACTGGTCTTTTGTTCCATTTGAACACTTAATTCCTTTTCTTCCTTCACCTAGTAATCTTACAAGCTCTATTATTTATCACTCACACAAATCTAGTTAACTTTTTCCTTGCAGATTTGTCTCTCTTTATAGTTGGATTTTCACCATCTGATATTGCTCATACAGGTGTATCTATGTAACCAGATTTTAAAAGTTTAGACATACAGTTGTATGTCTAATTTGTGCATGAAATTACTGTTGCAAAAAAAAAAGCAGTGTTTGTGCATGCAGATAGCAAAGTCTGATAATTTTGTGCATAGATACTCAATTTGTTATTGTTAAACTTAGTTTTCAGAGTTGTATCACTGTGGGCATATTTTGGTCCCAGTTTTCCCTGTGCTCAACTGAGACGTGACCATCTTTGTGCTGCTCTGGAAGTGCAAAGAAGCATTAAAACTGAATTAACCAGCCACTTGAGTATTTTCCCCCCAATATGGGGAAAATTGTTGGGTGATGTAGAGACTTCTATTCATCCTGTCTCCTTGTTCCAGGACAGTGACCATGTTTAAGGGAAAGGGCTACAGGCAAGAAGTTCCTAATATTCCTAATCTACATTCTTATTTGCTGGAATAACTCTTTGCGGGGCTGTACACCACTGGAGCAAGTTAGAGCAGCTCTCTTTGGTCAGAGTACTGAAAAGGTGTCTTCAATGCACCATTCCCTTTTAAATTTCATGAACTTCTTGTTCAAGGGTGGGATTTTCAAAAGAATGTAAGTACCTTAAAAGCACAAATACCATTGACTTTCAGTGGAATTTTGTACTCCTAAGTAATTTATGCACTTTTGAAAATTTAATCCAAGACCAGCAGTGAAGACAACTACATATCTAATTTTTTTTTTTTTTTTTGGGGGGGGGAGGAGGGAATCCCTTCCTGTTGGTTAGTTCTTCTGATCCTTTTAATTATTGATCTTTTCTGGATTTCTTCAGCTTCCCCTTATGTATCATTTCTCAATATATTATGACTAGTGTCACCAGGTGCTTTTGTGACAAGTAGTCTTCTAAGGTTTTTTTTATTTAGCATGCAAGCAAATGTTCGGTCTTGGGAAGATAGATTATTCTGGGCTCTGTGTAGGAGAGCTGCACAAGCAGCAGGAGAGTTGGTTCTTTGCCTTGGCCTCTGATTGGAGTTTGTTCTTGAGACCAAGTTATTCCCTGGAAACTGGGCATTGGTGTTGGGGAGATAGTCTTGAAAGAAGAGATTGTCTGGATTGCTGTTAATGACCACCTTGGTTCCAGGATTGGAGTATAGGTGTAAATAAAATAAGTTACACTTGGAACATACCAAGACCCCGAATCAGTGATTTCCCTTCCACTAAGATGTTGACCTACCAGGCTCCAATATCAGCAGGAGGGGAGGGGGAGATTATATCTATATATCAATATAGCCATGGCACCATCCTATCTATATAATTAATGATCCTCCTTTTCCATACCAGTTAGCTATATGATTTAACTTTGATCTTTAATGCCTTGTCACTAACAACTGATTTGCCCCTAATTTGTATAGTAATATTCTCAGCTATACCTTAATCAATCATTTTACTGAAATTTACCTAACCAATCCTAACATGCTGTAACATGAATAGATAACCAATTATGTCTCACCCCCTTAATTAGTTTACAGCCAGCAAAATTAATTATACAGCAGACAGAAACAATTAGAGAACCAGACAGATTAACAATAGAAAAGTGGGGGCCATAAAAATAAAACATACAGAAATGGGGGTTTCACAACCACAACTATTGAGAAGTGATTTCTTGCCAGACAGGATGTTATCAAACTCAGTTTTCTTTAACCATCTTTATCTGGTGGTGATGGGCATTATCAGGACAGGACAGCCCAATAGCACCTTATTTCATTGTGATTAGTTTGGAATGTGAGGATGTGACCATACGCTTCCCAGCTTATGGTTGCCCCTGCTGCTTAGCCAAAGGCCTTAGCCTAAGTACCAGGCCTCAGACTATCCTAGTGAGAGAAGGCCCTTATACAGGCAGACTGTGATTTTAATTCTTTCTTTTGTACCTCTATAACTAGCTAACAGTACAGTGGTTTAGGGATGCCCTGAACTGCTCTCACACGGTAAATCTGTTCTCTGTAGTTTGTATGCCAACCAAGGACATTTTTAATAGCCATGCCCTCATAGAATTTGGTGAACTTGCAGCATTTTAAAAACATAGTGAATAGGATCAATTATGCTTGTTGTACACAAGGGGGGGAAATATCTTTCCTGTCCCCTGCAGCAATTGTCTGTCTGATACCTTTTAAGCATGAGATTTGATTACTTGTAGTTTGTAAGCTAAGATATAAGTAATGTTGTTTTATTATAAAGTTATCCAGCTATTCTTAAAGTCAGGCTGTGGTACTCGATGAAGAAATGAAGAGGGAGATGTTTTGGTTTTGTTTCCTAAAAATACTTACAAGAAACTTAAGACTGACAGCTTAGCTTTGAAATTTGAGATGATATAAAAGAAAGGGGTCTCTCTCTCTCTCTCTCTCTCTCTTTTTTTTAAAATACCTTCATTTTAAACATGCAGCCTTCCATTTCTCTTCCAAACACAAGCCTAATTTTGGCATTCTCTTAAGATATGTACATCCTGCTGTGACTAACCATTTCTGTTGCCTATCTTTGGACTTTTCTAATCTCTTTCAAAAAGTGAAGTGACCAAAACTGAACCCAGGACTGTGAGAATGCCCTGACTGATAACATATTCTCTGTCCCTTTTTATTAATGACCCAAAGCACTGAAGTGAATCTTGAAATGAAGAACTTTGCCTGTGCAGTATGAACAGGATTTTTCAGTGAGATATCCATTGTGACAGCAAAGCCTATTTTCTCAGAGTATTGTGTAAGTTTCGGAATAGTCTCGTATATAAACTTTTTTTTTAATCAGTTTAAATTTTCAAGGTTGAAGAAATGTATGGGGGAGTTGGATAACAGGGAGGGTGTCAGACAATTCTTTTTAATGACAGTAGATGTTGAGATTCAAAAATGTTAAGCTTCATAACCATGAAAACACACATGGTCAACATCTTATGTCAAAAATTGCCTTAAATCAAATTCTAATAAATTCGAAAGCAGCATTTTTCTCCCTTTGCCTGTCGGACATTTTCATTATTGATGGAAATACTTTTTCAAAGTGGATGGTGAAATCAACGTTTATCAACATTTACTAATAAAAATCTAATCCTTCCAAGTCTACTCGTATATGAACGTAGGCTAGGATTTTCAATGGAGTGTAAGGGAGTTAGGCACCCAAATCCCATTGAATTTCCCTACAATTATCCAGTTTAAATGTGGTCTGCCATTATGCTGTCCAACAACCCATAGCATTTAATTCCATAGACTATTTTGAGAAATTGTATCTTCCACTTTAGATTCACCAACTTGCTGTTCATTTCCTTTCAAGTCAATAATAAATATATTAGATAGCACTAGTTAAAAATTCCCCAGCACCACACAGTATGAGATGAAACTGTGGAGGTGGAGAATGCAAGCTAAAATATCTAATCCAACAAAGATCTGTTTGAGAGATATTGAGCATCTTCAACACCTATTGTCTTCATTGAGAATCGTGGGCTCTGAGTTATTTCTTGGCTTTTGGCTCCTACAGGATCATTCCTCTTAGTCTGCCATGGGCCAAATGTGAGACAAAAATCTTAAAGACCCAAAATGAGTGGTACAGAAAAATCATTCAGGCAGGAAACTTAAAAGTAATGGGATTCATGCCTTTGATGTGAATAATCCTGTTTGGTGAGTGAGCAAGAGCTTTAGTTCCACCCCTACCAAAATTCAGGAATACGTCTTGTGCAGCTTACTTCCCGCCATGGAATAAGGGAGAAGAGGGACTGAACTGTGTCCTGGAGCAGTGTCAAGTATGCACAGTCTCTTACTCAGCCTAGACTGCAAGAGTACAATGTAGCCATAATAATTTGTACTACTGTATGTCTGGTGGCCACAGCAGAGAGACTGTTCATCTTGGTATGCTCAGAAGCTATTTATTTTTGAAGACCAGGGTTCATTCTGCTGCTTGTGGTGCTGGATTTTAGGTGTCACTAGAAAATCTCTGACACCTTTGATAAAAGACCAAAAAACCCTTGGATTTATTTTCCCCTCTGTTCTTAGTTTTTTGTTTAAACATAAAACAATACAGGGATTTTGTCTTGTGAATAGCATGTAAATTGTGTGGCTAGAAGAGCTGGTCACACAGTTTCGTTTCAGCTTGGTCACTCATTTTTGTCTCTAGGCAAGTCACTCCTTCACTTAGGCTGAAGTTTTTGAAAGTTGCCTAAGGGATTTGGATGCTCAATTCCTATTAAAGTTAACAGGCCTTGGGCCTCTAAATCCCTGAGATGACTGAGAATCTCAGCCTTAGTCTTTCTACCCTCCCACGTTTCCCATGTAGAAAATAGGGCTAATATCTACCTCACTGGAGATCTGTGACACTATTATTGACTGTAGAACTTCCTCCATATGAACCCTTAGAAATTACAGTTTGGCACAAGGAACTGTGAGGGGCTGGGAAAGAAAAATCCTCATCTCTAGGCTCCGACTCCACTACCGCTCCAATCTTCTGTGTCCCCAAACCCATCTGTGTAAGGAGCCCTACAGAGCTGGGCTCTGTTCCCCTTTCAGCAGTGGAACCATGCTGGGACCTTCCAGGAAAGCTGAGAAAAGAGCAGGATTTTCCTCTGAACGTTTTGAGATCCTCAGAGAATATTATACCAAAGGCCAAATAATTTATTATTCACTGTGATTATATATACATAATTAGGATGGGAAATTACAATCTCTGTTTCTTGGAAATTTAATCCTGCAATAGCAATTACATTGCTTTGCAATATTCAGTACACATGGAAAACAAATTATGCATTTACTCAGTATAGTATCAGTGGAGCCATTTTAAATCCCTCTGATAAACATGATTATTCATTGGCTGGCTGAACAGTGTTTAAAGCCCCTTGTACATAGGTAATATAGCTCTGAAAATACTCTAATCTGGATAAATTTAACTGTGCCCAAAAATGCTGGACATGTAACTATCACAGACTCATAGACTTTAAGATCAGAAGGGACCATCGTGATCATCTAGTCCAGGGGTGGCCAACCTGAGCCGGAGAAGGAGCCAGAATTTACCAATGTACATTGCCAAAGAGCCACAGTAATACGTCAGCAGCCCCCCATCCGCTCCCCCCCTCATCCCAGTGGCTCCCGCCACCGGCAGCCCTGCCGATCAGTGCCTCCCTGCACCTCCCTGCACCTCCCAATCAGCTGTTTTGTGGTATGCAGGAGGCTCTGGGGGGCAGGGGAAGGAGCGAGGGCATGGCAGGTTCAGGGGAGGGGGCAGGAAGGGGTGGAGTGGGGGCAGAGTCTGTGGCAGAGCCAGGGGTTGAGCAGTGAGCACCCCCGGCACATTGGAAAGTTGGTGCCTGTAGCTCCAGCCCCGGAGTTGGTGCCTATACAAGGAGCCGCATATTAACTTCTGAAGAGCTGCCTGTGGCTCCAGAGCTACAGGTTGGCCACCCCTGTCTAGTCTGACCTCCTGCACATTGCAGGCCACAGAATCTCACCCACCCACTCCTGAAATAGACCCCCTAACCTCTCGCTGAATACTAAAATCCTCAAATCATGGTTTAAAGACTTCAAGTTACAAAGAATTCACCATTTACACTAATTTAAACCTATCGCACCAGTCTAAGTGTATATCTAGACTTCAATTGTGCAGTGCGATTGCAGCTTGAGCTGACATACCTGAGCATGACTGCAGTCTAGGCAGACCCTGAAATTGTCTTTTGAATCAATTTAGTTAAACTAGTGAAGACCCCTGTGTGGACACAGCTTATATTAGGTCCTTGGTCCACAATAGTCTGAATTTGATGACCTCCTGGACATGCTGCTAAAATAATCTGTGCCACTAGAATTTTGGAGAAGGCTGAGGGTTTACTTCTGAGACTATCAAGAAGCACAAACGGGAGTTTTTTGTAAGTGGATGGCTGAATTCCTATTGAATTAATTATTTAATGTGCTGAGACTTAATTGTATTGTTAAAGGTGAGCTAAGGTTGCTAGAGCCTTAGAAGAATGTTTATTTTGATTTAAACGATTGAAGACAAACTATTGGTTTAGCTTTACTTGGTAACTGACTGAATTAAGCTAAATTGATATGATGCAATTGTAAACAGTGTGCGCACACAGGAGTTTGCACCAATTTAACTAAATTGGTTTTAAAAATTCTCCAGTTTAACTAAAACTGGTGCAATCTGTGTGTTCCATCACATCAAACTTGAGGCAGAATTGTGCCTTTCCCTGAGCAATCCAGTGCTTTTCCATAATTGTGGCCAGGCCAGGGCTGGGGGGAGGCAAGATGGCCCCATCTCCTTCTCATCCCTCCTTGTTTCTTTCTGGGTATGATGCATCCCAAGGGGAGACAAAGGGATCAATCCTGGTGCTCTCCTGTATGGTTGACATGTGGGCCATCCAAATTCAGGGAAGCATTTTTGAGTACCGGCTCATCAGCATGCAAGCAAAAACCAGTCTCAATCTTTGTAATTTAAAACAACTGAAAACATTATGAAAAGTGAAATTCTTCTTTGGTATCCACCCAGCTAATCTTGGTTGGTATTCTGAATTATCTACTGATGCAGAACTTCTGCTGACCTCTATAGGAGTTCCATGCAAATCTGTAGGACAGTACCTATGTCATGGTCTCCCCCTATGGATGGGAAAGGAAAAATTTCTCCTGAGGTTATCAGTTTGCAAACTTCAAGTAATTTGTACATGTTCTACCCCAATGTCTGGAACATGCTTACACACTGACCACTCACTTCTTTCTATGGTACAGCATCTTTTTACTGATGCAATGTAATTCCAATTTAGTAACTTATTGCATAATGGGATAGTATTCTGGTCTTCAATTTGCTATGACTGTGTATTTTTCTTATTTGCTTCAATTAAACCAGGTTGATATTAGCTCTATTTTAAGTTTCAATGAAATACGTCAAATATAAGCTTAGATGGGGTGGAGGTATAACTTTTTGTTTTACCTCTTCTGATTTGTCTGGTCATGTATGAAGCATGGATGTGTCCAAGCTGCAAAATTCAACTCAAGATCTGTGGTCCGTTAGAGATGGGACCAGCTGTGAAATTCAGATATGAATTTTGAAGTTCAGGGTTCTTTAGCTGGAGGATTGTAGTTTAGGTGCAGCTCTAGATCTGGAGTATTTCTTTACTGGAGCAAAGCATTTAAAAATGTGTCAAGCTTAAAGGAGGTTTGTTCAGTGCAGTACTGCACAGAAGTGAAAGGAATGAAGGGGTGGTTGCATTCAGACACAGGCTTGAGTTTGGGACACTATATGGCTTCATAGCTTTTAAGACAAGAAGGAACCATTTTGATTATCCAGTCTGACCTCCTGTATAACATAGGCCCAGGAACCTCAGCCAATAGCTTCTGCATAAAGCCCATACCTTCTGTTTGAACTATAGTATATTTTATATAAAAAAACCACCAAAGCTAAACTAGTAAATTTAAAAAAAAAAATCAATCATGATCTAAAGACTTCAAGTGATGGAGAATCTACCACATCCTGTGGTAAGTTGTTCCAATGATTAATTACTCTCTCTGTTAAATCTTTTGCCTTATTTCTAGTCTGAATTTGTCTAACTTTGGCTTCTAACCCTTGGAGCTTTCGTCTGCTAGATTAAACAGACATCCACTATTAGAAATCTCTTCCTATTTACAATACCTCCAAGTAGAGATTTATAAGACATTGTTTCCCAGAACTCCCAGGGCACAGAAAATATGTGCCCACTGCACTTTGCCTTAGAACTGTTCTATGTGCACTCTTCATCTTTTTCTGCCTCCTCTGAGACATCCAACACTTGGAGTGATGATAACATAAAGTAGTTCCTGTGATCTCCTGAGTCAAATTTTGCCCTACCACCCTGTGGACCACATATGAGCCAGTTACAATCTGGTCCACAGTAGCTTACTTACAAAAACAATTTCATATTTCTAAGTTGAATCAGAGTGCATGGAAGCTATTTTTGCCTCTTATTTGAAATAAATGAAGCCGACAGCAACAGTTCCTATGCCTGAAAGATGATGTTTCTAACCTTAGTCACTGGGGATATTTTTCCTCTTTAAAATTAAAACATGTAATTAAAATGCAAATCAGTGCCATAATGATATGATATAATGTACAAGTTAGTTTGAACTTGGCTGCTTCTACGGTGGGGTAGAGGTGTATATAATAAACTATAAATAGTGAGTAGTGCATTCCAATTACAGAAGACTGTCAATTCCACTCCTACTGCAGTACATAGAACTCATTGTGGAAATATATAGTTCATCTTCTGGTGTTTTTGTATGATGTGTGTAAATGGCTATTCTGGTAGCAGATGATTTGGGATGAGAGGAAAAGGAGCCCTAAACGTTTTATAAAAAAACAGAGAATTTCTAAGGGGGGCGGGGGGAATAAAATGCCACCGGTAGTCTACTCCTTAGTTGGGTTTCATCAGTAAAGAGGTGTCTGCAAGGATGTTTGCAAAATAAGTACAGTCATACATATTGGCCAACATTTTCAAACTTGGATATCTACGTTAGGTGCTGAGGATGGGATCCATGAAGGAACATAGCCATTGCTATGCTGAGTGATATAATGCCTAACTTTTGGGTGCCTAGAAAATTACAGGAATAACACTCCACTCCACAAAGTTAGGTACTGAGGCTCCCTGAATAATAAAAGGGAGAGATAGGCCCCTATGTATGTGATCCACAAAAGCCAGCACGCTATGCAGCTCCCTGCTAAAGGTAGCCAATGGGAGATGCTGACAAGCAGGGTGTGTACTAAACCCTACTCCTCTCTTGAAGACAGGCACCTATGTCAGCATAGTGATCCATGAAAGGGAATCCACTTACTGAAATCAGGTGGCTTAGACACCTAAACTGCTTTTTGAGGGAATGAGTTAGGTGCATGCCTCACTCTACACAAATCAGCAAGGGAAGGAGGAGGTGGTGGAATGTTGCCCTTATAAGCTTTATCCCAGTGGTTAGACCATTCCCCAAACCCAGGTTCAATTCCCCCTATCTGGGAAATTCAATTTCCCCTCTATTTATCCACAGTGGACTAGTCAGAGACTCTGTAGTCCAGTGGTTAGGTCACGGAGTCCCTAGACCCCTACCCTAGTCGCTCATTTATTATTTATCCAGAGTGCATCAGCTTCAACAGGAGAGACGGAGAGAACCTGTCATACTTAGGTATCTAAGAACCTTTGTAGATCCCAGGCTCCACTGCTCTCCTGAGATCCCACAAAAACACCCTTGGACACTTTGTATGCTAGCACCATCAAGAGTTTTATTTATATTACCTCCACCAAACCACCATCACTTTCCCATACAGCACCCCTATCTACAGTTTTCCCTGGTATTCAGTCTTTTCTCCAGGGTAAGAGAAACACCACCCTGAGGTCTCTCAGCTTTGCTAACCTCCCTGCTTGCATTTCCTTTCATGATTTTTAACTACCCTCTCAGCTAATGGGATAATTAGCTCCCTAGCTCATCAGCCCCTTCACTCTAGCCTGATTAGGTAATTGAGTACTTCACTCCTCCATCAGGCCTTTTTGGGAGAAAATAATTAATGCTTAAGTGATCAGAGTACTGGGCTAACTACTGGCTCTCAGTGCTCTATCCCAGAGCCTCATCCAATAGCACAGTGGTTAAGGCATGCATCTGAGACCTGGGAAATCCCTCTTCAAATCCTTTCTCCTCCTCTGGCAGAGGAAATGAACTTGGATCTCTAGACTGTTGTCCCCAGTTTATAAATAGCTCCGGGGCTTGGGCAAGAGAGAGGCATCTGGATGCCTAGAATGAAGTAGCAGTAAACATATCCTGAGGCCAGAAAATAGGTACTTAAGGAACCATTACTCTGAAAAACTTAGGCAATGAGTGAGTTTAGGTGCCTGCAAGGTTCAACAGGACTTCTTCTATTGAATGCAGTGGAGCCAAAACTCTCATAAAGCTGAGACTTAGGTATCTAAGAACCTTTGTAGATCCCACCTATACCGCAATGTTAAGGCAGCTTAATATAATTGTCCTGATTCTTTTCAGAGGTGCTCAGCACCTACAACTGACTTTAATTTCAGTGAGAGTTTTGAGTGTTCAGACCCTCTGAGAAAAACAACAATTAAGGGAATTATATTAAGATGCTTAAACAAGGCTGTAAGTGTTTAACTTTAGGTTCCCTAACCTGCAAATGTTGGCCAATACTTTTACAACTTACTGTAGCTTTAATGAAGGTAGCATTTCAAATTAACTAGATCAAATAAGTGTAGGCCTGGTTTAACATGAGTAATTGGACATGGGTGTGACCTTATTTTTGTGAAGACAGGATTAGGGAGATAAATGGATCAGCAGGCTGAAAACAAGCTAGCTAAAAAAAGGAGAAATACACAGGAAACCATTTACAATAGACAAAATAACAATGAATAAAATATGGAGCAAATGTAAAAATGAGGTAAACAATAAGTTGTACATGGACAATAAGTGGCAAAGCATGCTGTACAGGGATTGGTTCCTACAAAGTAACCAAGCCAATCACAAAATATGGAATGCAATATATAGAAAATACAATAATGTGTAAATGTATATAAAGGAAGAAGTTTGCTATGTAACTTTGGATGTGTGGTATGGTTGAGTCTAATCAACTCAGCATAGCTTTGCTATATGCAAAATAAAGGAACCTGTCTGATAAAACTGAAGTTGAACTGAGTTCTTGGGGAACCAAGTAGAAGAGGTCTCTGGGGAATGCCAACAATAAGCACTTTATGTAATTTTATGGTAATTATTTATGACTTGTCAGAAAATTTTTCACGTGTTATTTAGGGGCATGACACATACAGTAAATAAGTCCCACACAAACTTCACTAAAGGAAAGTTAAGCTTGGATGCAGTGTTTTGAGTGCATGTTAGGAAACTCCCCTCCAGGCATACAAACATGTGAAACCCAGGCATTCAGCGTGGAGTCTACTCTTCCACAAGCAACATTGTTACACCCCAAAAGCTTAACTTTCTCAGTAGAATCATGACAACGTATTCTAAAACTTTTTAAAAAGTATTGAATACTTGTTCTTTTTCCAGTTTGACTAAAAGAAACCTGTGTCTTCAGTCTGCTTAAGTAGAAGGCAGTTAAGAGACTGATGGTGAAATTGTTGATTTAATTTGTGGGACAAGTCAAAGAAGGAGGCTTTCTGAGCAATGCTCGTGAACTGGACTCCTGATACAGTTGAGAGGTGCCAGGTGGCTAAGAGGGCTGTGGCGGTCACTGAAGTGAAAGCCCAGGCTTGGGAGGAGGGACCATTTTGGAGGGACCATGGAGAATGACTACCAGACAGCCTCAAAGGTGTTCTGGCAACCATCTCCCATCTTAGGAGGGGTCAGCAGGACGTTGCCTAGACTGTACTCATCACAGGTGGTGAAATGCTAACCTTGACTGAGGAGATCGTTGAGAGGTAGAAGGAGCACTTTGAGGAACTCCTCAACCTGATGGACACGTCCCCCTTCCAGGAGGCAGTGCCAGAAACCTCAGGTGAGATCGGATCTATTTCTGAATCTGAGGTCGACACGGTGGTAAAGTGCCTTCATAGTGGTAAGGCAGCAGGAGTGGATGAGATTTGCTTGAAGATGTTGAAAGCACTGGACAGTGTTGGGGTGTCATGGTTAATGCACCTCTTCAATGTGGTGTGAAAGGCAGGTGCAGTACCTCTGGACTGGCAAACTGGAATGGTGGTCCCAATCTTTAAGAAAGGAGACCAGAGGGTGCGTTCCAACTATAGGGGGATCACATTCCTCAGCCTCCCCGGCAAAGATGCCCCCTGGGAGGCTTCCTTTGGAACTCTACCGGGTATGTCCCAGTGGAGGCCCCAAGGCTGAACCAGGACATGCTGGAGGGGTTATTTCACCCTTGCTGGCCTGGGTATGCTAGGGAATCCCCCAGGAAGTGTTGCAGGAAAAGAGTTCTGGTCTTCCCTACTCTCCATGCTGTCGCTGTGACCCTCACCAGGAAAAGTGGTATAACATTAAAAAGAAGAAGAAATTTGTGGGACAACTGTGAAATTTCTGCTCCTGAGGAGACAGTAAGCATGGTAAAAACGGACAGTTTCACGGAGGGTGGCAGATTTATGATATCAAAGGGAGCAGTGAGAGAGAGCACAATCCCCTGCACTAGCAGAGACTTCCTGTCTTGTCTCATTTCTCCTGTGCTAGGTTCAGGCTTCAGGTGGGAGGAAGAAAGATAAAAGAGAGAGCTAGTAATAATCAGTGGCATTCCAGATCAAATTTCAGGTGGAGCACTGAAGTCCCACAGCCTGGGGCTGAAGCCCGGGACCCTGAGCCCTTCCACCTGGGACTGAAGCAGAAGCCTGAGTGACTTAGCTTCATGGGGGGCCCCTGGCAATTGCCCTGCTTGCTACCCCCTAATACCGGTCCTGGCTTTTATATGCAGAAAACTAGTTATTGTGGCATAGATGGGCCGTGGAGTTTTTATAGCATGTTGGGGGGGGCCGGGGAGAGAGGAGCTCAGAAAGAAAAAGGTTGAGAACCCCTGCTCTAGGGCAAATTCAGAGGTGATTTGTACTGTAAGATTCATTTCAGGAAGTGGAGTAGGCAACCTACCTTAGTCTAAAATAATCTGAACCGGTGTAATTCCCATTCAGGGGTCAGAATGAACTGTAAATTAAAGGAGGAAATGTCCTGTGAGTTGTTTTTCCAGTGACATACTCCAAAATGTTCATGGAGAGGACTAAATTATATCAGATTAGACACCATTTGATTTTCTTAGTTTCACCTGTGGATTTGTCCATATCCTTATAAACAACACTTGAAAACATATTTACATTTCTTGTCTTCTCTGTCATTATTTAATGCTGTAATTATAGCATTGATTTGAATGGAGGTATGCCAGTTCATACGAGCTGAGGTTCTAGCTCATACTACTTAACGCTGCATGATGGTATACAAAACAAAATTGTATTAGTTTAAAATAAAGAAACTACATTCCCCATTAAAAACCAAATTATTTCATAGGCAAAAAAAAAAAAAAAATTCTCTCCCCCATTGTACAATGAATTACACAAGAAGTTAGGGCTTTGTTATTTTATTTTTATAAAACAATTGCCAGTTTTTCTTTTTAAACTTGTAAAGCAAAAAAAAAAAAAAAAAATCAGGAAAATTGCTTGAATCAGTTAGTTGTACTTTATGCCAATTAACATGCTGTACTTGACATTCAGTGAAATGCTGAATGTGACATTTATCTGAAATTCATGCATACTGAAGATGTTCCACTGCTTAATATTATTGCATGGTATTTATATTTTCTATGGTAAAATAAACATATGGAGAAAACCCAAGTAAACCTGCAGTGTAAATTGCAGTGATATACAATATACACCACTTGGAGTAGGTAAAGGCAGGATTGGGTGGCAGGGGGAGACGGTAGGAGAAAGAGAGAATCTGATCCTCATGGTTATAGCAGTCCCAAATGGAGCAAGGAGTCAGAGACCGAACAAGAAGTACAGCATTGAAGACACACGTGCTTTCTCCTGGGTGTCTGCCTCTTGTAGTATTCTAGGATGCCTTTTTTGGGATGAAGTCAAGGACTCAGGATTGGAAGAAAGAGAAAAGTTCATTGTGTGGGACTGGAAATAGAATCTGCCCTCAAAGGCAGTGCTTGAGTGTAAGGAGGAGCCTGCATGTGAGATCTCAAGTCTGTGGTGGAAGGGGGCATTTTGATGGCTATGTGCCTCACTTACCCTTAATACATTTTCCAGAAGTGATGTTTCACTATCCTCATCTTTTCTAAAATAGACTATCTTGCTGCCATAATGATGTTTCTGTCACCATACTGAAAAGTCAAATAAACACAGTATCTCCTCAATCTCTTAGATCTTGACTGAGAGTGGAAAGACTCCCATTGACTTCAGTGGGCTTTGGATCAGACCCCTAGAACTTCCACTTATATAACAGTTCCAAATACAGATTCATGTTGAGTAAGTAGTCCATAATGAATAACATATTCCATTAATTTACCCTCTTTCTGTTCACAAACTGTCTGCAAGCAGATTACAATTTTCTTGTATTTATTTGCCCACAATTATTTGCTGAATAATTCTTGGACTGTAGCTTGTTCTTTATAGTATTTGAAAAAAAGTGTAGTGCATTGACTAGTTTTGATTGGATATCAATCTCTTGGCATTGTTTCTTTTCTTGATTGCATGAGCATAACTCATAGAATCAGCAGTTTCAAGCTAGTACGTGGGATTACAGATTTTTTTAAAAATTGCTTTCATTAATATTATTTAACTGCTTAAAATTTGTTTCCATGACATCCCTGCCAGTAGACTCATTCATTAAAATATGTCCAGAAACTGAATACAGTCTAAATCAATTCAATCTGTCTTTTTCCCTGATGAGTGAATATGGGGGTTGTGGGGAGGATAGCTCTGAACTTGAGTGCACGAGGAAGAGACAATAGACGCATCAGGAATGCTCTGTTAGTTGAAATGGTAATATAATTATACCTGATATCCAGGGCCGGTGCAATGATTTAGGCAAACTAGGTGGCTGCCTAATGGTTGGGGGTGCCTAAAAGCCTGCTCAGGCGAAGAGGTGGAGTGGAGGTGAGCTGTGGCGTGGGGAGGGCCGCCCGCAGTAACGGGAGGGGGGAGGCGCACAGGGGAACCGCTCCCTGCCCCAGATCACCTCCACTTTGCCTCCTCCGCTGAACACACAGCCTCCGCTCTAAGTCTCTTCCAATTGGCGCTGCAAGCCTGGGAGGGGAAGAGAATTAGAGCGGCGCCGGCATGCTCAGCGGAGGAGGCGGAGATGAGGACGAGGTGAGCTGGGGCAGGATCCCTGGGCGGGGTTAGCTGCCATGGGGGGGAGGGCTCCCCAGGTGGGGTTAGCTTCCACGGGGGGGAGGGAGTCTCTCCAGGTGGGGTTAGCTGCCATGGAGGCAGGCTCCCTGGGCAAGGTTAGCTTCCGCGGAGGGGGGGGGGGGTCTGGATTAGCTGCCGTGGGAGGGGCGGGGTTAGCTGGGTGGGAGGGGGCGTAAGGTGGAAGTTTCGCCTAGGGCGCCAAACTTCATTGCACCGGCCCTGCTGATATCTAGAATCAATAAGACACTGAAATACAAAAATCCCTTTTGAATGTTAGTGGGCAAGGCTCATCAACACAGAGACTATTATTTGTTCTCAATTCTCAAGGTAATTTATAGAAATGGTTAATTCTTTGATACCCTTCTCTGCTCAGTCTTTGGAATTGCATTGATCAGAGAGTAAATCTCTCTCTCTCTCTCTCTCTCTCTCTCTCAGATGGTTTGATCTGTGCTGCCTCCAATATAGGCCAATGCCTAAATGCCATGACTGTCCCGTTGTTATTTGCAGGTTTCCCTGCCATTTCTGGTGCCAGCTGAAAAGCAGGAGAAATGGCAAGAAAAAGAACTACAGGAAGTGTCATGAGGAAACTTGTTTTAATTTGGGGCCCATTTTACAGATGCAAGAGGTTCCCCTAGTGTCAGATAAAGTTTGAATAAGCTTCTCAGTTGAGACATTTTGTGACTTACAGACAAAGTCTTCAAATGTGATTAGTGAATTTGGGTGCCTCCGTTTTGGGATTTTTGCCAACTTGAGACACCCTTAAAGAGACCTGATTTTCAGAGAGAAGTTGCCCAGCACTTTCTGAAAAAAGGTCTGTAGTGGGGCAGCTGCCCCACTCCCTGAGAGTATGGGCTGCGGCAGGCCAGTGGGCCTGCGCAGACACACAGCCAATAGGAGAAGGGCTTACTGGGAGCCAATCAGAGCCCAGATTGGAGGCAGCCAATCAGGGCCCGGCTCAGCCCTATAAGAAGGCTGCTCAGGGAGAGGAGAGTCAGTCTGTCCCAGGCCTTCGACAGAGGAAAGTCTGTCTCCAGAGCAAGGAGACTAGCACTGCGGACAGCACAGTGCTGGCCAGGCTCGGGGAGCAAAAGGGAGCTCTAGCCTGAGGCCTGCCAGGCTGCAGGCCCTAAAGGGAAGGGCCTAGTGGGTGCAAGGGGCTGTAGGGGAAGCGGCCCAGGGAAGTGGACAGACGAGGGGAGAGAAGGAGGACAGCATGGCTGACAGAGGGTCCCTGGGTCGGGACCCAGAGTAGAGGGTGGGCCTGGGTCCCCCGTTTCCCCACTTGCAGTGCACCCAGCTATTGGCCATAGGGAGCAGCCATTATAGACCACGCCAGATCCCTGACAGGAGGAATTAGACTTTGGGGTGTGTGATTGACCATGGTGGCTGGACATAGAGACTGCTGATTGATTCCTCCCCTCCTCCCCCAAAAAGGGGGTGTGGATGGACTAAGGGGCACTGCTGGGGGCCAGTGGTCCAGAAGAGGACACTGTGAGTTGATGAGTGATGTGGGCTCAGAAGCCAACCGAAAGCAAGACAACGGGCGGGATACCACTGAGAGGGGATGCTCTACTGGACTGAGCTAATTTCCGGAGTAACGAGTAGGAGGCGCTGTGGTGGTGAGTCCCAACCTTGTTACAAGGTCCCTCTAAAGTAATTTAAGTTTGGAACCCAAAAATCACAAGTCACATTTGAAATTTTAGATCTGCACTGGAGGGGTGATAGAAACTGTTGTAATGAAAGATCCTGGAAGGAATTCTTGATGACTCTGGAAGAACTCATTCTGAAGACTCACAGAACTCCCTGGTGAATTTGTACTTCTCTGGGATGATCTTGCCTTCATGCTACACTCTTACTCTTTTTGGGAAGACTAATGCCACTATCTCCTTACTAGCCATATTATGCCCAGCCCCTGTATATGACCACAAGGGAGAGGGAAATCTCCTTAGACCCTCTTCCCACTTTCCTCACCACCAAGCTGCATATCTTGCATATCACCAAAATCTTGCCCTAAGTCTTCACACATTGTGAGGTTTGCTCATGCCTAGTTTTATCATACCAGAAGTAGCCACCCTACAATTCAGGAGAGCTCTACAGCTGAACCTCTCAAACCCTGGGAGGATTTAATATTTATGGGAACACATTTTCCATCTCTGTTAAATTCCATAGTGAGAACAAATTGACTGATGAATGATCCAATTCTTTACAAAACAAATCTGAAATGTGATTGATTTGTATTAATTGGTTTGTTGAACAATGTAAATAACATCAAGTACCCAATTTAAATAAAGTTGTTTATGGTAGAAAAACCGCCAGAGTCGAAAAATGAAATATCAGAGTGTGATGCACATTGGTGCAGTAAAAACCATAAAACACAGTATTTGGCTCATTTCGGGAGGTATAGAGCACCATTGACTTCAATGGGAGTTCTGGGTGTTCACCACCTCTGATAATCAGGCTGTGTTATCAAGAAACTTCAAACTAAATATTTAAACAAGCCTCTGAAATTTTCTGCCACTTCCAATAACTAGCTCTGAATTTTGTATTACATGCAATGAGTTTTAAACACCTGTTGTAGTCACTAAGGCCCCCATTTAGCAAAGAACTTAATTGTGGTATGTGGAAAACAGTATTGAAATTGTAGAGCTATCACTTTAAATGGTCAGGGGTTTCCTGGTCCTGCTTGCAGGCTAAGTGGCTCTGTAGGGAAGTATGCAGTCAGTCAGCAGACAGCCTAAAATAAGGTGGGGTGAGTTGTTCTTCACTGTTTTAGGCAGTAGCTTGCTTTGTCACTCTTTTGGATTCTTGTGTGCTATCGTTCTGAATACTAAGAATAGAAGTAGTGTTATGCTGCAAAATTCCAGTAAGAGTATTTGATGTATTTCAAATGTGTATGCCACAAACATAATATTAAGCATGTGCTTAAATCTCACTGAGGTTAACTCTCTAGTACTGGTTTACAGCTGTTTAGAATCTCCAGACTGGTGCAAAGCCAGTGAAGAGTACAGGAGAATCTATCTTACAACTCTAAACTTACCTGGATAGAACATTGCACATTTTGCTTAAGAATGCCTTTGAAGAATAGGGCCATATCCTTAGCTGATGTAAATGGGCATAGGACTATTGATTTGGGAACTCAACAGCCTTATTGAAAGTAGAACACAAAGGATGTCCAAGGTGTAGTCCAAGGGAGTTGGGGCTACAAGGAGCAGATTGTGGTTCCCCAATTCAAGGCCACTGAGCCCCAGCAAGAATTAGGGCTGCACAGGGGCAGTAACTAGTTTCTATACCATTTTCTTTCCCTCAGTAATGGATGGTCTTTCTAGAAGATCTGCTGTAGTTCAAAAAGAATGTATGGCATGGACTTGATCCAAAAATTCCTGGGTGAGGTTCTACGGTCTGCGTCGTGCAGGACAGTCAGACTAAATTATTGTAATGGTCCCTTCTGGCCTTAAAAATCTATAAAAACTCCACGCCTGAGACCTTTTTAGAAGATATTTCTTCAGGGGTTAGTTGTTTTTCTGCCAGTCACAAAAGCAAATCAACTGAAAACACAGGGCGATTACTCCTCAGAGGTTTTAGCAGCCCAGGAGGGGAAAAAAGATAAACCTTTTATTATTAGCTCCCCTTTAAACCACCTTCTCCTTACCTGTACAGCCCCTTAGAGCAGCCATGTGATCAGCTGGGATATGTTAACCCTTTACAAGTTGCAACAGCTTTACCTTGTCACAAAGCATTTTGATATCAGCACAGCTGCTGATTGTGACAGGACAAGGTTCCACTGAAGTTTTTCTGACCAGCTCTGCTGTCCCACCCTCTTCCCTTCTCCCCTTCCCATCCATAACTCCTTTGCCTTCCTCTATTTCTTTCAATGTTTAAATTATAGAGATAATATAAGCTTTGGTTTCTGGCTGATACCACTATCCATATAATTATCCTTTTATACAATTCTCTAAGGACCTTAGCAGGTCACCATGTAACCAAAGTGACATTTTCAGTTGTGTGATACATTATCATTCACTGATCCCAACTATATGTGGTAAGAACATAAGAATGGCCATACTGGTCAGACCAAAGGTCCATCCAGCCCAGTATCCTGTCTACTGACAGTGGCCAATGCAAAGTGTCCCAGAGGGAGTGAACCTAACAGGTAACGATCAAGTGATCTCTCTCCTGCCATCCGTCTCCACCCTCACCATTCCTTACCCATCCTGGCTAATAGCCATTAATGGACTTAAACTCCATGAATTTATCTAGTTCTCTTTTAAACCCTGTTATAGTCCTAGCCTTCACAAACCCCTCAGGCAAGGAGTTCCACAGGTTGACACTATGCTGTGTGTGAAGAAGAACTTCCTTTTTATTTGTTTTAAACCTGCTGCCCATTAATTTCATTTGGTGGCCCCTAGTTCTTATATTTTGGGAACAAGTAAATAACTTTTCCTTATTCACTTTCTCCACACCACTCATGATTTTATATACCTCTATCATATCCCCCCTTAGTCTCCTTTTTTCCAAGCTGAAAAGTCCTAGCCTCTTTAATCTCTCCTCATATGGGTCCCGTTCCAAACCCCTAATCATTTTAGTTGCCTTTCTCTGAACCTTTTCTAATGCCAGTATATCTTTTTTTGAGATGAGGAGACCACATCTGTATACAGTATTTATGATGTGGGTGTACCATGGATTTATATAATGGCAATAAGATATTCTCCATCTTATTCTCTACCCCTTTTTTTAATGATTCCCAAGCGGTGTAATGGTCCATATTGTGCAATTAAGAATGTCAGTTTATTTTGTAAAATTCAGCATAAATCAATCACAGCCAACTCAGATGAATTTTAAATTCAAGTTGCCAGCTGGTCTCTCAAGGTGTCAATGGACTAATCCATACATTAAAAGTCAGTGGTCTGATTTTTCCACTTACTTACTTCAGCTTTATACCAGTGTAACTGCATTGGCAATGGGAATTAGGGATCCAAATCGCTAGGGTGGTTTTGAAATCTTAGCCTTAACCTTCTAGCCCCATCTATCTCACTGATAGCTGAGATTAAATCTTCATCCTGCTTTCTCAAACAGCATTGAAATACATTGTGACGTTCCCCTGGTGTTATCTAGACAGGAGAGCTGCTAGGTCACTCCAATCCTTGACTCTGGGAGTCAGCCTTACCTTTCTCTGCTGTGAGAACCCCACCCCTTGCGCTGTTCACGCACAGCCTCTGGTATGTAAGCTGCTCCCAGCTACTTGCAACCGAATGACACTAGCCAATATCTCCGGGCCCAGACACAACCCTAGGAATCTCCATCTTGCACTGTCCAGTTATGCCCGCTGGATGTTGCAAGTTTATTTGAGTTCATCAATTTAATAAAGTGATATGTACCAGGCTTGTTTATCCCAAGGGGAGTCTGACACGCTTCAAACCAAACACACTGCTTCAGGTAGAATAAACAGATTTATTAACTATGAAACTTAAATTTTAAGTGATTATAAGTCAAAGCATAAGAAGTCAGATTTGGTCAAATGAAATAAAAGCAAAACACATTATAAGCTGATCTTAACACTTTCATTGCCCTTACAGATTTAGATGCTTCTCACCACAGGCTGGCTGGTTGCCCTTCAGCCAGGCTCTCCCCTTTGATCACAACTTCAGTTACTTGGTGGTGATGTCTGTAGATGGCGGTGGGAGAGAGAGAGAGAGAGCACATGGCAAACGTCTTTCTCTTTTATCATGCTCTTTCTTCCTTCTTGGATTTGCTCTTCTCTCTCCCCCTGCCCACAGAGTCAGGTGAGCATTACCTCATTGCAGTCCCAAACTGACCAAAGGAAGGGGGGATGACTCACTGGAGAGTTGAACAGATCCTTTGTTGTTGCCTAGGCCAGTGTTCTTTGTTCCTGTGAGACTGGGCTGGGGTTGTCCCATACATGCCCTGATGAAGTGTGAACTGCCCCTCTGCTCTTGGGAAGTTTTTGCCTGGGCTTGCTTTAAGCCATGAGGACACATTTTTCAGCTTCATAACTATATACATGAAAATACAACATAACATTACTATAACAACATGTACTATAACATTACCATAACAACAATGCTCAGTACTTCATGAGCCTTCTGAAGACACCTGACATGACAAACTTTGCATTAGATACCACACAATCATATAACAAGGATGAACATGGGAGTGTAGGGTGTTCCCATAAGATACAGAACATCACATACATCTTATAGAAAAATCTCATAGAATGTCACAATAATATTTCTTTGGAAATTTTAAATCAACCAATAGAATTCTACAGCATGGATATAATTCTCTATGGGTCAGATCCTCACATGCTATATTAGCATGAAGTGACCCCAGTTTCCACCAGCTGAGGATCTGGCACAGTATGCTGGTTGAAAAAATTCTAGAAGAATGATTGTATTCTCTATTAAATTCTAGGTGTTTTAAAGTAATCCTATTTGATTTCTACAATACTTCATTGGTTTCACCACTTCATTCTGCAAGACTCTGCCAAAAGGAACAAGAAATTATAAAAAGCTTAATAGAAATAGGGATTAAGACTCACCAAAAACAAATGTTATTTGTCAAACCCTGGACAAAACAGTTAATGGTCAGAGAAGTAGCCATAAAAAGAAGATAGGAATCTGCTACTCTCTACGTGACATCTGGCAGGCACGGGTATTTTTAGGCAGCCTAGAGTATTTTGCTACTATAATAAACTCTCTTATCTAATTTGAAACAGAAGCCAAAAGTCCAGCACAGCTTCCAAATAGGGGCTAGTCTCTTGCAACCAGATAGATGGTTCCATTTTCTCCTTTGCCTAAGCCTGCTCTTCTGTCTTTTATTTTTCCTGGGAGGGATGGTGGTTTGCAACTATAATGTAAAACTGCTGTCACAAATGATGCTCTGGAACCTAGGACCAACCCCCTGGGACCATAGCTCTTTGAGGCAGCTTGTACAGCATACATTTAGGGCAAAATAAAACTGCATTTGAATCATATTGTGCTAGATTTTGTGTCTTTGCAGATTTATAAATCTTTCTCCCTCTGTTTAGAATATTTCAGAGACCTGTGTGAACCTATAATCTGTAGAGATTTCCCGCAAAAGAAGGGCACAAAACAGTTCATAGAAAGACGATGTGTTTCAACTCTGGAAGGGCACAAAGTGCACACCTTCAGCCAGGGCTCAACCAAGCTTACTTATCACAGATGCTCAGTTCCTTTAATGATTATTTATCAAACCACAGGGAAGTTGTCCAGCCAGGTACAAGTTTTTAAAGTAGGAAATTGCTTACAATGACAACAGGAAACAGTGAATATGGATCCAAGCTGCACAGAGGTTTCTGGGGGTCTGAGGCAAAATCTGAAACTGAGAATTCCCCCTTTTAAAAAAAAAATTACCACTAAGGGGATTGGAGATCAAGCCCACACCACACTCATCCTGTAGCAGTGGCTCAGCTCCTGCCATGCAGCTCCCCTCTCAGGGCATTGCAGCCCAAAGTGCGAGGTTACAGCGTCACTAGGTTTGGGGTCCTGTTCAAAGAGAGGGCTGGGGGAAACTGCTCTCTTTGTCCCCTTCCCCCCCTCCCCCCCCCCCCGGTGGTCATTATGGATTCAGACCTAATTTGACAACTAACGGTACACAAGGAATTATGCATACCCCTGTGTGTTACAGGAGAAGGCAATTATTCATTTTTGTTATGATAGTCCTTCCAGTCCCAAATGAGATCAGGGCTCCATTGACTAGGCAGCGTACAATCACAGAATAAGGGACAATCCTTGCCATGATCGACTAAAAGTCTAAATACACCAGACAAAGGTTGGGAGTAAAAGAAAGGCACAGAGAAACGTATAGAGCTGACTGGAAAACAGAATTTAAAAAAAAAAACCCAAATTGTGCTGAAAAATCAAATATTCAATTTTTTATGGACCCAGAAATTCTGAAATATTTCATTTAGAAAATCTGCCACTGCCCAGGCAACAGGAACATTTATATGCTCCCTGGAACCCACTGCTTCCCTGCACCTGTTGCGAATGTCCCTCTTCCTGAGCTGCCTTCCTGCCAGGCTGGATAGTTGCCTGGCTAGTAGCCCAGGGAGCCAGACAGCCCAGCAGCTTCCTCATTCTCTCCAGACACAATTTTGCACATTTTGCCTATTTCATAAAAGTTAAATGAACTTCCACATACAAATTGCAAAGCATCTTACTATCATAAGAGGTAAATTAACAGTGATTCTGTAATCATTGAATTCCTAATACTATATAGGGGTCAAAAGACAACTCAGCTTTTTGAAATCTTCCCCTGCCCCAACCAAACCTGATGGGGTATTGATCAAATTGGATGTGGATCTGAATCACAAACACACCTCTTTTTTTCTTAGCTGAGATTTAGCGAAATCAAAATACAGCTGATCTGCAAACTCAAAGCCATTCCATTATTGCTCATCTCCACTCAATAGGCTCATTAACCTCATTGGGACTTTTAAACGTACAATGCCTGCAGGGCTAGGCGAGTGTGGAAAGACTGATCAAATTACCTTCTGCTGCATAGACTAGAAGGGTTAGTGGAGCAGAATTGCTTGTTTATCTAGTTGCTTCAGGGCTTGGATAAAGAGGAGGGAGAACTTTGTTTTTGGTATCTGATAGAGGACTAATAAAAGCCCGAGTGATATGGCTCAGGGTTGTATCTAATGTATCCCCTAAAACTGATCAAACTGCAGCTACTTGGAATGAATAGACTTGCCTTCAAGGGACATGTGGAAGTACTGAAGCCTTCAGAGCATCAAACATGGCTACAGATATTCCTTTTCATTGGCTTGACAGCTGTAAGCATATCCCTCTGTTAATATGTAGCAAAGGCTTCTCTTTCTTTTTATTTTGTGTTCTTTCACCATGGACTTTATTCCAAGCTCAGATACATGGGGGCATATCGTCATGCACAGTAGATTTATAAAAGTCTCACATGGCTATTTGGCCCTTTTTAGCTCCATGAAGAGCTACTGTTTATGGGTTTGTAAGTGGAGGCAAGTTAGGCCTAATGGTAACTTGCTTCATTTGTCATTTAAACAACTAAGATGGCTGTTTTGATAGTACTTTATGACCCCCTTCTGCCTAAAGAAACAGTAGAGGGGGGAAAAGGTATCCAAAAAAGTCATCAGTTTTCTTCTTTGCAGGGTTGCATCGTATGCTATGGACATGTTGCATGGGATCAGCAGTCATGTGGAAGGGGCCTGGGCATTTCTTAACATCCACATGATGTCCAGAGAGCCACAAGGCATGGGAGACCCCATAAATGGCAAGCCATCTGCTCCTCTTACAGAGATAGCAGTGTGCAAATGAATTGTGCTGCTAAAAGTGTGCATGAATTATCTCCAAAACTTCTTCTGGCCTGGGAGGGGAATGTTAAGCAGCTGTTTGTTGACTCCTCACTCCATGAGGAAGACCTCCACCTACCGCAGCAGCTCAGCTGTTAATTGCTATAGAGGGAATTAGTGCAGCTATGGGATACCACAGAATCATGTTGTGTGACTGACCTCCTTGTCTTCAGAGCCCCCATCACCTCTTTCCAGTATAACTAGTTCCTATCTGTTCCCTTCGTTTCCACGTAATGAAGAATATCATTGGTTTGTGAACCTCCTCTTGAGAGGAAACTGATAAGAAGCATGTGTAGAAAAGGTAGTTTAATGGACATGGTCTCAACTTGGATTTAAAATAAACACAAAGAAACAAGCTAGGAAAGGTTCTAAATGACAAATATCTATAATGCCCAGAACTCATCACTACTAGCATTTACAGCCTAAGTGAATACCACATTTATCACTAGTAGACATTCCACTGCAGATCTTGCCTTCATCTCTCTCCTGCCGTACCCCACTCACTTCCTATCAGCAGGGGCGGCTCTGTGGTTTTTGCCGCCCCAAGCACGGGAGTCAGGCGGCTTTTGGCAGCGCGCCTGCGGGCAATCTGCTGGTCACGCAGATTTGGTGGCGTGCCTGCGGGAGGTCCGCCGGTGCCGCAACTTCAGCGTCCATGCCTCCAAATTGCCACCAAGGCCGCGGTACTGGCGGACCTCCCGCAGGTGCGCCGCCGAAGGCAGCCTGACTGCCGCCCTGAAAGCAACCGGCAGGCTGCCCCCTGTGGCTTGCCATCCCAGGCACGTGCTTGCTGCACTGGTGCCTGGAGCCACCCCTGCCTCCACACAAGAAATCCCCACAGCGTTTGTGACATTACCCAGGGTACAATCTGGACTGCTGAATACCTGTGTCTCCTCAATTTTCCAACTTGGGGTGCCTTTTACACTGCTTTACTGGTGAACAGCCACTCCGGGCCAGTTAACACACAGTCTCTGGCATGTACCTTGCTCTCAGGTACACAGTATTGAGTGCTACTAGCTAGCCACTCATGAATTACACTGCAGACGAACACCAGCAGATTCTCTAGTTCCAGACTTTCCACCAGAAATGTGCTGCTTGTATTGCCCAGCACCTTGCTGAACAATGCAAGCTCATATAAATGTCATTTCATCAATAGAAAATGATACGCATCCACTTTGTTATCCCAAATAGAGTTTCACACCCACTTTAATCAAAACTCACTGGTTAAATAAAACAGTGAAACAAGTTTAACAACTACAGAAAGAAAAGAGAGATTATAAAATATTAAAATAATGAGACATAAAAGTATCAATTGGTTACCAAGAAAATAAAAAGATAAAATGCAAGCTCAATGCCTAACTTAATAAGCAAAAATGGATTCAAAGTAAATATTTTTCTCACCAGGTGCTTTACAGTCCCCTGGCTGAGTTTCCTTTCAGCCAGGACTTCCCCCACCAAGTTCAGTTCTTTAAGTGTTGTTGATGTCATGAGCAGAGATGAAGGAGGAGAGTGAGGTCAAACCTTTTTCTCCCCTCTTTATAATTCAATTTCTTGTTCAAGAAACATCCTTGCTGAGTCATTATTACAGTCTCTTGGGGGTGTGAGGCCTGAACCATCCTTATGATGAAATGTTAATTTCTTGTTTGTGGCTTCCCTCTGTCAGAGAATGGTTGCTTAACTAAGTGATAGCCCACTTGGCTTTGTTGATACCTGTCTGGGGTGCCTGTGTGTCTTTGTCTCCAAAAAACTAGTTTGGGCCTACCTTTCTAATTTTGGAACATGTTACAACAATGTTATAGAGTAGAATCTTATAACTTTACATACAACATTGCCACACATATTTTATCAGGACAATAGTGTTCAGCAGATTTTGAGTTTTCAAATGATTCCTCACAAGGCTTACTTTGTACAGAATTTATCATGGTTTTGTAAAAGTGGTGAACATCATGGTATAGACTGTCACCGGATCGCCATCAGTTGAAGTGCTTATAGAGCTCTCCTCATTGTGGTATCTGAGCATTTCACATTTTTGTATGAATTTACCTTCACAACAGCCTTGTATGGTAGCAAGTGCTATTATCCCCATATTACCAGGGGGAAGTGACTCACATTGGGTCACACAGAAAAATGTGTGATAGAGCTAGGGTGACCAGATGTCCCGATTTTTATCGGGACTGTCCCGATACTTACTTGTTTGTCCCGTGTACCAACCGATGTTCAGTTGGGACGTGAATTGTCCAGATATTTTGCACCCAACCCCCAACTCAGCCCCGGCCCCACCCCAACTCCACTCCCTCCCGTCCCCGTTGGATCTCTCCTGAAATCCCCGCCCTGGCCCCGCCTCTCTCCCAAGCACGCTGTATTCCTCCTCCTCCCCCCTCCCTCCAGGCTGGGAGGGAACGGGGAGAAGCAGAATGCAGCAGCCCACTCAGAGGAGGTGGAGGTGAGCTGGGGTGGGGAGCTACCGGTGGGTGCTCAGCCCCCACCAATTTTTCCTATGCTCCGGCGACTTTTTTTTTTTTTTTTCTCCACCGGTGGCCCCCCCATCCCGATATTTCATGTCTCTTATCTGGTCATCCTAGATAGAGCAGGGAATTGATCTCTGGTCTCCTTTAGTAGAGGCTAGCACCTTAACCATTTGGCTATCATTCCTTTCATGGGCTAGACACTGCCTGCATGAGGACATCCCCAAATCCTGCTCCCCTTTGTGCAGTGAGAGCACAACAGTTCTTCTATTTGGCTAAGGAGGAAAGATTTTCACTTAAGAACCAAAATCTATCCTTACCTATTGCTTCTACTGCCTTTCCTTGTATTTTGTGCCTGCAAAGCCATATGCAAAACTTGGCTTTAGAATGGCAAATAAAACCTTGACATTGATCCAATAGTCCCCCTCTTCTTAGACAATTTTACTCATAGGAAACCCAGTCCTACTCTGTGCTGTCAATTCTGAACTAGAAAAATAAAAGTCTTGCAAACAGTATGGGCCTTACATTGCATTTAAAAAACAGATGGCACCCTTGAAGCCCAGGCAACAGATAATGTCCAAAAGAAATCTGGATTCTTGGTGTATTAACAGTCTCAGCAGAATGTGGGCTAAAACTGTTTTAAAATTAAAAAATGAAAAATGTCCCCCCCACCCTCCTTCATCAATTCCTTTTTCCTGGTGGGTTCTTTTTTTTCTTTAACATTTTTAGATGAAATCCTCCTGACCAGTCCAATGTGGGCATAAACAAGCTAAATGTGTGCAACATCAGACTTTGTGAATCTTAAATCTCTGAAGTTTAGAATGTTGCAAATTAACTAGTTACTCACAGCTGTCCCCTCTTTGTCCTAATTATAACTGAACTCTCCAGTTTGAGTTCATCCTTTCCCAGCATGTTATCATTTCGTAGCTGGCCTTTAAATCTTGGAGAGACAGCCAGCTGCAGCTCTAAAGTGGCTATTTTGCAACTGGCTGCTAGAGGAAGCACTTTTCTTCCTTTCATCTGGTGAGTATTTTAGCTCTTTTCATGTTTTCTCCTGACTTCTCCTTTCTCTCATTCCTAAATATCTGGTGCGTCCTCACAGTACCTTTTGATTCAGGGGGTTAACAACCCTTTAACAACAGTGAAAGTAGCATGATTACAGGCAAGTATCCAGAGGTGAAATGATGGTGGTGTCACTATACTATAGATCTGGTAGTCCAGCAATCTTTGCTTTACTACTGGTTTTACCAACGACTTCTTGTGTGGCCTTCTTCAAATGAGTTATCTTTCTTGTCTCACTTTCTCCACTTGTAACATGGGTTATAAACACACATCTGCCTCACAGGAGTGTTGTTGTAAGGCTTAACTGACTTGATTATGTATTTTTATTAAAGTAGCACCTAGAGTCCCTCATCAAAACATGGGCCCTCTTGTGCTAGGCATTGTACAAGCACATAGTAAGACACAGTCTCTGCTCTGAAAAACAGTCTAAACAGACAAGACAGACAAAGGATCAGAGGAGAAAGAGGCCTAGAGAAACGAAGTATATATTGTAATGTGCTAAGGGATCCTAGTAGAGAAGGCATTATGGAACTGAATGTATTAATTGTTATATAGTCCTTTCGAACTTAATCCCTATCTCTTTAAAATATAACTGGCAAAATTCTTTTGTGGTATCAACTGTGGAACTGTACCAGAGATTCACCCAAAGAGCTTGTTTTAAGAACTTCAATATAAACATACTGTATAAATTAACTTTCAAAGAAAAATTGTGCTTCCATTTTTAGCAATATCCTGGTGAGTTGTAAAATGCTCATCCTCTTCCTAGTGATAATTACAGAAGTTTTATTTATTGTTTGTCTGAATTACCAAAATCTCTATACAGAAGAATAAGAGAACTTAACCAAGAAGGTTGAAAATAGGAGAGAACAGGATGCCTGATGCATTTTGTGTTTGTGTTACAATAATTATAAACTGCCTTCACTCAGATTTCACTATCTGTTAATATGTCTTGTTTAATTACAAAGTATGGAATTAATTCCTAATTAAGTCATTAGGGATTTCTCTAGTGGGAAGAAATTGTATTGTCCACATACAGTCTATACTCTGCATTTTCTTGGATTTTGTGCGCTGCTGATCACAAACCGCTCATCACCTAGGTTAATAAACAGTGAACACCGGGAAGTTGTTTGAGGTAGGAGTCAAAAGCTGTGCCCAGTTTTCAAAAGTTGGGCATTTTATGAGCCCCCAGGCTAAAACATGGCAACATGGCTAACTAACACAGCTGTGCATGCAAGTCTTCCTCCTGACAGGGCTTTTTAATAATATTGGCTGACTCAATTAAGCTACCACAATGGGGGGGTGGGGGAGAACACAGCGTTTTCCCTTATCAAGACAGAGCCCTAGGAACTGCTCATGTACATAAGTGCCTGTAATGTTAGGATCACCACTTGTTCCTTTCTACCCCTACTTTGGCTGTTCTAATGGAAATAGTTTTAAAACAAAATCATTCAAGAAAGCATGAAAGCATACTGTCAGGCTGTGATTCTGTAAACACTTATGCACCTGCTTACCTTGAAGAATGTGAATAGTTCCATTACCACTTAGATGTGTAAGTGTTTATAGGATTAGGACCCAAGAAAACAAAAAAAGAGCAAAAGGATCTGCAAACACTAAATGGAGAAATATACTGAAAGCCACTTGTGAAAAATATTTGCAGTGTTTTGACAAGCTTCCTAATTTGAACACACCTAAAAGTGAAATTGCATTGTCCAAACTCTGCTCCCAGCTATTCGTATCAATCAATTAAGTTATACCAGGCATTGGGTAAGACCCATATCCTCAAAATGAGATTTAGACACTACAACAATGAGCATTGCAATGCCTAACTTTTAGAAAACCACAGGAACACTCTGCAATCCACAAAAGCCGAGTTAGGTGCTAGGCTTCCTATACAATGAATGGGATCCACAAAACCTAGCATGCTAGATGGTGAATCACCTAAACTAGCCAATGGGAGAGGTTGATGAGAGGTGTGTGTCCTAAGGCCCTCCCCAACACACACTTTTATAGAGATAAATGTCTAAATCTAAGCTCCAGAGAGGTGCCTAACACTGCTAACAATCCACAATTCTGACCCCCTCTCTTAGAGGCACATAGCTTAGGTGCCTGTTCTATGCCACACAAAACAGCCTGAGGAGGAGGTGGTGGTGCCTGCCTTTTGCACCGGGGATGTCAGTGTGTCACAGGCCTAAGAACTCCCTCCCTCAGGGGGTCCCCTGGGAAAGCAAAACACCATTGTATGTTGCTAATGCGGTTGTAAGCTTAAATGGCAGTCAATCAGCAGCAGACTTAGGAGAGCTAGACTGAAAGCAAAACATAATATCACCCTGGTTCAGTGCTATGCTCTGACAAATGACAGTGATGAAGAAGTAAAGACAAATTCTACCTTACATTACAGGCGGAGTTAGAGAGAGTACTGCGCCATGACCTATTGTCATGGGAGACCTGAATGCCAAGGTCGGTAAGGACAACAACAACAGAGCAACCCAAACAATGACAGAGCAATGGGAAGACATGGTTGTGGCACTATGAACAAAAATATAGAAAGGCTTGTTGATTTTTGAAATATGAATGACCTAGTCATTGGTGGAACCCTATTTTAACATTGTGAAATTCACAAGCTGACATGGTGCTCTCCAAATGGCAGAGATAAGAACCAGATTGACCATATCATGATCAATGGCAAATGGCGAGACTCACTGACAGATGTGAAAGTGAGAAGGGGAGTAGATGTTCGCACCTCCCAACTAAGGAACCAATTCAAGTTCAGCAGCTTCTCATTGGAGTCTATTTTTGAAGCTTTTCTGTTGCAAAATTGCCACCTTAACATCTGTCACTGAGTGATTAGAGAGGTTGAAGTGTTCTTCTACTGGTTTTTGAATGTTATGATTCCTGATGTCAGATTTGTGTCCGTTTATTCTTTTGCGTAGAGACTGTCCGGTTTGGCCAATGTACATGGCAGAGGGGCATTACTAGCACATGATGGCATATATCACATTGGTAGATGTGCAGGTCAACAAGCCCCTGATGGTGTGGCTGATGTGATTAGGTCCTATGATGGTGTCACTTGAATAGATATGTGGACAGAGTTGGCAGGATAGGTTCCTTTTAGTGTTTTTGTTGTATGGTGTGTGGTTGCTGGTGAGTATTTGCTTCAGGTTGGGGGGCTGTCTGTAAGTAATTTTGCAACAGAAAAGCTTCAAAAACAGACTCCAACGAGAAGCTGCTGAACTTGAATTAATATGCAAACTAGATACCATTAACTTAGGTTTGAACAGAAACTGGGAATGGCTTGATCATTTCACTAATTGAATCTATTTCCCCATGTTAAAGTATCCTCTCACCTTCGTGTCAACTGTCCGAAATCGGCCATCTTGATTATCACTTCAAAAGTTTTTCTCCCCTGCTGATGATAGCTTCTCATAATTAATTAGCCTCTTACAGTTGGTATGGGTACTTCCACCTTTTCATGTTCTCTGTATGTATAAATATCGTCTTACTGTATGTTCCATTCTATGCATCCGATGAAGTGGGCTGTAGCCACGAAAGCTTATGCTCAAATAAATTTGTTAGTCTGTGTCAGCAAAAAGAACAGGAGTACTTGTGGCACCTTAGAGACTAACACGGCTGCTACTCTGAAACATTCTCAGAAAAGAACAAGCTGATTTTCAGAAAGGGGGTGGATGCACAGACCATATCTTCACTCTACGAAACATAATAGAACAATGGTTAGAATGCCAAAAAAATGGCAACTCTACATAAATTTCATAGACTTTTTGATAAGGCTTTTGATAGCATTCACAGGACCAGCCTGAAGTGCATTCTGCAGGCATATGGAATCCCCCTCTGTATAATCAACATCATCAAAAGCTTCTATTTCAACTTTACATGCAGTGTTGATCACAGTGAGCTCAGTTTTGAAGTCAAAACAGGAGTACGTCAGGGGTGTGTCATGTCTGCAATCCTCTTCAACATTGCCAT
Organism: Malaclemys terrapin pileata; assembly: GCF_027887155.1. Classification (NCBI taxonomy): domain Eukaryota; kingdom Metazoa; phylum Chordata; order Testudines; family Emydidae; genus Malaclemys; species Malaclemys terrapin. Next base: position 122,745,107 of record NC_071506.1, on the reverse strand, counting down.
CGACTGGCTAATGCAGTGTACAACAGAAGACATGCCATAAGGAATTAAATGGACACCCTTCTCATCCCTTGAAGACCTGGACTTTGCAGATGATCTCGCTCTCCTATCACGTACCCAACACCATATACAAGAAAAACCAACTCGACACAATGCATTGAGCCAGCAAATTGGACTGAAAATCAACCACAATAAGACAGATATCATGACCTTTAATCTTGCTTCACCATCACTAGTATGGATAGAGGATTATGTTCTCACCAATATAGAAACATTCACATACTTGGGCAGCCAGGATGGTGGAACAAGCCAGGGCATCCGGAACAAAATCAATAAAGCCAGGAACACCTTCAGGAGCTTAAATACAGTTTGGAAATCATCAACATACAAAACCAAAACCAAACTCAAGATTTATCAGAGCTGCGTACTTTCAACATTACTTTATAGTGCAGAACACTGGGGAATGAGCAAGTATGACATGTCCAAACTGTCTTCATTCCATACAACCTGCCTCAGAAAAATCCTCCATATCTTTTGGCCCAGAACAATCTCAAACCAAGGTCTATTGACACAGTGCATCCAAGGAGCACCATCATTGCCAGGAGGTGTTGGAAATGGATCGGTCATGTGCTTCAGATGGAAACTGATTCCATCACCGGAGTGTCAATAAAATGGACACCTGAAGGCAAATGAAAATGAGGCTGCCCGAAAACAACATGGCAAAGAGCCGTGGAAGCTGAGCTGAAAAACCTGAGGCTCAGCTGGGGAACCATTGAAAGACTTGCCAGAAACAGGAGTGGAGGAGCTTCGTCACTGCCCTAAACACTAGAGGCGTAATGGGAACATGATGCTGCTGCTGCAGTGGTTAGAGCACCCTCCTGGGACACCTCTGTTCACATCCTTTCTCCCTTTCAGGCAGAGGGAGGAATTGAAACTTGGTCTCCCACCATCTCAGGTGAGTGTTCTAACCTCTGGGCTAAGAAAGGTATAAGGTGGGTGGCACCTTCCTCTGGCCAGCTTTTGAATAGGACCAAACATGGAAAGTGTGCTCAGAGGCCACTTACTAGATTGAGCCCTACAGGCAAGACAGGTAGAGGAATGCCTATCTTCCCCCAGTCTGTGAATTGCTCTGGGCCTTAGGTAGGAGATACCAAATGGGGCAGTATTGTGCACACCCAGAAGCAGAAATTTAAGCTTAGGGGAACTTCTACTGCAAAAGCTTAGGCCCCAAGTGAGTTTAGGTATCTACAGAGTTCAGCAGCCAGGTTTAGGTGTCAGCCGGTTTAGGGAGCTTTGTGGATTGCAGCGGAGTCTAAAACTGGGATTTTGTTGCCTAACCCTCAGACTGAGGTTCTTGCACACCATTTTGGATCCGGGCCTAGTATCCTAGAGGATATCTTCAGCTCTCTGATGTGATTGAGAGGCAGATGATGGGACTCAGTACCACATGGATGATGATCACCAATTTACAGAACTGGGCCCTTACACCCGTGGGACAGCCAAATTTTTCAACTTATTTGAAAAGAAAGTAACAGTCACTTGTACCAGTTACCATGACTCACCACCTGCTACAGAAAGAGGCAACCTGAAGGATCTGTGGAAGTCTTTGTCAGTTTCAGTGTTGGACTAGGAAAAAAAATGCTTTTAATGTGAATAAGTGAGTTTTCCTAGGACATAGAAGAAACTATATCTTCCATTCAAGAAATGCTTCCATGTCCTTATGGATCTACCATGGATTTGATGCCATTCTGTTAACAATAATACTTTTCTCTTAAAGATATGGCCTCTGGCGTGCAAAGGAGGGGGGGGGTAACACTTAAATGTTCTTCGAATCTTTAACACTAAGGTGCTATAGAACACAATTCAGTTTTTCTAAACTTCCCTTGAACTACTCTGAGTGTGACCCTTCAGGCTACAGTTAAACTAAATTTAACCCTTCATGTGTCATAGTAACTAATATAGGGCTAATTTGCAAAACTGGGTTCACAGATTAATCACCAAATATCTTTTAAAAGATTCCCACTTGGAAAATTTGATTTCTCATATAATATATGTACAATGAGGCCCTCTTTGAATCAATGGCAACAGGTATGTGACGATAAGCGTTTTAGCTGCTAAGTAATTAGTTTAGGAGTATCAATTATAGAATTCTAAGGGTTAAAAATCAGTTATTTTATTTCCCAAAGAGAGAAGCATGCAGATTACTGAGCCATCCTGACTGGATGACAGTGAATCAAATGCTGCATCTGCATCTTGATTTATAATTAGAGAATAAATTTAATCTCTCTGTAAGTGTAACTACATGTCTATCACAAATTTTATATCTGTGCTCCAGTGGCAGAGGGGCTTCTACAAGATCCTGTTTGACAAATAAGGTGTTTTTCTCCTCCTCCCCCCCCCCCCCAAAAAAAAAAACCAAAAAAAAAAACAAAAAAAAAACAACCCTGATCTGAAACTTCTGGTTTTTTTTTTCGTGAGATTTGTGGATTTATTTTGTAGTATTCAGTGAAGAGAATTCTACACAGTTTATACAATCTTTAAGACCTATGTAACAGAATTTGAGATGCCTGAAACCACAGGGGCAGCACACAAATGAGCAGTTTCCATGAAACAGATTAGCTACAATTGAGAGTTTAATAATAATGTGTAATTTGTAATAGATGGACTTTTTAAACTCTTCATGAAAACTGGCACAGGCTCCTGTGGATTTTATAAATTCCATAAAGAATTCTCTTCTATTTATAAGTTCTGGAGTTGTTAGTCAGACCACCCTCCAAATTGTAGTAGTTCAACCAACCTTGGGTTTAAACACAACAGTTTTATAAAAAATAAATTTATTAACGTGAGAAGTCCCATTAACCCAATAGAACTAATCATCTGAGTAAATATTACTGGATTTGCTGGATACACTCCTGTATTTCCGTAAATACATGACAGTATTTAATCTGTACTGAAACATCATCAAAATAGTATAACTTCAATTAAAATAGACAGAATATAGGTCAAATACAATTCTATTTCGGGGCCAGTTCCTCATCTGGCATAAATCAGCTGAGCTCCATTGACTTCAGTGGAGTTATATGGATTTCCATCAGTTGAGGATCTGGCCCTCATTTTATAACATTAATTGTCCTTGATTAACTTTCATTTACTGGCAGAAGTGGTTTAAAAAAGTATTCAAGTAATATATTTGTGCCTTGCCCCTTCTTCCATGTTTGGCCCCAGTAAAGCACCTCATTCTCATTGGCAGAACCTTGTACCTGCACAGAGCCCCACTGAAAACAATGAAGAACCTAAAGGGCATAAGAGTCCATCTGTATGTATAATGGAGGGGGGGGGGTCCTGAGTTAATAGCAAATCTGCCCTTGACTTCAGTGGGACCAGGGCATGAGCCTCCTGTGCCAAATTCTCTGCTGGTATAACTCTACTGAAGGCAACGGAATTATGTCAGCAGAGAATTCATCCCACCAAAGGAATTGTGCTTAGCAGAGAATTTTGGCCCATAGTGTGTTAATTCTTAAAAGTAAACTGCTCACTGCATATTGCTTTATGCAGTCCCTTTAATATGTCTCTTGTTCAGCATTTAGGGAATGTCCTTTTTAAATTCAGGAACTCAATGGTGTTCAAAGGAAGTCACCCAGAGGAAAGGATGAATTTAAAGTGCCTGGCATGCAAGGATATTAGAATTGTTAAATGGAGCCCTAGAACAGAATGAGAACCTTAGAGGTAGAGATAACAGAAACAAAGCAGGGGTTGGATTATGATGGTGGCAGTGTCTGGTTAAAATAATTGGCTACCATGAATTTGGAAGATGAATAGATCTGGCTTTATGTAAGCACAGCATGCATAGGCACTGTGCACATGTTAATGCATGTCATCTGTACCAAGTCACAAATTCCCGGCTTTCCAATCCTGATTGGTAAAGATTGATAATTATGCTGTATAATTTTGTGATGAGCACAAATGAGAACTGGGATGAGTCCGTCAAACTCATGTCACCTAATGACTTAAACTAGGGTTTGAAACTAGGTCTTTTGAGGGCAAAGATAAGTTCCTTTAGCCCTGGTCTGCACTACAGGGCTAGGTCGAATTTAGCCAGGTTAGGTCAATTTTATAATGAATAGTTCTGCACAATCAACCCCATTCTGTCGACTTAAAGAGCTCTTAAAATCGACTTCTGTACTCCTCCCCAGCAAGGGGAGTAGCGCTAAAATTGACCTTGCTGGGTTGTATTTGGGGTAGTGCGGATGCAAATCGACGTTATTGGCCTCCGGGAGCTATCCCAGAGTGCTCCAATGTGACCTCTCTGGACAGCCCTTTCAACTCCGATGACTAGCCAGGTACACAGGAAAAGCCCTGGGAACTTGTGAATTTCATTTCCTGTTTGGTCAGGATGGCGAGCTCAGCAGCACAGGTAACCATGCAGTCCCCCCAGAATCGCAAACAAGCTCCAGCATGGAGCAAACGGGAGACACTGGATCTGATTGCTGTATTGGGAGAAGAATCTGTGCAGGCAGAACTCCAATCAAAAAGAAGAAATGCTAATATATATGCCAAAATCACACTGGGCATGATGGACAAAGGCTACAACAGGGACACACAGCAGTGCCGTGTGAAAGTCAAGGAGCTCAGGCAAGTCTACCAAAAGACATAGAAGGCAAATGGTCACTCTGGGTCAGAGCCCCATACATGCCGCTTCTATGATCAGCTCCATGGCATTCTAGAGGGGGACTCTTCCACTACCCCACCATTGTTCGTGGGCACTTGCCGGGGGGAGTCTCATGCAACACGGAGGAGAATTTTGTGGAGGAGGAGGAGGAGAATGCACAGCAGGCAAGTGGTGAATCCGTTCTCCCCAGCAGCCAGGACCTTTTCATCACCCTAGAGCCAATACCCTCCCAAGGCAGAATCCCCAACCCTGAGGGCGGAGTAGGCACCTCTGGTGAGTGAACATTTGTAACTACAGTACAGGATATAAAAGCAATAATGTTTGTTTGATTTGCCCTGAAGACTTGGGCATTCGCGGCCAGTACAGCTACTGGAAAAGTCTGTTAACGTGTCTGGGGATGGAGTGGGAATCCTCCAGGGACATCTCCATGAAGCTCTCCTGGAGATACTCTGAAAACCTTTGCAGAAGGCTTCTGGGGAGGGCTGCCTTATTTCATCCTCCACGGTAGGACACTTTAACACGCCAAGCCAATAGCAAGTAGTCTGGAATCACTGCAGCACAAAGCATGGCATTGAATGGTCCTGGGTTTTGGTCGCATTCGAGCAACCTTTGGCCTATATCTTTCTGTGTTAGCCTCAGGAGAGTGATATAATTCATGGTCACCTGGTTGAAATAGGGGAATTTTTGTAAGGGAACAGTAAAAGGACCCCGTTCATGCTGGGCTGTTTGCACTTGGCTAAAATGGATCATCCCTGAGAATAGCCACGTGGAAGGGTGAAGGGACCATCCCAAATAGCCACGCGAAGGGATGGGGAGAGGTGTGTGCTGCACATCTACCTGAAAACCGCAGCATCTCCTTTTAAATGGCAAACCCAACCAGCATTGCTTGCTATGGGAAAGGAGGACGCTGCAGTTTGAAAACATTCACACATGTTTAGGAGGACATTAGAAGCCAAACCTGTGTACCCTTTGGCTTACCATGGCTGCCTGGAAACCGAATTCTGTTGCCCAGCCATGTGTGATGTGTCACCATACCGGCTGGTGCTCAATATAAAAGGCAAAATGCAACTTTGTACCTAAAGCACATGTGCTGTCTGCTGTGAATTGCTTGATTCACTGTGAAAGAGTCTCCCTTTTGTTCTCAGAAATGTATCATCTTAAATTTTACTCTCCGTTTTTATCCCCCCACAGGTGCAAATGTTTCTATGCTCCCCCTATCATCTCCGTCCCTGAGGTTATTGCAGATTAGAAGGCGAAAAAATGCACTCGTGATGACATGTTTTCCGAGCTCAAGCAGTCCTTCCGCACTAATAGGGCACAGCTGAATGCATGGAGGCATTCAGTGGCAGAGTCCAGGAAAGCATTAAGTGAGCACGATGAGAAGAGGCAGGATGTAATGCTGGGGCTAATGGGGGAGCAAATGGACATGCTCAAGCATCTGGTGGAGCTGCAGGAAAGTCAACAAGAGCAGAGACCCCCGCTGCATCCACTGTACAACCGTCTGCCCTCCTCCCCAAGTTCCATATCCTCCTCACCCAGATGCCCAAGAACGTGAGGCGGGGGAGGCTCCGGGCACCCAGCCACTTCACTCCAGAGGATGGCCCAAGGAACAGAAGTCTGTCATTCAAACAGTTTTGATTTGTAGTGTGGCTACAATAAGCAATGTGGCCTTGTCCTCCCCTACCCCACCTGGGCTACCTTATCAGTTATCTCCCTTTTTTTAATTAATAAAGAAAGAATGCATAGTTTCAAAACAATAGTGACTTTATTTCCTTTGCCAACTGTGATTGAAGGGGGGAGGGAGGTTGGCTTACAGGGAATTAAAGTCAACAAAGGGGGCAGGTTTGCATCAAGGAGAAACATACAACTGTCACACCATAGCCTGGCCAGTCATGAAACTGGTTTTCAAAGCCTCTCTTCTAATCGCCCTGGTCTCTGGTGTTCAAAATTGGCAGTCAGGTGACTTGCCTCAACCTCCCATCCCACCATAAATGTCTGCCCCTTACTCTCTCAGATATTATGGAGCACACAGTAAGCAGTAATAACAATGGGAATATTGGTTGCACTAAGGTCTAACATAATCAGCAAACAGGGCCAGCGAGCTGTTAAATATCCAAAGGCACATTCTGCACTTGCTTAGCCTATAGTTGAACTGGCCCTTACTACTGTCCAGGCTGCCTGTGTATGGCTTCATGAGCCATGGGAGCAAGGGGTAGGCTGGGTCTCCAAGGATAACTATTGGCATTTCAACATCCCCAACAGTAATTTTCTGGTCGGGGAAGTAAATCCCTTCTTGCAGCTGCTCAAACAGCCCAGAGTTCCTAAAGATACGAGCGTCATGCACCTTTCCCGGCCATCACACGCTGATGTCGGTGAAATGTCCCTTGTTATCCACCAGTGCTTGCAGCACCATTGAGAAGTACCCCTTGCGGTTTATGTACTGGTTGGCAAGGTGGTCCGGTGCCAAGATAGGGATATGCATTCCGTCTATCGCCCCACCATAGTTAGGGAACCCCATTGCAGCAAAGCCATCCACTATGACCTGCACATTTCCCAGAGTCACTACCCTTGATAGCAGAAGGTCAGTGATTGCATTGGCTACTTGAATCACAGTAGTCCCTACAGTAGATTTGCCCATTCCAAATTGATTCCCGACTGACCGGTAGCAGTCAGGTGTTGCAAGCTTCCATAGGGCTATCACCACTCGCTTCTCAACTGTCAGGGCAGCTCTCATCTTGGTATTCCTGTGCTTCAGGGTGGGGGAAAGCAACTCTGAGTTCCAGGAAAGTTTCGCAGCCAATGGGAATCATCCCATACCCACAACACTATGTGGTCCCACCAGTCTGTGCTTGTTTGCCAGGCCCAGAATCAGTATTCCACTGTATCAACCTGCCCCACTGCCGCCATGATGTCCCAATTGTCACACCCTGTGCTTTCAGGAACATCTGTCCATGTCCTCCTCACAATCATCCTTGTGCAGCCGTCTCTTGGCCAGGTTCTGCACATACTGCAGTATAATGCGCGAGGTGTTTACAATGCTCGCAACAGCAGCGGTGAGCTGAGCGGGCTCCATGCTTGCCGTGGTATGGTGACTGCACGGGTAACCCAGGAAAAAATGTGCAAAATGATTGTCTGCAGTTGCTTTCACGGAGGGAGGAAAGGAGAGAGGGGAGACTGACGACATATATCCAAAACCACCCGCAACAATGTTTTTGCCCCATCAGGTTTTGGGAGCTTAACCCAGAATTCCAATGGGCAGCGTAGACTGTGGGATAGCTTCCCACAGTGCACCGCTCCGTGAGTCGATGCTAGCCATGGTAGTGAGGACGCACTCTGCTGACTTAATGCGCTTAGTGGGGACATACACAATCTACTATAAAATTGATTTCTAAAAATCGACTTCTATAAAATTGACCTAATTTTGTAGTGTAGACATACTCTAGTCTAATCTAATCATCCCTAACTCTCACAAGTGGTTTTTACTAGTCTCACTGGAGTCACATATTTTTCTCTGCACTTTTCATAGCTTTGTGATATAAAGTGGACGTTGCCTTAAGCCCTCCCAAGACTCCCACCCCTGCTGTCACAACCCCAAATTTGGTGAATGTTCAGGGGTCTTTGGGTGTCCCAAATCCTGACGGTGGTGCTCCTACTTCTGCATCCATTGAAACATATTGATTTTACACTGGGAGTCAGTTTTACTCCTAGTTTTTTAAAGTGTTGTCTCACCATGGTGGGAAGAGAAGGGAGGGAAGGAGAAGAAAAAAATTAATAATTTAAGAGCTTCATAAACTCAGCGCTCTCTCCTCTTTAGAAAAATATAAATTCACAATGAGTATACAAAGCAGAGGTCAGATAATTTAGCTTTGATAACAAGAGCTTGTTTTTAATGCTAATTAGCCAAAACTTGTACATTGTTTTTAAAAATTAAAATCTCTAATCACTTCAGTTTAAAGTTCCCTTTTCTGTTAAAGATTAAAAAGAAAATATGCAGCCTCTTAATATTTACCTGTCAGGAAATAAACAAAAGCTGATAAAAGAATGAAATCTTAACATAAAAAGAAAATTTAATGAGATCTCATGAACAATTAAAAAGACCATTTGCATTCTTTTAAATCTATTGGAAAAAGAAAAACAAGGAAGGTTTAGCTATAATTACATGCTGCAAAGGACTAGAAAAGAGAACATTAAATGCTTCTCACTGTTCTTCCTAAAACCATGAATAGTGCTACAAGATGCTTATTAGCATGCATGTTGGTGTGACCTGGTTTACCACTGCTCTGCACTTAGGCAGGTGTTTAAAACAGATGCTCAGTCTTTTTTTATCTCCTTCAAAACATGGTAGATGTGCAGAGATTGCACGGTTAGTTTATCTGTGCTCTCTGCTTAAGGTTTTGATGGACCCTTTGCAGGGAATGGCTCTAAAGATCTGGTTCAAATTTTAACCTTTGGAGGTTCTGATGGCAAATAAACACAAAGAACTTCTGAAGGCAAATTGGACAGTGAGTCAGCACCCTTTAGTGACTAAAGCTTGCTACCTTCCAAAATATCTTATGTAGCACTGTGTATGTCTTAGTGTTTTCAACTTTCGTCTTGCTAGTCATTAGTCATTCATCAGATTACCTCTGCACTTACGTAGCAGTGCCAACAACATCTGCAGCCATCCCGCACTGGCTTTGCCATTTGACAATCTCATTCTGTGGCTGTTGTGCTACTAGATGTATAAATGTCTGAAAGAGAATAACAGATGATGATATCTAGCCACTTTAGTTCCAGAGTTCAGATGTGCTAAAGGGCACAGCCATGAACTTATAAGGGATGTGAGTATTTCTATTGCAGAATAGGAGGACATTCCTTGCTCTAACTCTTCTTATTCATGAGAAATCTCTTGAGGAACTCTGGGTCCAGTCCTGTGAGGTGCTGAGCTTCTCCCATCAAGGTCAACTGACATTGACTTCAACAGGACATCAGGATGCTCAAGACCTTGGTGCATTAGGGCAGTTTCATGCAAGTTTCATGTTCTCCACACACCGGTTCCATGCATTTTTACCTGGTGTACACTTGCCTGGTGCTCTTTTGACCTTTTTTGTTTTAGGAGCATTTTGTTTTATACCACATGGTACTTACCCACACTTTCCCATTCAGAGTTTACTGCTGTCTACTCACTACTATTTACCTATGATACAAAAGAAGCTATCCACTAAAAGGGGTGTGGAAGGACTGTGACATGATGTGCTATAGAACTGTCATTAGTAGTTTGGTACAGGTTTTGGGATCAGGGTGATTTAGGAGGATAATCCAGTTCTTTCATTACAAGATGCTGCATAGAAAAAATTCTGGATCTATGGACTTCATAAAAAATACTTGTTCAATCTGACAAGCAACATGAAATTGTTATAAAAACAACTAGGGAAGGAATAAGAGCAACCTTCAAAGCATGCAAGGTGTTGAACTCTGATTTTAAATGATGCTTATATAGTTGATGGTTTACTTAGTGGGGGAGTAGAAAATTCTAGTAATACAGTTAGCAGTTATATTGCGCTCAGAAAGAATGCTGTCACGGACATCTCCCAAAGGACTGGATCAATCTAACAAATTGTTTTGGGAGTATCTTGTTATTGATTTATGTACTACCATCACTGCTCAATTGCTTTTTACTCTTTGGAGCTGAGTGGATATCCTAGATTTCCCTCCTACTTATTATATAATGATGGATTGCCTTGTGGGTCAAGTAATTAGACTGGTTAATTTTACTCACCCCAGAAAGGAGCTGCTTAACTATCAGAAATGCAGGAAATTCATTTACACTTGCATATGTGCATTCCAACAAAAGGATAAAAATATTAGATATTTAGAGCACTTAGAAAAATCAGCTGTTAAACAGTAAGCTAGTCTTATCCTTAACTTAAGTGGTTTTAATGCCCCCACACATTTAAGAGGTCCTTTCTAATCAAAGGCATTCCGCACCTTGATATCTGAGTGCCAGGCAACAATTAAAAGTAGCATTAGGCATACCTAAAAGGAACTCTGGTCTCTCCATTTCTATGTGGAAGGAAGGATGCTCTTGTGGATAAGTAGTGGACTGGGTCTCTGGCAATCTGGATTCAGTTCCCAGCTTTATCACACACTTCCTGTATGACCTAAAACAAGTCATTACCTTATCTCACAGTTGTGTTGTGAGCTAAATGCATTGTTTGTGAAGTGCTCAGTACTAAAGGCACAATATAAATGTATAGAAAGATGGGTTCTCTTCAGGGCTGGCTCTAGGCACCAGCGCTCCAAGTATGTGCTTGGGGCGGCACTTTCCAAGGGGCGGCACTCCGGCTCCCTTTTTTTTGTTTTTTTGCTTGTGGCGCAAAAAGCCGTGAGCCGGACATGAGCGGAGGTGAGCTGTGGCGGTGGGGGCCATGGGGAGGGCTGCGGGAAGTAACCCTGGGTGGGGGGCAGAGGAACTGCCCTCCCACTGCCACAGCTCATCTCCCCTCCCCTCCGCCTGCTCCGCTTCTCCCCCCTCCCTCCCAGGCTTGCCGTGCAAATCAGCTGTTTTGTGGCAAGCTTGGGAGGGAGGGGGAAGAAGCGGAGCAGCGGTGGCGCGCTCAGGGGAGCAGGCGGAGCGGAGGTGAGCTGCGGCGGTGGTGGTGGGGGGGGGAGGGCCGCAGGAAGTAACCCTGGGGGGAACAGAGGAACCGCTCCCCCCCCCCAGCTCACCTCTGCCTCCTCCCCGGAGCGAGCCGCTGCGCCGCTTCTCCCCCCTCCCTCCAGGCAAGCCTGGGAGGGAGGGATAGGAGGGGAAATGCGGCATGCCCGGGGGAGGAGGCGGGGCTGGGGATTTGGGGAAGGGGTTGGAATGGGGCGGGGAAGGGAAGGAGTTGGGGCAGGGCCGGGGGGGGGGGGTGCAGTAAAAATTTTTTGCTTGGGGCGATGTTGTGATGTTTCTTATATGTCATCTTAGCAATAGCAATTGTACAATAAATGCAAACTTTAATATTAACTAGTAGAGATGGGCTAGAGCTGCAACAATGGGTAGAATTCTGATTTTGAACCCCTCAGAATTCAGCTTCATAGATTCAGAGACTCTAAGACCATAAGGGGGCCACTATAATCATTTAGTCTGACCCCTATGTATACAGAGGCCATATCATTGTTCAGACCTAGCTATAGAAGGTGCGCCGTTCCGGGCTTTCTTAGATCGTAAACTGTTTGGAGCAAGGTTTGTGCTTAGTGGGCAGGGGAAAAAAATGAATCGTACAGGGCATTATACTAGACATCTCCAGTGTTCATAGCCAGATCTGGGTTCAGATTTTGAACATTTTCCCCAGGTTTTTCCCACATCAAGGGTTTTGACTGGATATATGTTCAAGAGTGACATTCTGGTTTCAAGTTTCCTTGCATGAGGCACTTGCTCCCTCCTTCTGACTGTAACACACTTTGATTCAACCAATGTGGCCCCTCTCTCTGCTTGTGGAGTATCAGAAAATAGATTGCAATTTGTTGTCTTTCAATGTATTATGCGGGTAAAACTATTCGAAGACTTTGCAACAATTATTTTTGTAACTCTGTTGATTGGTTGTGAATACCTTTCTGTGTTTGCTATTGGCTATTCTAGCAGAGTAGATTGATATTGGTCAGCTAATTCACATGCTATTATTTTTGTTCCCTGATTCAGTGAGGGAATTCAATTTACTTCCCAAGCAAATACTCACGGAGACAAACACAAATTTGTTTGTGAATAATCTTGCATGCAGCTTTCAAATTTGATTGGTTCATTGACTTTCAATAGAACTTAAGCTTCTAGATCACTTAGGTGCTTTTGAAAATTTTACCTTTCATCTTGCAGTTCTCATTCAGACAGCGTGCTCATTAGTTTCACAGGAGTTTTGTAAGTGTGGAGGATTGGGCCCTACATCTGATTTTCATGACACTTTACATGTACGTGGATCTTGGAAACAAGGGAGTGCAATCTCAGACAGCAACATGGCTCAGTGCCTAGAGCAATGGACTAGGAATCAGTAGACTGTTACGCTCTGAAGAGACTTAAGAGGTTTTAAAATCATTGGGAAGCTCACTATTTATTATTTAGAACAGTTTAATCTAATTTTATTTTCTCACTGTTTCATTGCATATAGGTATTGGGTTCCTCCCTTCCCCCCCTTTGGGGAGTTGCTTTATAGCACAGATAAACCAAAGGCGCTCCAACCCAGATATGTAGTCAGTATTATGCATTTCATTAATAATGTATAATGAGCAAACTTGTTCCTTGTTCAACCTGCTCAGTCTGTCTCCACTGGGCATATGTGATGTTGGATCATTGAAATTCATGTAACAAGTAAGCTTCCCTCTCTCCCCTATTGCATATACTTTTAAATTTGTGTCCTTCATTGCTTTGTTATAATTCTTGAAGGAGGTTTTCTGCTGCTACATCAATGTCACCTTTTGCAAGTGACAGGAAGATTAAGTAAAATGCTGTACATATAATTATAGCCAGGCCATTGGCAGCGAGTGACATGTTGCAGATGACATGGCTAATTTTGCAGTCGAGACATAATGTACGTGGCAAGAGTTACCTGTAGCTGTACTTTTTAAAAGTCGTACTGTCTCCAGAGTAGTGACAGGTAGTGCGAATCTCTTTGATTTACAGGGGTGACAACCAGGATTCCATGACAAGCTCAGTACAGCCCGTACACATACCTTATGAGAATATCATTAGAGAGTAAGGGGCTGCTCACTGACATTGATCTTAACTGACAACTGATCAGAACATTGCTTGGATAGTGTTTCTTTTATTTATTATTTTTTAAAATTAAAAACAGATGTTTTGTGTCTGATTCTCTGCTCTGAATTATTGGCAGTGCTAAGAAAAATATATAAATAATGTACTATATCTCATGGATTGGGGGGAAGTTCTGACAGCTTTTATGTGCTTATCCTTGCTAAGTTGATCACTTTCTTGTTATGCATGTGTGGAGTGATTCCATCTCAGTTTGTCCTTGACTCTCACAAAGAAGTAATATCACAGCATGTTAGTTAAAATACAAACAAAAAATAAGAATATGGTGAAAATCTCCCATTTAATTTTTTTTCCTTTTTCTATAAGTACAATTTCTTTTAATTGACCTAGCAATAAAACTAATAATGGAGCTCCCTTTTTTACCTCTCTTTATTACTAGCCACTAAAAGTGCCCGTGAACCGTAAGCAGGGTCTGAATGAGCTTTCCCTTGACATCTAGAGATGCACTGGGGAAGAGACTTCAGGAATAGGCTGTGTTTGCATAGACACACCAACTCTACCTCAGTGTGCAGCATAATGGAGCTGCTTTGTCAAAATGATAAATTTTTGGCTGGTGTTGGGTCACAAATCATTTTAGTATTTGAATGCAGGAATAATTAAATGTTGTTATCCTTATTGTACAAATAAAGGGCAGCAGAATTTTGCTTTGCATGCCCTGATTGAGTTCACCCTAAACTAAACCTCACTTGCTAAGGAGGTGGTAGAGATGCCAAATTCCAGTGAAGATGAGAGTGGGCAGAGACATGTGTTTTTGCCAGGTGGTGTGGACTTTGCCTAAAGACCATTTGACCTGCCTATTGCCTGTGTTTAATGAGAGCTGATTACTCTGAGAGTCCTTGTTTCTGATCGGTGATTCCTAGACCTGACATCACTGCTGAGCAGGTCTAGGGGCTTGGCCTTAGACCTTATGTGGAGACAGTGTTGCAGCAAAAGACAACACAGAAACGGTACTGGCTGTGAGGTTCCCTACTACCTGCTGAAATCACTAAGACCTGGGTTAAGTGGTGGAACCTCAGAACGTGATGTGTAGAGAGAGCAGCAACAGCAAAAGTGGCCAGTGGTGGCTGAGAGACAGGGGTACCTACTTGTTAGTTACAATAGAAATTCAGGTCTTGTTCACCCTAGAAGAATATATGGATGGCTAAAGAACTAGAATTATTATGACATTGCAAGCACCGGGGAAGAAAAAAAATTGATTGTTTGAGACTGTTTAGAGTCTTGGTTGGTGGGGTGGGGTTGCTTGAGTTGTCATAAACATCTTGTTTACTACACATTGTGAAAACAGTTGTCCTTTATGAAGAATTCAACAGCTGGTCTGGTGGTCTGAACACAGGAGAAAGAGTCAGGAATTCCGAAATCTAAGCCCTGGATCTGTTAACAAGATGTCCTAATTCCTGCCTCATGGAAAAGCCTTTTGAAAGAAAATCGCCACATGAATGCTGAGTATTGTTCAGTGGGACAGTTAGTCTGAGGGTAGGTCACAGGAAGGCATGCAAGGATGAGGTGACTAACAAATGTTTTGGATAGACATAGGTTCCGTCCACTAAATTTGGATCCAGGTTAGGATTTAAAAACAAATACAAACCCAAAGTTAAAGAAGAACAGGAGTACTTGTGGCACCTTAGAGACTAACAAATTTATTAGAGCATAAGCTTTCGTGGACTACAGCCCACTTCTTCGGATGCATATAGAATGGAACATATAATGAGGAGATATATATACACACATACAGAGAGCATAAACAGGTGGGAGTTGTCTTACCAACTCTGAGAGGCCAATTAATTAAGAGGAAAAAAAAAAAAAAAAAAAAAAAAACTTTTGAAGTGATAATCAAGCTAGCCGAGTACAGACAGTGTGATAAGAAGTGTGAGAGTACTTACAAGGGGAGATAGTCAACGTTTGTAATGGCTCAGCCATTCCCAGTCCTTATTCAAACCGGAGTTGATTGTGTCTAGTTTGCATATCAATTCTAGCTCTGCAGTCTCTCTTTGGAGTCTGTTTTTGAAGTTTTTCTGTTGTAATATAGCCACCCGCAGGTCTGTCACTGAATGACCAGACAGGTTAAAGTGTTCTCCCACTGGTTTTTGAGTATTTTGATTCCTGATGTCAGATTTGTGTCCATTAATTCTTTTGCGTAGAGACTGTCCGGTTTGGCCAATGTACATGGCAGAGGGGCATTGCTGGCACATGATGGCATAGATCACATTGGTAGATGTGCAGGTGAACGAGCCCCTGATGGTATGGCTGATGTGATTAGGTCCTATGATGATGTCACTTGAATAGATATGTGGACAGAGTTGGCATCGGGGTTTGTTACAAGGATAGGTTCCTGGGTTAGTGGTTTTGTTCAGTGATGTGTGGTTGCTGGTGAGTATTTGCTTTAGGTTGGGGGGTTGTCTGTAAGCGAGGACAGGTCTGTCTCCCAAGATCTGGGAGAGTAAAGGATCATCTTTCAGGATAGGTTGTAGATCTCTGATGATCCTTTACTCTCCCAGATCTTGGGAGACAGACCTGTCCTCGCTTACAGACAACCCCCCAACCTAAAGCAAATACTCACCAGCAACCACACATCACTGAACAAAACCACTAACCCAGGAACCTATCCTTGTAACAAACCCCGATGCCAACTCTGTCCACATATCTATTCAAGTGACATCATCATAGGACCTAATCACATCAGCCATACCATCAGGGGCTCGTTCACCTGCACATCTACCAATGTGATCTATGCCATCATGTGCCAGCAATGCCCCTCTGCCATGTACATTGGCCAAACCGGACAGTCTCTACGCAAAAGAATTAATGGACACAAATCTGACATCAGGAATCAAAATACTCAAAAACCAGTGGGAGAACACTTTAACCTGTCTGGTCATTCAGTGACAGACCTGCGGGTGGCTATATTACAACAGAAAAACTTCAAAAACAGACTCCAAAGAGAGACTGCAGAGCTAGAATTGATATGCAAACTAGACACAATCAACTCCGGTTTGAATAAGGACTGGGAATGGCTGAGCCATTACAAACGTTGACTATCTCCCCTTGTAAGTACTCTCACACTTCTTATCACACTGTCTGTACTCGGCTAGCTTGATTATCACTTCAAAAGTTTTTTTTTTTTTTTTCTCTTAATTAATTGGCCTCTCAGAGTTGGTAAGACAACTCCCACCTGTTTATGCTCTCTGTATGTGTGTATATATATCTCCTCATTATATGTTCCATTCTATATGCATCCGAAGAAGTGGGCTGTAGTCCACGAAAGCTTATGCTCTAATAAATTTGTTAGTCTCTAAGGTGCCACAAGTACTCCTGTTCTTCTTTTTGCGGATACAGACTAACACGGCTGTTACTCTGAAACTTGCCAAAGTTAAAGGATATTTTGAATCTAGAGTTTACTTCAGACTTCTCGTGAGTTTTAAGCAACAAATATCTATGGGTCCGAGTTCAGAAATAGTTCTAAACAGCACAGTATTTAGGGTGTTCATTAAGGCCAGAATACGACAATTTCAGTTTGCAAAATGTTTTTAGGTTTCAAAAGTTATCTTTCCGAGGTGGAATGAAGCAGACTTTTTCAAAATATTGAGAGAAAAAAAATCAGGCAGAGGAGGGACTTCAACCTTGATCTCCCAGGCCAATGCCCTGACCAACAGGCTATAGTCAGAGCGAGAGACTTGTGTAGAAACAGACCCAGTTTCGACAATGTTTTCCATCAGAAAATCTTTTTGTCAAATTTTCAGGGCAGCTCTACTGCTCACATATAACCCTAACAAACTGAAGAAGGGAGGGTGGGAGGAGATGTTGCTACCTAGCAACCAGCAGCTTCAGGCCGGATAAACTTAAGAAGCATCACTGGAGCACAGCAGGTGGAGTAAATGAGAGCTGAGATGGAGGTGTATGTGCCTGGTTCCCTATCACTTCCTCTCTGCTTCAAACAGGTCATATTAGTTGGAGCATCTGGTAGGAGTAACTAATGACAGTGAGCTTTTATGAGGAAAAATAGATTAATTCAGGGAAGCTTGAAACCAGAATGTAACTCTTGAACATATATCCAGTTAATACCGTAGATGTGGGAAAAACCTGGGGAAAATGTTCAAAATCTGAACCCAGATCTGGATATGAACCTTCTTGTCTTCCATGATGCAAAAAGTACTGAAGGTGTAGAGGATCCACCCAGATGTGAGCTAAACTCATGGGAGTCGACAGATAGCACAGTGCTTTGCTTTTCACTTACCTGGGAGCCCCTTTCCAAAGACTCTAAACATTTGGTGAGGAATTAGGAAGCAGCCTTTCTATCCAGCATCCTTCCCTTGGGACCTGCTGGAGTCTAAGAAGGCGTTGTGGGAATTAATACTGATCGGCAAAGCATGAATAGTCCCTCTTTGAACAATTTACCCACCACAGTGGTGGTGGGGTTGCCTGGTGGGGATTCCCATCTGATAAACACTGCAGGGCGGCCAATAGGAATATGGTTCCTGAGAGAACCGTTCTACCAGTGGGAAGAGGGATCTACCAATCTGTGGGATTTCAAGGCTGTTATCTAATCACTCCCACCAAGACTTCAGACCTTACCCTGTTACAAGGGAGCATTTATTGGACACTTTAGGAGCAGAATTCTGCCCAGCATTACACCCATTTCACCCAATAGAGATAAGTGGTTTTATGTGATTGTGAGGGACAGAATTTGGCCTTAGAAGGTCACTCTCATGGAGTTTTTTGAGCAAACTCTCTTTTCATGGGTTTTCCCATAGGAGGACATAATTAAATCTGAAAGACTAAGACTAATTAGGAGAAGTACTGCCGTGATTTTTTTAAAGGGAGTATTTTTAAAGCTTATTCACATGAAAGTAAGTGACTAGCAGTAATACATCAAAAATAAGAATGCTAAAGGATCTTGAGGGGAAGAGCCATCAATGGACAAGCAGCAGGTGAATAATTTTCAATGGGCAATGGAGTGAATAAGCTAAGAGAGTTTCTTTAATAGACTAGCCAAAAAATAGAGGATGATCAATTGCTGCAGTAACTGTAGTTGTGTAAAATTTGGCAGTTGGGGTTTGCAGGATTTTGCATGAATGTATGTTTGGTTTCCATCACATTTTTGTCTTTGAGATTCACATGAACCCCAAATGTCACACTTAAAAATTCAACAGAAACTGCCACATTTATCATAGAATCATAGGATGGGAAGGACCTCTAGCTGACCTCTCGCCCAGTCTCCTGCACTGATGGCAGGACACAGTATTAGACCATCCCTGACAGGTGTTTGTCTAACCTGATCATAAAAATCTCCAATGACGGAGATTCCACAACCTCCCTGGGCAGTTTATTCCAGTGGTTAACTGCCCTAATGTCCAACCTAAACTGCCCTTGCTGCAATTTAAGCCCATTTGTATTTGAGTTATGATTACCATATATACTCATTCATTAGCCCGTTCATTTATAAGCCGACCTCCCAAGATGGTTTGGTAAAAATAGCAAAAACTGTATGACCCTTTCATAAGCCGACCCTATATTTCAGGGGTTGGCAAACTTTGCCTCCCGGCCCATTAGGGTAAGCTCTAGCGGGCCTGGATGTTTTGTTTACCTGGCACGTTCACAGGCATGGTGCCCCTCAGCTCCCAGTGGCCACGGTTTGCCGTTCCCAGCCAATGAGAGCGGCGAACCACAGCCACAGGGAGCTGAGGGGCTCCATGCCCACAGACATGTTTACTCCAGGTAAACAAAACGACAATGTATTAGATATTCAATTCAATGATTCCATAGAGTTTAAAATAATCAAATTTTGGTGTAGACCTGTTTATAAGCCGACCCCCACTTTTTGATGCATCACTTTTTACCAAAAATATTCGGCTTATGAACGAGTATATACGGTAATTTGAAAAAAATGTTCTAGCTAAAGAGAAAAGATCTTGCTATGTATTAAGGAGAAAACACGTGTTATTCGTGTCCCCACTTTCTCAAAAACAGGAAGAAATTTCAGCTGACATAACTGGATATATTTAATGGACTCCATTTGCCGTCTCCCTCTCTCTGTGTATTTGCTTGCCATTCTGTGCACTATGATCATTTCATTGTTTTTTCTTTTGTTTTTTTTTTAATTTTCCCCATTTTTTAGTGTCTCCTAAGCAAACAATAATGTTCAAATTGGGCTTTCAAACCCACAAGATGTTAGTGGATTTGAAATGAGGTCCCATCACTACACAAGACTATTTAGCTTCACTAACATTTTGCAAATGTCAGCAAACGTTTTGGTAAATCTGGGCCAAATTCCATTTTTATACCAAAACCTGAAAGCAAACAAAACTTCAGTCTCTCCTGGCTTCATATGATCTTTTCTACAGTTTCACATAGCTTGGCTGAGAACAATAAAATTTATCCAAGATACCTAAAACATTATTGAACAAAGAAGTTATTTAGATTTTAATAAATAAATCTTACTGCATATTAAGATAATGTATTCCTTTCATGACTGAGTTACTATAGTGTTAATTAGCAGTTGTTCGTGTTCTAGCATCTTTACATAATTTAAGGTATTAGGTCATCCTCAGATTATTCTGAAATTTCAGAAGAATTTATTTTAATGAATTTGGAAAGTTTGAGCTACTTTAAGTTATTAAAATAAAATAATTTTATGTTAATTTATATTTCAGAAATAAAGGTTAAAATATCCATTCTTTATTTTCTGTTAAATGGAATTAAAATCACAATATGCTATTCTATTTTCTTTGCAATTCCTTTCTATTTTGTGGATACCTGTTTGTTTTTTCCTAGACTGAGGTGCAAGGCAGGGAACAAAAGAAACAACAATCTAGACATACATCCTCAAAATCATACTCAGTTTTCACTCAATTCTTAGTCAGGTATTCCTTGATTTCAATGAGGTTTGGATAAGTATGGCTCTCAAGACATGACTGGGTGGCGCAGTCGTGCAAACCTAACTAACACTGAGTGAAAAGGTCTATGTACCACTTCAATTATTTTGAGGATTTAAGTGGTGCATGAGCTTTGTGCTGCACGAGCTCTCTACACTGGCGTGACTTTCACCCACCAAAAGTAAGAATTCCATCTTTAAAGTTGCTACATCTGTCCTCTTCATTGAGCAAGATCTAGTCACCAAACCAGTGTATTCAAGCAGCAGTTGTTTTGTTATTTATATTGCAGTATGACCTAGCCTGTGATAAGGCCCTATTGGGCTAGGTACTGTACAAACACTGTAGATAACAATCCCTGCCCAGAAGAGTTTGCATGCTAAAAGTAGATGACAATTGGATGAGGTTGAGAGAGAGGGAGAACAGGAAAACCAAAACAATGTTTTAACATAGACTTGGTGAGTACTCAAATGATAGCCAACCAGCAGCAGTAATCATCATATTATTGTTACATCCCAATGGTCCCCTCACTTAGGGAGTCCCCGGGGAATTCAGATTAGCATTGTATGTGGCTAATGCTGTTGCAAGCATTGCAAAGCATTTTGGGGAGGGTTGTTAAAGGTGTGAGAGTGGGAAATGGAAGCTTTCTTTGCAGGAGTACGAGAGGCCAAGGGGGTGGGGGGAGAAAGAAAAAAGCAGAGAACGGGTTAACTTGGCACTTTAGCTAGCTCCGTGTGAAGATAAGATGCTGGCCCTGGCCCAAGGTCATGGGCTCGATGAGAAATCTACAAACAAGAAATCTACAGCTGCCCAGTCATGAGAAGAGGAGAACTAAGTGAAGCACAGCTGCAAAAATAGCAGCAAAAACAGAGCGAATAAGGCAGTGACAGTGAAGGCCAACAGAAGGAAAACCAAATTTTTCAGAGCCGGTGTGTTTTGGGCAGCCGAGAAGGCCACAGCAAGCTGATTGGAACTGGTACAAAGAGCATCAGGCACAGAGGGCCCTGGATGACGACACCCCCAAAGAAACCCAGGACTTAAAAACCTCCCGAAAGCTGGAGCAATTCAGAGATTACAGCAGATTCTTGGATGACTTGGGCCCAGGGTAAAAAGACCCATTCACCCCTCCCCCTCTTCTTCTTACGTTACACCCAGGCCTGGCCAGTTTTGGGTAGTGCATGTGTGAGTAAGAAAGTGGGTTAGGACTTGGGGCTCTAATGCTTTCTTTCTTCCCCTGAGTGATGTGGGAGCATTCCCAGCACTCTCTGATGTATTTTATTATTTTATTAATAAAGCTTTAAAATTTAGACACTTGGTGTGCCTCGTCATCTCCTCTCTCAAAAGAGCCTGTGGTCTCAGGCTGATCAACTGTGGTCCAGGCAAATTGATAATGAAAATCTGTCACAGTTTTAGTGAAAAATTGCGGGGGGGGGGGAGCCCTGCGGAGCACACCAACTGGTCTGCCCTTGATATTTCATGTTTGCTCTGCCTAGCACTGTTGGTATTTCATGTTAAGGATTTTATAATTACAGGTGTGCCCCACCCTCAATTGTAGCATAGCTGAGAACCGGAGGGAAGTTTAGCATTCCTTTCTCCACCCTGGTCAGCGGGGGAAGGATGGCGGTGGGTCAACCCCCGGTCGTAGAAGTGCCGGGTGCTAGGAAAAGGACGTAGAGATCCTCGTTCCAGGAGAGAATCCTTGGTCTGTACACCCTCAGTTGTAGAAGGGCTGAGTGAAAGAGGAGAACTTAGGGTTTCTCGCTCTGCCCCTGTGGGGGTTTTGCATTTGGAGTATGGACCCTCAGTGGTAAAAGGCCAAGCAATATGGAGGGAGGCTTAGCATCTCTCCCTCTGGCCCAGTAAGGCAACATTGGAAGCTCCAGTGCTGGCAAGAGCAACATGAAATCTCAAGTAATTAACAAACCTTAAGAGCTGTACTAATGAATTGTATCATGTTCAGGAAACAAAGGGGTACAGCTGTGGACTCGGGAGTCCCGCAGTCATGGGCGATGGCATCAGGAGCACGGACACAAGAGTCCAGCTGCCCGGTCAGCTGGCGTCATGGGAGGCAGGTGGACCTGATGCCCGAGCCACAGGGGAGGCAGCAAAAAGAGACGGGACCCTGCTGCCTCTTTAAAAGGGGAGTAAAGACCTCTCCTGGCTGGAGAGGGCTCTCACCAAGAAGGAATACAATCCCTGGTGTTCCGTGGTGAAACTTCAAAGCAGTGTGCATTCTTGGCAGGACTTGTTAGACTTGTATGCCGAGTTGAAAAGCAGAAGGGCAAAAACTTAGGGGCAGCTGTGGGATTAATTTGGACTGCAGCAGCCATGTGGTATCAAATGTTGTCGGAACAGAAAGAGGAGTTGGGAAGAAGTGTGTACCCAACAGCTGGGGGTGTGGAAATTGAGCAACTAAAAGCGCAGGCAGCAAACCAGGCCTATGCCCAGTACAAGTTGCAAGCCTTAAGACAGGACTTCCGGGCGGAAAAGGCAGAATGCACCCACCTGGAAACACTGGCTAAGCAGGTACTGGTCCTTCAGGAACTTGTCAAAAACTTGATTATCCGTGCTCAGCATACGCCGCAACGCCAGTGTGCTTGCCATGAAAAGAAAATTAAACAGTTAAAACATCAATTGGCCGTGCATTCGGTCCAGGCAGCAAGCCCCATGGAGGATGATTTGGGTGACCCTTGTGAGGGCTGTGATCTCTCCCTTCATGAGGATCCTCAATTTTGGGCGGAACCTTGTTGTACCCCTATAGCGGCCCTCATTAAGACTGAGGAGAGATCCAGCGGGTGAAGGTGGGGAGAAGGTCATATGTACGGCACCCCCAACTACGAGGAGAGCACCCATGGTGGTAATATGAAAAATTAGAAAAACAGGATTGGGCCCAGACAAGCAGGCAGGCAACAGATAAAAAATTTGCAGGAGTGAAAAAGGGAATAAGTGCAGACATGAGGAATTTAAATCCCTATAACAGTACTTAAAATGGTAAAATCTACATTAATTAAGGTGTCATTTTGGGAAATAAGCAAGTGATTTAAGAAAAAAAAAAGTTAACTCTGCAGAGGTTGGAGAAAATTAATCAGTTAAATGTTGTAAAAGGTGTTATGAAAAGAAAATTCTTGGTTTCTTTGCAGCCATTCTGAAGGAAAATGGGCCCTTTTCCAAAGAAATGTCTGTAAATAATCTAGGCAAAAAGGGTTACCTAAGTAAAATCATTTGACTATGAAAAAGTTAGTCAAATTTGCTAAAAAAAAGCAAAAAACAAACAAAAACAAAAAACACTCCTAGTGTTTTGCAGGTTTAAAATAAATTGGTGTTTTAAATAATACCACTAAAATCCATTTGAATCTTCCATTCAAAGTTGCAAAACCAAAAAACACTTTTGCCAGACACAGGTAACTAGTGTTGTTTAACTTTGGTATTTAGCATTTAACCCTGAAGGTACCTCAATGCTTTAAAAAATGTAACCTGTTATAAATAAAGACCAAAGTCGTGGCTGCAGCAGGGCAGTCAAAGCCAGAAAAATGGGGGGGGGGGAATGAAATCTGTTTTTTTTTTAAACAAAATAGCAAATAAAAGCTGTACTAAAAAAAAAAAAAAAGAAAAACCATGCCTCACACTGAGCCTTAAGGTGGCTCTGTGTAATCAAACTGTCACTTTGCCAAGGGGAGCCACAATAGGTTGTATTTTCTTTTTCAAATCACTTTGTGTTTTGGAAGCAGGAGTCAAAAGTTAAAAGTAATCAAAACTCGGGTGAAAGTTAATTGTGTCCCTTTTAAGAAAAAGTCTCTAGGCTACTGATGGCTTTGAATCCAAACGCAAGCCACAAAGGGTCTGTGTTAATGCAAATTACTGAACTAATAAAGCTAAAAACCATTAAAATCTGGCCTGCCTATAGAACAAACACAGGAAAATATGGGGGTAGTTCCTCTGTTTCGCCTGCAATCAGCAAGGGTATTGCTAAAGAAATAAATATTTTAAGCAATAATTTGTCACACTCGCCACCCCCAAGGGTAGAAGCATGTTCTTTTGTCTTTCAAAAAATCAGAAAAAGCTAATGCTAGCTGAAGAGCAACCCAGAATACCATAAATCTACTGTCATGATAAAAATTGTGTTTTGGTGTTCTATGTTGTGTTTTGGGTTATTTGTCTTGTTGCTAGCATTGTTGTGTATTAAATGTTGCAGAAAAACATCCTTAGGCAGCAGACAACATATTGGGAAAAATTGGTTTTGAAGAAGGAATTATAAATACTGTAAACCTGGAGGTAATTAAGAATAAATTAAGCTCTTTGTCCCAGCTACAGAACAGCCTAATACGGAAATAAATGAAAATAAAAAACCATACTGCTATAGCTATGAGATGTACTGAAATGCAAATACTTGCTTTGTCCACCTTGGAACACACAACATGTATGGGGTAATATTAGGAAACACTAAGGTTTTAATACACTTGCTAAAGCTAAATAAATAAATAAATCACTAATTAATACTTATCAGTACAAATGAATGCAATATGTTTCTAGCATAGTAAGGTCAAACCTTTTAATTGGAAATTGTTGTTAAAATCGCACACCAACAGGCTCTGGAAGCAAAGATATGAAAAGTTAACTCACTCCCCGTATTGCACATGAAATCCTTCTGTCTACCCCGGACCTCAAAGCAGTGGGCTGGGGAGGAAGGGAAGCAACTGAACACCAAAGGTAGTACCGAGTGGGTATGCTTGTCCTTGCCTGTTGCTCCAGAGCCCTGTAGTAAAGACATTTTACTAGAATCCTGTATGTGGGATGAATTGAATAATAAAATCAAAGTACTGTATAATGGGCAATGGGTATGTGTTAATTCCTGGAAAAGGGATTTTAAAAGGATGAAAATGTTAGCAACCCACTAGTAGACAAATGTAAATGTAATGTAAGTACTGTGTTTACCAATAATCACATTTACTGTTTGCCACCACCAAAAAGTCTCAGCTTTGCCCAGCTGAGGAAGGAGCTACGTAAAACCCGTGAAGTTGTAGAGACCACTTTAGATAAGAAAAAGGCCAAACATAAGATAATCGTCAGTAAAGAAAGCTGGGGATGGCAAATTGAAAACAAGGTAATGTTGCAAAAGCTGGGGAAGGCGGCCCACACTCTGGAAGTGGTGGGTCTGTACTCCGTTGTAAATAGCATCTCCCCAGTAGTGTACCAGCTTCAGCTACCAGGCAAATTGAAATGGGCGCATGCCAATTAGCTCAAAATATATGTTTCTCCCTAGGTTTCTGGTCATGGCATCATGGGCTTCGGTTGCCTGAACCATCTGGGTTTCCAGTTGGCCATGGAATTCTCGGGATTATCATAATTATGAGGCGGGAAAATACCACCAAAGGCTCTCCCTGGTTCGAGCTGCTGATGGGGCCTGAGCCATCGTATGGCACAAGGCTGGAGGGGAGGTGCCTTGGAAACAGTGCATAGTCCAGATAAACACAGCACAGCCATAGCAAAATTCCTGGTGGGTGGCCCCAAGCCTCCCCTGAATCCCATTAGGACAAACCCTGTTCCTCCTGTGACGGCCTAAAGTAAAAGTGAAATGGAAAGCCTTTTGGCAAGCAATAGCAATTACTAATCTTGAAATGTAATATGGTTGTTGTAACCTCCTAAACCAAGCAAACAACATCCGCGATGAAAGCCGGGGAGGGCTGTAATGGGACAACTAATAATTTAGGGAGTTTTCATCCATGCCTCAGTTTCCCCAATAGGAGCATTTATGTTGTTCTTTTTCCTTCCCTCTTGCTTTGCTAACAGGACAAAGCAATAATAGCAAGTTCCCAGGGACACCCCGAACAGAAGTGGTGGAACTGCTCTTGCTGCTTCAAGCCTGCAAAATTCATCAGGGAAAGATCATCTATGTATAATAACACATCTCTATGGAAATCCTTAAGTCTCCATTGTTTCTGGCTTCCTTTATTAATTTTACCAGTGTCCAAAATTGGCCCTGGTAAAAGAAAAGGTCAATTATCCAGTGGCAGGAGAAAGGGGGGGGAGGGCAATTGTGGCTTAGCATCCTAGAAAGGTGGCATCATATATTATCTGGGATGGGGTGGTCCGTGTGAAAGGTGGCTCCCTCCAATCACATAGCTAAGTGTCAGAGGGGTAGCCATGTTAGTCTGAATCTGTAAAAAGCAACAGAGGGTCCTGTGGCACCTTTGAGACTAACAGAAGTATTGTGAGCATAAGCTTTCGTGGGTAAGAACTTCACTTCTTCAGCTGGCTAAGCGGTATGTGCTGACTACATCTTCTATCAGCACATGTGGATTGCAAAGGGCAACACTTGGCAGCTGTAGCCTATGAAGCCCCCTCAAATGGTGTGTAAAGAAAAGGCAGTTCCAGGCCGCTTTTATGAGATAGGTCAACACATCTAGTGGGAAGGAGAGGCATCGGAATATGCTCCCACTAAGGCCCGTGTGTTTACCAATACCTCTGCGTATGTTTGGAGGACCACCTACCCCAGGGTGCCTCTCTACTTGCGGTTTAAAATCACGAACATAAAATTTTTCAGTGCATTGGCCCATTGTTATGCAACAAACTGTTAATGTTTCTAACAATGTTGTGTTTAATTTTTCATGGATAATGCCTAATGTGTTTCTCCCACAGGCACACACCCAAGAGCAACTTTCCGTATTCCAGACAGATGCCTCCTTCTCCACGGTGTTAAAACACACATTTAATCTGGAGAAATCTGCCTTTGCCACCACCATTCAAATGGGGCATCTATGCCAACGGGGGGATGTGTTATGCTATGTAACTAATAAAGCCAGAAGTCATTAGGGGCTAGTGTATGCAATTGTTGCTATTCTAACAATCTTGTGTATGCTATACTGCTGTTTATGTAGAAGGCCAGTAGTAACCCTTGCGGCTATACCAGGGTGAGGATGGAAACCTAAATAATGACACCTCCCAACAAAATGTTGATTCAGAGTCAATGGGGGGAGTGTTACACCCCAATGGTCCCCTCCCTGGGAAAGGCAGATCAGCATTGTATGTGGCTAACGCTGTTGCAAGCATCGCAAAGCATTTTGGGGCACAACTCATCAACTATCTAGTATGGTAGTTTAGCCACTGGTTTACCTACAGGATCACCAAAGGGCAAAAAAGTTCTGTTTCCATTTGAAAAATAGAACAATAAAAATGAAGATTAAATCTTGTTGTGTCACTAAAAAGCAGATTTAGAATAAAATTTTCTCTGGTGGGGGCAAGCTAGTTTTGAATCAAAATAGTCATTTATAATCCATACACTGGAAAACCAAATAATAAGGAAACTAGAAAAATAAGTTGTTAATGAAACAATGAAAAATAATATAGGAGGGTGAAGACCCACAGAAGGGTGGTTCTTGAAGCTGTCCATGCTGGATAAATAATGAAAGAATCACTAGCCTGGAGACAGAGACCTAGTATAAGAACGACTCTGTAGCCTGATGGTTACAGCACTCACCTAGGAGGTGGGAGACCCAGGAGAGAGGGTGGGGCTTAGTATACACTCCCCTTGCCCCCATCTTGGCATTGCACACTGGCTAGCTCATGTGAGGAGCCACCTAGAGTGCTGGCTTTTGAGTGTTCCATTCTGAGGTGTCAATCTTCCTCCATTCATTGTAGAGGGACCCTAGGTGCTGAACTCATGTTTTGTGAATCTAAGGGCTTGTCTTCACTGCCCGCCGGGATCGGCGGTAGAAAATGGATCTCTCGGGGATCGATTTATCGCATCTCATTGGGACGCGATAATCGATCCCCGAATCGACGCGCGTACTCCACCAGCCCAGGTAAGAGTAAGCGCCGTCAACAGGGGAGCTGTGGCAGTCGGTTTGGCGCCGTCCTCACAGCGGGTTAAGTCGGATCAGATACGTCGAATTCAGCTACGCTATTCCCGTAGCTGAATTTGCGTATCTGAAATCGATCCCCTCCCCCGTAGTGTAGACGTAGCCCTAATGATTTTCTGTCTAGGTACCTAAATGTTAAGCATGGCAACACTGAGCATCACCATGTTTAAGTTCCTTTGTGAATATAGCCCCAGCTGTTGGTGGTGTTAGAGCAGATGTATTTTGTTTATTTTAAATGTTTTATCATTACTTGTGTGTATAGTGCCTAGCACGATTAGGTCCTGATCCCTGACTAGGGCCTCTTCTTGCTACCACAACACAAATAATTATGATTTTTTTAATAAAGGCATGTACTTACCAGCAGCTTCAGGGAGTCTCATAAATAATCACTACGATCTGTACTATTTATTAGTAGTTAACTAAATTCTTCCAGTGTTGCCATTCGAGATGTGCATCTTTCAGTCCATGGGTTAAAACCTCTTTAGAAAGCAGAAAGCAATAGGTATTAGGGGTCACATGTGCACAGTCACAGATCTAAACCTTCAGAACCAAGGTTGTTAAAGGTGGGGCTCATAGCTATGCCTATAGTTAGCTACCTGACACTTTCCATGGTAACTCTTTTTGAAGTTGCTTTGATAAGCTATAAGTGTTTCAGTTGAAATTTTCTATGCTGGATGTCTGTCAGAGGCTAAATTGTTCTGGAACATTTAAGCAAAAAAGAAAAAAAAAGCGGTGCAGCAATTTTGCAAGATGAGGTTAGAGAAAAATGTATGGTCTTGTCCAAGTTACATTTTTACAGTGCTTTCACTGATCCTCCATTCTTTTGAGCAGACCTGAAATTTGGTTGGGGCGGGGGGGTTGTCCTGGTTTTAGGGATGTGCCTTGTGATGTCCCTGTGAAAATGTGCCCAACTATGGCCAAGTTATGAGTTTCTGAAAATCTGTTTGCACAGACTTGTTAGTTTGACGGAACATGCTCAGGCCATACAGAATCTTCAAAGAATTTATCTGTCACTTCACAGCTCTTATAAGCTGAACAGACAGTAATATACTATCCCATAGAGTCAGTAAGTACACTGGAAGCATGGAGGAGAAGGATTCTGACTGGAATGCAGAGGGGTGAGGAGCCAAACCTGGGGTGTTGATGAGGGAGTAGACTGAGGTAAGGCGCCAGGGAAGACAGGGATGAAGACCTAAGGGGAGTGTGTGTATATGGCAGGACAAAGAACCAGAGGGAGGGTTGGTTTGCATGTGTGTGTGTGATGTGAATTTGGACAAGAAGCTGATGGGAGCATGCAGGGTGGAGGATGAGCTAGGACAGAGGACCTGAGGGGAGTGTATGTAGAGGGGTGGGGTGGAAGAAACTGGGACAAAGACAGCTGGAGGAGACAGGGAAAAGGGATCAAGCTTAAGGAGGACAGGGATATAAGAATCTTGAATCATTAGAGTACCCATTCCCTATCAAGTCTGGAAGAGAACCCAGGATTTCAGTGTCTCAATATTTGTCTGCTGTCTAGCAAAGTGGCTGTGAAACCTCTGCAAAATATAGGCCTCATCTCCCTCTAGTGGCTGGGCCACATACTGGATAACCTCCTATTGCTGTCAGATACTCCATTAGCTCAAGTAGCAGAGCTCACTGCTCTAATCTAAAGGTTCCAAATCTTCTGATGGCCCACACGGAAATCTATATGGTACAGTATGATGGAATTTTGGGAGAAGGTTCAGTTTTGTTTTGTTTTTTAAACCTACAAAATTACATTAAATAACTACATTAAAGGAGCATTCAGTTTGCAAAGTCAGACACACTGAAAAATCAGGCACTTGGCATCTCATTTTGAACACCTAAAAATTGGTGTACACTTCTGATATTAACTTCTCTGTGCCTTATTCCCAAAAGTATAAATTCAGGATAATACTGTGGTGCTTTCTTGGGTGCCCTAGACTGAAAGTCACCTTGTTATCTCTCTCCCTCCAGCTAGAGAAAGAATTGCTTGTGCTTAAGTGGGCATCAGCTCCCTGGCACCACCAGTCTGTTAGCCACCCAAACAATATCCTCAGGGCAATGCTAGCCCTCACTGTGTTTGCAGGTTAACAATAGGTGCACCCCAGGTCCGGAGTCCCTTTTGAGGCATCCCCCTGTGATAACCAATCACTACCAAGAGTTACTGTTACAGAACAGTGAGCCCTTTGCCAATTGGTACTGAGAGGTTCTTTGGTCACAAATACTACCTCATCTCAGAGGGGCATTGTGAAGATCATTAATTTTTGTGACGTGCTTGGATACTACAGTGATGAGTGCCATAGACAAGCCCAAGAGGAAATTAATAATTCTGTGTGCAGATTAGGGTTTGAATTGTCTGCAGGAAACACGGTATGGGGCCACACATTGAAAGATAAGATTAAAATGCAATATTGAGTAACTGTTCATTTAGTGAAAACCTTCCAGACAAACTTGAGTTCACAGCCTTAAAATTGTTTTAATATAGTTTATGTAGTATAGTTTACATAATATAGATAAATGTTACAGTGTGAATTAAGACTCATAGGCCAACTCCACACTTAAGTTAATTGGAATAGCTCCATTGAAATTGAAGGTGATGCTCTGACTGGCACTGTCTTAGAATCCGGCCTTAAATATTCAGTTGTAATATTCCTAATTTAAGCAGTAGGCAGACCATAAAATATCTAATGCAGAAATTTGGGAACTGTTTTATGTAACAAATAAACTTGAATGTATTGGAATGTGCTTGTTGACAGATCATGAACCAGAAAGAAAGGCAAAGTTGACTGCATAACTCTATTTATGTACACTATCAGCTCTTACCATGTATAACTTTCCTCTGTCTATGCAACAGTAGGAAAAGAATATATAAAGTTCAGCATGTAACTTTAGCCAGTGTGTGTTGTTTCTAAATGTTCTGCAAGCTTAATTTGTGTCTGAGTGTTTTGAACATTGACACATCGGGAAGCATCGCTCGCATATACAGTTTTAAGTTTCTGTGAGACAGTTGGGTTCCCCCAACAATATTAGGAAGGAACATGCAATCCTTATGCATTTCCTTTATGAACTCATTTAGCCTTTTTTTTTTTTAAGTATAACTATTGTTCACTTCCTACACGTAGCCTCTGGAGGGCAGTAGTCTTTTGATGCTCTAAAAAGTTGAGAATTTCTTAACTTTTCAGTCAAAACATGCTTCAAATAATTATAACATTGGCAATGCAGAGGGATGCTAGAATTCTTTGTGTCATTCAATCAATCAAAATGCTGCATTCTAAATATTCAAGCCCGTTTGTTCTTAAAAAATGTCACATAAGTATATCTGTGTTGCATTATGGTATGATCTGTATATTTGGACCACATGTTTGTACAAGTGAGGCTCTCTTTAGAAGTCCTCCAACAATATTAGGGATCAACAACCTTGGAATAAAGCTTCCATTTTCCATGGAAATTAGAAGATTTTGTGGAATTTAGGGTTGAACTATGCAAATGTAAGAAAATCTTAGTCATTCCAAAATGTGGCTTATTTTACCACTATTTAGTGGTTTAATTTATATGTATTCTATATTTAATCTAAATAATGTTTATTTGCTCTAGTGCTTATTGCAATAATCTATAGTAAAACCAAGATTGCAAGGTCAGGCAATCATAGAACCAATATATAGATCAGGGATAGGCAACCTATGGCACATGTGCCGAAGGTGGCACGCAAGCTGATTTTCAGTGGCAGTCTCACTGCCCTGGTCCTGGCCACCGGTCCGGGGGCCTCTGCTTTTTAATTTAATTTTAAATGAAGCTTCTTAAACTTTTTAAAAACCTTATTTACTTTACATACAACAGTAGTTTAGTTATATATTATAGACTTATAGAAAGAGACCTTCTAAAAACATTAAAATGTATTACTGGCAAGCGAAACCTTAAATTAGAATGAATAAATGAAGACTCGGCACACCACTTCTGAAAGGTTGCTGACTCCTGATATAGGGTCTAACCACTTCTCTGGACCTGAACACAACTCATTTTGGGAAGCCCATATGGATTTGTTTAATATTGGTTCAGTGGGTTTGATTTGAATTCATTTTCTGGGATTTGAGTCAGTTCAGAATCAAAACGCCATAGACTGCTTCCAGAAATGTTCTCTCCCTCTGCCCTCCCCACACCCCTTCTATTCCTGTACAAATTCCCCCACACAGAAAATCCTGTCCTCCAACATTGTCCTTCTCCCCCTTGAATCCAAATCGCACAGTACTACAAACAGGGCTGGCCCACAACATTTTGGCACCTGAGGTGGGGATCTCAAATGACGCCCCCATGCCCCCTCGCTTGGGTCTAAATTTTGAAAGGTCTCAATTCTGCCTTCTTCCTGGTCTACTCCTCTCATGGTACCGACCCCAATAAAGGAGAACTAACAACTTAAAATGCCTTGTTCAAAAATTTTAAGTAACACTTAACTTTCAAACACCTGAACAGCAAATGTAACTTTTCTTGTCTGCATAGTAAACACTGGCATTTTTAACTGTTTAAATAATCAAAGCGGTGCTTTCCATGCCTTCTTGGTTGCAAAGATTTGAACTGGTTCCTGAAGGTCCACAGTCTGGGCCAGCTCATGCTCCATTGAGATGTTTGCAAGGCCAACCAGCCTCTCCTGTGTCATTGTGGAACGTAGATGTGTTTTTATTAACTTCAGCTTGGAGAAGCTGCGTTCTCTGCTGGCAACTGTTACAGGAAGTGTTAGAAGTATGCTCAGAGCAACAAAAGCATATGGAAAGAGGGTGGTCAGCTTATTTGTGCACATATATTCCTGAACAGCCTTTAGAGTTGATCCTGCTGAAATGTATCTTGAAAGGACTTTCAATTCATCACCTAAATCACTTACATCAACATTGTGCATGTCATCATGTGTCAACACTGTCTGTAGTGCTCTGCATTGCTGGTGTGGATCTTCCTCAGGTATAGTGAGGTGTTTTGGAATATCATACAACATCCCAAATATACTGCTGTGTTCCTTGAGCTGCACGAAACGTTCTTCAACTGACTATATTGCACAATCTAGCACCTGGTTAAAGAATTCAACTTTGAATTGTTGTTTGGGGTCTTTTATGGGATTATCCCATGCCTCGTAATCAAAATGTCATCTTCTTCGGTGACTCTTGTATTCTTGAATGGATGGGAAAATAGCTTCAGTGTGAAGTTCCTCTGCCAACTTCTGTGCACTCTTCAGAACATTTTGAAATCCCTCATCTGACCGGTAAGACTATAGGTATGACTTTGCTGTGTCCAGTTGTTCCATTGCTCCAGATATATGAAGGTCAACACCTTGGAGTCTCTTGCTTACAACATTTATTTCAAACAGTATGTCATGCCACAACAGAAATTTGAAGTTATGTATGTTTCTGGTGATTCCATTTCCCTCTGCTGCTGTTCTCCCATGAACAGTTCCTATCATAGCATTATCCTACGTAATGGCAACTATGGCATCATCTATCTTCCCAATTTGGTGTTTGATAGGCTTTATCACCTCCACTCAACTTTCCCATCATGTGGCACTCAGTGGTTTCACTGTCAGAGAGGATGTTCCCAGATGTTGCTTCAAAATTTGCCATTGATGAGTTGATGCAGAGAAAAATACAGAGATGCTTTAAATTACATTAAAAAATTCAGCAGCCTCACTAGAAGCTGATGCTGCATCACTGACCACCAAGTTCAATGAATGAGAACTGCATGGGACAAAAAAAGCTCAAGGGTTTAGCTCTCGGATCTGTGTCTGCACTCCTCTGTTCTTTCCTCTCATGTTGGCACCATTATTATAGCCCTGACCTCTCATGTCAGCTATCGCAATTCCTGTATCTCCCAGCTTTTTAAAGAAGAGCATTTGTCATACTAGCTCCTGTAGTATCATCAATGTCGATAAATTCTAGAAAATGCTCTCTGACAGTCACCATTGCAGGAACATTTTCACTAGGTTCTGTTGTTGTTACAAAATGCACTATTAAAGTCACTTATTCTGTATGGCGGATGTCAGGTATGCAGTCCAGAATAACAGAGTAATATCTTGCTGACTTCAGATCTGCCACAATCTTCTGTTTGACTTTTGTTGCCAGTAACCATATGATCTCATTTTGAATTGTTTTTCCAAGGTAGCGGTGTGTACATTTCTTACGTGGTGACTCTTAGATGCTCCTAGAGTACAGCATCAAACTCAGCCATCAGTTCTACAATTTTAAGTAAGTTTCCATTGTTTGGCACAAACAGCTGATCTGAAGTGCCACACAGGGCTAGGTTTTGGGTAGCAAGCATTCTCACAATGGCAATGAGCCTTTTCAAAACATTTTGCCTCTCTCTCCCTGTAGCTACTGCTGCTTTCTGTTATTCCCTCTCACCTTTTCTCCTGCCTGCCTGTTATGTCTCTTGTGCCCTCCTTCCTCCAGCACAGCACTCCACCATCTCTGTGCATCTAGAGCAGAGAGAATACATCTGCACCAGCAGCAGACACAATTTTCTACACTTTGGGTCGTAGTGGTTCCCCGCTACAGTTTGGCACCTGAGGCGGCTGGCTCAGTTCACCTCATGGTAAGGCCAGCCCTGACTACAAAGCACATTTTCTCACCCATTTGGGAGTACTAGATTTTTATTCTGATTAGCTCTGCCTAGGTGTGCTTGGTGAATGGAAAAGGGCCTCCCAACTTTCCCCAGGATGCACCCACCGAGAAGTAGTCAAAATAACTCCAGAGCTTTCAACTAAATTGGAACAATTTAAAATTTTTCAACCCATGCACACTATTACATTTGCAAAAGTGTTTTTAAAAAGAAACACATTAATAGCAAAATAATCTGAGATGCAAGCACAATTTTTATAGTAAATATCACTCAAATTTTAAAAAGTCTAAATATTTTGAGGCTGAATAAATATTCTTGACTAATATTCTGTGTCATGGGAGAAAAATAATTTTACCAATTTTTTTTTCACCTAAAGCACCCTTTAATACTAAAGCCAAGACCGTGTTTGACTTTCATAATGACTTGTTTAGAAGCTCTCTTTAAAATGCAAACAGATTTCATGTTTTATTATGAGCTCCCAAATGCAATTACACTGCCACTTATCAAAATTATCATGCTACTTTCCTTCCTACAAGAGGAAGAACATTTACACACATATTCCTTACTGCAATAGCATCTTCCCTTGTTCATGTATTTCCTGCCTGCTGAGCCAGTTGGAGCTATTTAATTTATTCACGATGTAATACAGGTGGCACTGGAGATTTCTAGAGGATTATCTGTTTCTTTGCTTTCTTTGCTACTTTACAGGAGCATGTTGCCTAATTTGTTTTTAACTTATATTTGGCTAGACACTCTATTACCATTGTTTTCTACTTAGGCTAGGTCTACACTACCCGCCTGAATCGGCGGGTAGAAATCGACCTCTCGGGGATCGATTTATCGCGTCCCGTTGGGATGCGACAATCGATCCCTGAATCGACGCTCTTACTCCACCAGCGGAGGTGGGAGTAAGCGCCGTCGACAGGAAGCCGCAGAGGTCGATTTTGCCACCGTCCTCACAGCGGGGTAAGTCGGCTGCGATACGTCGAATTCAGCTACGCTATTCACATAGCTGAATTTGCGTATCTTAAATCGACTCCCCCCTGTAGTGTAGATGTAGCCTTAAAGGAATGTCAGGGCCGCTCAAGCGTGTCATAGCATATAACTCATATATCCTACAGCCAAAGGAAGTTCTCTATTAGCTCAAATGGTAGAACCCTGTGTTTCTGGACTAAAGAAGTTGAGTTTCAGAGATTTTAAGGTCAGAAAATGGCCATTATGATAATTTAGTCTGACCCAAGTGCAAAACATAGGCCATACATTTTTACACGGTAATTAGTACAGCAAGCCACTACCGTCTGTTTGATATAGAGCATATATTTTAGACACACATCAATCTTGATATAAAGGCTTGACAGGATGGAGAATCCACCATATCCCTAGGTAAGTTGTTCCAGAGGTTAATTACACACACTTCTAAAAATCTGTGTCTTATTTCTAGTCTACATTTGTCTAGTTTCCATTGCTAGCCAGGAATATTAACATGGCGTATTGGATGGTCTTGATCTGTTATAATGATGGTTGCAAAGGACTTACTGGCAACTGAATTGTTAGTGCCTTTGGGCATGGGCATCACTTCATTATTGATCAGGTCTATTGTACGGCTTTCCTTCTCTAATATAGGTCTTGGCTACACTGGCAGAGTTACAGCGCCGGCAGTTACAGCATCGCTCAGAGAGTGCTGAAGGGAAACCGCTGTTGTGTGTTTGCACTGACAGCTGCCTGCACAATAGCGTGTTCACACTTGTGGCACTTGCAGCGGTATTCGGAGCGGTGCACTCTGGGCAGCTGTCCCACAGAGCATCTCTTCCTTTTCTGCCGCTAAGAGTTGTCGGAAAGTGGAGGAGGATCATGGGGCATCCTGGGTTCTGTCCCAATGCCCCATGATGCATTGCTTTGCATCCCAATAAACCCTGTGCTTCCATCCACATTTGGCATCATCTTTCAACAGTTTGTGTACTGTGAGCTCTGCCTCTTCAGTCTGCAGGAATGGATCCCGCACTTTTGACCAATATGCTGCTTGCTCTCATTAACACATCACAGTGGCAGTAGAGTTATTTCTTAAACTACAAAAGCAAGAGGAGTTCGACTTTGATCTCGCCACGCGTAGTAGCTACCACACGAGATTGCTTGTGGCATTCACGGAGGTGTCGCACCACTGTAGAATGCCACTTTGGGGCTCGGGAAACAAGCACTCATCACATCATCATGCACGTCTGGGATGATGAGCAGTGGCTGCAGAAATTTTGGATGAGAAAAGCTACATTCATGGGACTGTGTGATGAGCTCACCCCAGCCCTGCAGCGCAAGGACACGAGAATGAGAGCTGCCCAGTCACTGGAGAAGCGTGTGGCAATTGCACTGTGGAAGTTCGCTACTCCAGATTGCTACACGTGTTGATGGACGTGTGCAGGGCCATTAATCGCATCCTTCTCCAAAAGACTGTGACTCTGGGAAAACGTGTGTGAAATTGCGGATATCTTTACACAAATAGGCTTCCCTAACTGCAGAGGGGCGATAGATGGCACACATATTCCAATTCATAGACCACCTAGCCACCGAGTACATTAATTGGAAGGGGTATTTCTCTATGATTCTCCAGGCGCTTGTGGATCACCATAGGCGTTTCACAGACATTAATGCAGGCTGGTACAGAAAGGTGCATGATGCTCGCATCTTTCAGAACACTGGCCTGTTCAGGAAGCTGCAAGTAGGGACTTTCTTCACGGACCAGAAGATCACTGTAGGGGAAGACAAAATGCTCTTTGTTATCCTGGGAGACCCTGCCTACCCCTTAATGCCATGGTTCATGAAGCCATACTCGGGGCACCTTGACAGCAGCAAGGAGTGGTTCAACAACAGGCTGAGCAAGTACAGAATGACTGGTGAGTGTGCTTTTGGCCATTTAAAGGCTGCTGGTACTGCCTATATGGGAGGCTGGACCTGGCCGATGACAATATTCCTATGCTTATAGCTGCGTGCTGTACACTCCGTAATATTTGTGAAGGGAAGGGTGAAAGCTTCACTCAGGGCTGGACCACTGAGGCTCAGCACCTGGAGGCTGAGTTTGAACAGCCAAAGACCAGGGCTATTAGAGGGGTGCAGTATGGGACCATAAGGATCAGGGATGCCTTGAGGCAGCAATCTGAAGCTGAAAGCTACTAATAGTTGTTACTATGCTCAGGAGTGCAGTGCTTGTAATGCTAGGAGGTGATTGTGATTGATGCAGACGATGCAAAATGATGGTTTAAGAAAATTGCCTGTTGCTTTACAGGGTTCTGTTTGCTTTCAATTAATGGAATAAAGATTGCTTTCAAACCAAAACAATTATTTTATTAAAAACCAACAACCAGAGGAGAGAGGCAAACAAAAAGAACATATCAGCACTGTGGGGGATGGGGAAAGGGAAGGTCCCAGGAAGAGGTGGGGTCCCAGGACGGTTAAAGATTTGTGTATGTTCAGGTATCATATGCAACATTGTCCTTTGGAGTACAGTGCAGCAGGTAATGTACTTCAGCAGCGCTAAACTGCAGAGGGACAGGTTTTGAGTGCAGAGGGTACTGGAAGTCCACAGGGCTGGACTGTGACGGGGGAGGAGTGGAATGCAGGGGGTATAGACTGGAGTCAGGAGGTTGATAAGATTGTGTTGGCAGTGTCGGGGGGGGGGCGTATCGGAAAGAGTTTTGTGACAGCGGCTGCAGGGGAGGGCGGGCGCGGAGCTGCTCGGTTTGCAGTGCTAGTAGCACCTGGACCGTTTCCGCTTGGCACGCCATAACTTTTAAGAGCGCAGAAAGCTGTACACCTCTCATCAGGTTGGGTTTTTTTACAGCACTGCAACTGCGCAGTTTGTGCACACTAAGGCCTGGTCTACACTACGGGTTTAGGTCGACTTTAGCAGCGTTAAACTGAATTAAGCCTGGACACGTCCACACAACGAGGCCCTTTCTTTCGAATTAAAGGGCCCTTTAAACCGGTTTCTTTACACCACCTCCGACGAGGGGATTAGCGATAAAACCGGCCTTTGCGGGTCGGAATTGGGGTAGTGTGGACGGAATTCGATGTTATTGGCCTCCGGGAGCTATCCCACAGTGCTTCATTGTGACCGCTCTGGACAGCGCTCTCAACTCAGATGCACTGACCAGGTAGACAGGAAAAGACCCGCGAAGGTTTGAATTTCATTTCCTGTTTGCCCAGCGTGGAGAGCACAGGTGACCACGCAGAGCTCATCAGCACAGGTAACCGTCATGGAGTCCTCCCAGGATCGCAAAAGAGCTCCAGCATGGACCGAACGGGAGGTACGAGATCTGCTCGCCATATGGGGAGATGAAGCAGTGATAGCTGAACTCCGTAGCAGTAAAAGAAATGGAAAAGTATTAGAAAAGATCTCCAAGGCCATGAAGGACCGAGGCCATAACAGGGACACACAGCAGTGCCGCGTGAAAATAAAGGAGCTAAGGCAAGCCTACCACAAAGCCAGAGAAGCAAATGGAAGGTCCGGGGCAGAGCCGCAAACTTGCCGCTACTACGCGGAGCTGCATGCGATCCTAGGGGGTGCAGCCACCACTACCCCAACCGTGTGCTATGACTCTCTCACTGGAGAAACACACAGGGAAGACGGTTCGGGGAACGAGGAAGATGACGATGGAGGTACTGTAGGTAGCTCACAGCAGCAAGGAAGTGGAGAAACCGGTTTCCCCAACAGCCAGGATATGTTTGTGACCCTGGACCTGGAACCAGTAACCCCCGAACTCACCCAAGACCCTCAGGGCACACAGGAGACCTCTGGTGAGTGTAACTTTGTAAATATTTGTAAACATTACAAAAAAAAAGCAAGCAAGTCTGTTAACGTGTATGGGGATGGAGCGGAAATCCTCCAGGGACATCTCCAGAAAGCTCTCCTGGTTGAAATGGGGTGATTTTATTAAGGGGGACATTCAGAGGCGCCCGTTCCTGCTCTTCTGACCAGAAATGTTCCCCACTGTTAATCACGCGGTGGGGGGGAGGGGTGAAGTGATCATCCCAGAGAATCGTGTGTGTGTGGGGGGGGGGGGGGGTGGTTTACTTGTGTTTGTGCCGCATGTTAACCGGGAAACCGCAGCCCCCTCCTTTTACATTGAAACCCCATTTTAAATGGACAACCCAATTCATCCTTGATATGGGAAATGCGCTGCTGTTTGCAACCTTTCCCGCATGTTAAGAAGGTTAAAAAAGCCAAAACACTGTGGCCTACGATGGCTGCCTGCAAGCCGAAATATGCGACCTTGTAATGAAAGAGTGTACCCATTGTTCCCTAAAATGTGTCTTTTTTAACCACCTCTCCCTTCTCCTCCGCCAGCTGCAAATGTTTCTCCTTCGCAGAGGCTCGTGAACATTAGAAAGAGAAAACGTAAGACGAGGGACGAGATGTTCACGGAGCTGCAGATGTCCGCCCAGGCTGATAGAGCACAGCAGAATGCGTGGAGGCAGTCAATGACGGAGATGAGAAAAGCCCAATATGAATGAGAGGAGAGGTGGCGGGCTGAATCGCGGGAAGAACAGAGCAAGTGGCGGGCTGAAGACGATAGGTGGCGTCAGCTTGCAGACAGACGGCAAGAGGCAATGCTCCGTCTGCTGGAGCATCAAAGTGATATGCTCGAGCGTATGGTTGAGTTGCAGGAAAGGCAGCAGGAGCAGAGACCGCCGCTACAGCCCCTGTGTAACCAACAGCCCTCCTCCCCAAGTTCCATAGCCTCCTCACCCAGACGCCCAAGAACACGGTGGGGGGGCCTCCGTCCACCCAGTCACTCCACCCCAGATGATCGCCAAAGCATCAGAAGGCTGGCCTTCAATAAGACTTAAAGTTTTAAAATGCAGTGTGTCCTTTTCCATCCCTCCTCCCCCACCCATCCCAGGCTACCTTGGCAATTATCCCCCTACCTCTGTAAGGAACTAATAAAGAATGCATGAATGTGAAAAAACAATGACTTTATTGCCTCTGCAAGGGGGAGGGGAGGGTGGGGTGGGGTGGTTGGTTTACAGGGAAGTAGAGTGAACCGGGTCGGGGGGGGGGGTTGCAGGGTTCATCAAGGAGAAACAAACAGAAGTTTCACACAGTAGCCTGGCCAGTCACAAAACTCGTTTTCAAAGCTTCTCTGATGCGCACCGCACCCTGCTGTGCTCCTCTAACCGCCCTGGTGTCTGGCTGCGCGTAATCAGCGGCCAGGCGAGTTGCCTCAACCTCCCACCCCGCCATAAAGGTCTCCCCCTTACTCTCACAGATATTGTGGAGCGCACAGCAAGCAGCAATAACAATAGGGATATTCTTTTCGCTGAGGTCTGAGCGAGTCAGTAAGCTGCGCCAGCGTGCTTTTAAACGTCCAAATGCACATTCCACCACCATTCGGCACTTGCTCAGCCTGTAGTTGAACAGGTCCTGACTCCTGTCCAGGCTGCCTGTGTACGGCTTCATGAGCCATGGCATTAAGGGGTAGGCTGGGTCCCCAAGGATCACGATAGGCATTTCAACATCCCCAACGGTCACTTTCTGGTCCGGGAAGAAAGTCCCTTCCTCCAGCTTTCGAAACAGAGCAGAGTTCCTGAAGACGCGAGCATCATGTACCTTTCCCGGCCATCCCACGTTGATGTTGGTGAAACGTCCCTTGTGATCCACCAGGGCTTGCAGCAGCATTGAAAAGTACCCCTTGCGGTTTACGTAGTCGGTGGCTTGGTGCTCCGGTGACAAGATAGGGATATGGGTTCCGTCTATGGCCCCGCCACAGTTTGGGAATCCCATTTCAGCAAAACCATCCACTATTGACTGCACGTTGCCCAGAGTCACTACCCTTGCTATCACCAGGTCTTTCATTGCCCTGGCAAATTGGATCACAGCAGCCCCCACCGTAGATTTGCCCACTCCAAATTGATTCCCGACTGACCGGTAGCTGTCTGGCGTTGCAAGCGTCCACAGGGCTATCGCCACTCGCTTCTCAACTGTGAGGGCTGCTCTCATCTTGGTATTCTGGCGCTTCAGGGCAGGGGAAAGCAAGTCACAAAGTTCCATGAAAGTGGCCTTACGCATGCGAAAGTTTCGCAGCCACTGGGAATCGTCCCATACCTGCAGCACGATGCGATCCCACCAGTCTGTGCTTGTTTCCCGGGCCCAGAATCGGCGTTCCACGGTATCAAC